>NC_091188.1:2298461-2385961 GCF_040958095.1 Procambarus clarkii | reverse complement strand
TGTATGTGTTTGTGAGTGTGTGTACAGTTGTAAACAAACGTAAAAAATGCGAATGAATGAGGACCTGTTTGTTTCCGTCCACAGAGGAATGAATGCATGTTTACTCATTATTTTCTGGTCCGTAATGTTTGGTTTAACAACCATGTTGCTGTGGGTGCATTATACGAGAGAGAGAAACCTTGAGATTTTGTTTTAGTTTCCTGTTATGCCGACGAATATATATATATATATATATATATATATATATATATATATATATATATATATATATATATATATATATATATATATATATATATATATATATATATATATGACAATGTCAGACCACGGAGGAAAATGAAACAGGAATTTCCTTAAGTACTTTCGTATATTAAATACATCTTCAGAAGGAAGATGTATCATTCCTTCTGAAGATGTATTTAATATACGAAAGTACTTAAGGAAATTCCTGTTTCATTTTCCTCCGTGGTCTGACATTGTCACATTCTTAATCACGTGTTTATTTTCGTGATATACACACACATATACATATATATATATATATATATATATATATATATATATATATATATATATATATATATATATATATATATAAATATGTAATCGATAAAAATATTTTGACAACATAATAATACGAATAATGCTTGGAAAATTACAATATAAAAATTCTTTGGGATTGATTAGGAAAAAAAATGTATCGAGGTAGCAAAAATGTTTTCTCTAATTCTTATAAATTTTCTAAAATTGAAAAAAAAATCGTTTGCAAAGCGTTGCATCATTTACGTGGATGTGAGAACCCAAACAAGGGTATAATATCAACATATGTACAATACAGTAGTTCAATCTGGGTCTTATATATATATATCAAAATACTTTATAAAAAAAACAGGTCTGTATTCCAGCTCATCCCTCGTGCTTAGATGGGACTTATATTAACGATGTGGCTCATCGTATATAATTACATATATTGACGTAATGGTGAATCAGGACGTAAAAGTTGGTACTATTGAGTTTGGACAAACTGGTAAAGGTTTTGTATTTATGTTTCTAATAAAACCAAATTTAACCTAACCACCCTAGGTCCTAATACACACTATCTGAGGCCTAATATAGTGCATGTATGGGCTTGGAATAGGTTTTTGTTTTTAACTTTATTAGGATTTTTTTAAACTTTAATTTTATTCTATAAAGTGAATTCTACTTTAATTGTCCATCACGTCAATATGTGTACGATGGCCCACATCGTTACTAAATATACATGAGGATGGGTTGAAATATGTACAATTAATTCAGATTAATTGCAATACACAGAGTGCATATTATGAACACAACCTTCTGACAACATCTTGCCATAAATATAAATGTCCAAATTGCAAGCCTGGCATCAGAGGCTGCAGAGATTAGGGCTGGTGCACATCTTCCGAAAATTTCTTTCCACTAAAAGTCTCTAAGCCTGGGATCTCGGGGTCTGCACAGGCCCCAGAAAGCAAAGGCAGGTTCGTGTGTGGCATTCGAGAGAAATTCAGTAGGAGCAGAAATAAACTAGTAGCCAAAAATAATAAGTTTTTTCTTTAAAAAGGGAAGTTTGATATACTAGATTTGAGAACATTTAAAATGTAAACGATAAAGAGAGAGAGAAAGAGAGAAAGAGAGAGAGAGAGAGAGAGAGAGAGAGAGAGAGAGAGAGAGAGAGAGAGAGAGAGAGAGAGAGAGAGAGAGAGAGAGAGAGAGAGAGAGAGAGAGAGAGAGAGATTAGCCAAACATGTAATACATTAAACGAAAACCTCGACACATTCTCGTTGTAATGAAAGATTTGGGTGAAGGTGGGAGAGAGAGAGTAACTCCTCCTGCAGGAGTTGTGAGAGACAGCACCTCAGCCCAGAGCAGCTGCAACAAAGGCAGAACAAAGGCGCGTTGGCACTCTCCTGAAGCCCGAAGATGAGGCGGTGCCACGGATCTGGCCCCCCACCCCCCCACCCGGCTACCACGACCCCGTTGGGGAGATGCGGATGGAATAATGATATTTTTTAGAAGAGGGGGACACTGGGGAGGGGCGAAACTTTGTAAACACACACACACACACACACACACACACACACACACACACACACACACACACACACACACACACACACACACACACACACGCAAACTATGTACACATATGGTTTTCTGTGTGATTTACCTGAGCAAATTATGTAGCGTACTAAACTGACCACCTGAATAGAATTACTTTACGTACAGTAAATTATGTACTGTTATTTTCATATGAATCATATTTGTCATAGAATTTATTCCAGCTGTCGATAAATTATTTTGCATTGTCTTTGCCATATTTTCCCAGCTGGCAGTCTATATGAAATTGAAATTGAAATAAGTTTATTGAGGTAAAATACACACAAAGGGATGAGGTAGCTCAAGCTATTCTCACCCCATTCTCACTCACCGATATGAAATGCTCTAGATATTCATACATTGCCGCTCTAGCAGAACACATGACTGTAATCCCTCTTTTTGGTCCCAATTCTACCTTTTGCTACTTTAATTTGGGAAGGAATGCCTCACCTGCAGTCTTCACCGTATGCCTGATGCATTAGTTAACAAACTGGTTCCCATTTCATCTCAAGATGTTGTGTATCTTGTCGACTATCTGTCTACCCCGGTAGACAGCCGGTCGGCCGAGCGGACAGCACGCTGGACTTGTGATCCTGTGGTCCTGGGTTCGATCCCAGGCGCCGGCGAGAAACATTGGGCAGAGTTTCTTTCACCCTATGCCCCTGTTACCTAGCAGTAAATAGGTACCTGGGTGTTAGTCAGCTGTCACGGGCTGCTTCCTGGGGGTGGAGGCCTGGTCGAGGACCGGGCCGCGGGGACACTAAAAGCCCTGAAATCATCTCAAGATAACCTCAAGATAACCCCAGCTTCCGGTAAGCACACTTTCATCCTGTAGTTTCTTATCCTTGTGACAAAATGTATTCGTTCCATATATATATCCTGAGTCATCATTAAAATATAATTCTCATCCCTTTAAACTGTACCTGCCCTTTTGTCTTGTCCAATTTTACAGTAACTATCAAATTGGCATTTGGTCTGGAATATCGTGGATGTAAATAAAGCCACTCCGTTGTAAATACGTATTAAAAAACACCTGTTATGGTTATTCAAAGGTGTTATTAATAATTAGTGAGAATTATTCATTATATTAAAGTTCGGGGACGTCTAACACAGAGCAACCAGATCTACGTCGATTTAATCCATTTGCAATGGACTTTCCAATATCCTAAACGTATCAAAAAGTCTAAATTGCGACCAATCAGAGGTGCCCACAACTGTGTAACGAACAGGGACCCCGTCAACAAATCCACAAGGGCCGTGACGAGGTTTCGAACCTGCGTCCGGGAGCATCCCAGACACTGCCTTAATTGACTGAGCTACGACAGGGTAAAAAGAGTTGAAACCGTTGTTGTTGTGTGGTTAGGGACCCTCGTCAGTTTTGAGCCTCGACACACTCAGATCAACGGCCGAGAGCTGGAGTCCCCCCCTACACCAGGAGACAGACGAGAGACGTATGGCCGAGTTAGTCTTACTAAGTCCTCCTTGCTGGCGAGTGCGTCTAATTACGCCTCAGACGACGACATAACATCCTGTACAGGCGACGAGTCACAATAACGTGGCTAAATTATGTTAACCAGACCACACACTAGAAGGTGAAGGGACGACGACGTTTTGGTCCGTCCTGGATCATTCTCAAGTCGATCCTCATCACAATCGACTTGAGAATGGTCCAGGACGGACCGAAACGTCGTCGTCCCTTCACCTTCTAGTGTGTGTGGTCTGGTCAACATGACATCCTCCTTGCGACGACATGACGACCTCCTGGCAACGACGTGACATCCTGGTGGCGTAATCACATCTCGAGCGACGACGACATTACCTCTCGCTGCGTCACGAAGCAAGACGACCGATCTGGTAAGATTCACGTTGTCTCAAGAATTCTAAATGTAAATTAAACAAAGAAAACACACAAACAACAGGTGTTTTTTGGGATGTTCGTCCTGAGAAATATTTGATGACAACGGAAACGAGTTTTGTCAAAAAGTTTGTTGACATGTAAACACGAAAGTGAAGGAAGTTGGCTGAACCTCAGCGGAGAGGTTACACTGGGGATGGGAGGGGAGGGTAAGTGGGAGAGTGGGGATGGGAGGGGAGGGTAGGAAAGGGAGGGTGAGGGGAGAGAGATGGGGTCCAATACTGCACCGAGCTGAAATAAGAAGACAGGAATGGGAAATAAGAAGGCAGGAATGAGAAAGAAGAAGGCAGGAATGAGAAAGAAGAAGGCAGGAATGGGAAAGAAGCCATGAATGGAAAAGAAGAAGGCAGAAATGGCAAAGAAGACAAGAATTTGAAAGAAGAAGGAAATAGTAATCTGAAACCATATATATAGAAATGAGACAGGAATGGAAATAGTAATGCGGATGTGTCGGATGATGTATGGAGAGCGGCAGCATCCATCAGCAAGACCAACCAGGCGACTGTCATACACCAGATGCTGTAGAGACGGGTGATGTGACACCCGTGATAAAGGGTGTAGGGGGCCTGGATGAGTATGTTCCCTTCATCACCGGCTTCCCAACCCTTCACCTCTTTCAGGCGTGGGTTCAGACCGTCATTCTTCTGACCAGGAAGCGCTGCCCTACGCAGGCTACACAAGAACCATAGAGGCCAGCAGGTCGCCACACAGCCAAGAATCCCTATCTCACCCTCCCGCCATTTTCTCGTCATCAAAACACTCATACCGTCATCCAAAGCAGGTGACACACTTTAGGAGCTCGTCAGTCAGGACTCTCAGTGTTTTGAGTCAATATCAATGTAAATTTCTACGTACATACTTATCTCATACTATGTGGATATTAGGTACATACTAAGCTCAACCAGTGTAGCTTCTGTAGCGAGTCAGAAAGGCCTAGTCTGGCCCCATACAACTTTAGCTTGGAAACTGAAGCACTGTTTTTAAAATGGGTTAATTAATTTTCAGCGGTTCTTATTGAGAGTTATCATGTGTTCTATGAATGTCATTGCGTTCACTGTGGGTGCTATTGCGTTCACTCTGGATGGTATAGCGTTAACTGTGAGCATTTGGTAATAGCGTGTAGTGAAAACTGTGGATAGTGATGCTAGCTCCCAGTGGTGACGGTGAAGGACTGGAAATAGTGTGCGGGTGTTAATACGTAATATAATACGTAATTATAATAAGTAATATAAAACACGAATTAATACAGTTTCGTTTCTAGGCTGCTTTTTGGGCCACTGAGGTTAAAAAAATTTAATAAAATCTAGAACTGCAGCTTCAGGGTTAATAACCTTCCAGAGGTTGAGAGGTCTTATTAACTCTAGAGGTTAATATGCCTTATTTAATCTCCAGATGTTGAGAGGACTTAATAACCATTCCGAAGTTTATAATACTTATTAACCCTCCAGAGGTTTAATGGCCTTAATAACCCTCCAGATGCTGATAGGCCTTAATAACCCTCCAAATGTTGATAGGTCCTAATAACCCTCCAGATGTTGATAGGCCTAATAACCCTCCAGATGTTGATAGGCCTAATAACCCTCCAGATGTTGATAGGCCTAATAACTCTCCAAATGTTGATAGGCCTTAATAACCCTCCAGATGTTGATAGGCCTTAATAACCCTCCAGATGTTGATAGGCCTAATAACCCTTCAAAGTTGATAGGCCTTAATAACCCTCCAGATGTTAATAGGCCTTAATAACCCTCCAAATGTTGATAGGCCTTAATAACCCTCCAAATGTTGATAGGCCTTAATAACCCTCCAGATGTTGATAGGCCTTAATAACCCTCCAAATGTTGATAGGCATTAATAACCCTCCAAATGTTGATAGGCCTTAATAACCCTCCAAATGTTGATAGGCCTTAATAACCCTCCAAATGTTGATAGGCCTTAATAACCCTCCAAATGTTGATAGGCCTTAATAACCCTCCAGATGTTGATAGGCCTTAATAACCCTCCAAATGTTGATAGGCCTTAATAACCCTCCAAATGTTGATAGGCCTTAATAACCCTCCAAATGTTGATAGGCCTTAATAACCCTCCAAATGTTGATAGGCCTTAATAACCCTCCAAATGTTGATAGGCCTTAATAACCCTCCAGATGTTGATAGGCCGAATAACCCTACAAATGTTGATAGGCCTTAATAACCCTCCAGATGTTAATAAGCCTTAATAACCCTCCAGATGTTGATAGGCCTTAATAACCCTCCAGATGCTGATAGGCCTTAATAACCCTCCAAATGTTGATAGGCCTTAATAACCCTCCAAATGTTGATAGGCCTTAATAACCCTCCAGATGTTAATAGGCCTTAATAACCCTCCAGATGTTGATAGGCCTTAATAACCCTCCAAATGTTGATAGGCCTTAATAACCCTCCAGATGTTAATAGGCCTTAATAACCCTCCAGATGTTGATAGGCCTTAATAACCCTCCAAATGTTGATAGGCCTTAATAACCCTCCAAATGTTGATAGGCATTAATAACCCTCCAAATGTTGATAGGCCTTAATAACCCTCCAAATGTTGATAGGCCTTAATAACCCTCCAAATGTTGATAGGCCTTAATAACCCTCCAAATGTTAATAGGCCTTAATAACCCTCCAAATGTTGATAGGCCTTAATAACCCTCCAGATGTTGATAGGCCTTAATAACCCTCCAAATGTTGATAGGCCTTAATAACCCTCCAGATGTTGATAGGCCTTAATAACCCTCCAAATGTTGATAGGCCTTAATAACTTATATACAAATTTTGCACAAACATAAAATGAGTAATTCTTTATAATCACGGGATGAATGAGAATTACATGTAAATTAAGCACGTGCTTGTATTAACAAAAACTTTAACAAACCCCATTGCATCTTCTTGTATAAAAATAAAACAAATAAAAATATTTAAATATCACTCGTATACTCAAGTGAGAATATACTAAGTATACCTCCGCCAAACATTAATTCTACCAAAACACAAGAGCAACATGTAAACTAAACTCCATGTAAACATGTAACATGTAAACAACATGTAAACATGTAAACTCCATTATAAACGAGCATTACGGCTATTCAAACTCCACAGCTGTGGCTAATAATTCTAAAGCAAAATATACTTCAGTTTGAACTAAATTCAATGAGGAAAATATGCTGACATGACGTAACTATCTGTTTCATCTGATTGTTGTCTGTATCGAGGACACTGCGAAGCAAAATATACGCAGTGTGCAGTTGCTTAAATGTCCAGATTAGCGGTACAACTCACCTGCTTGAGCCTCAGAGCAGCGCACACCCTCTCACTCCCAGAGCTGGCGACACACTAACCCAAGTCACGTTAGTTACTGACAGCGTTGTCAGCTCATTAAAGCATCTCAATGGTATAATTTTGACAGCAGTTTAGGCAATTAGAAGTAGACTGTAGCCTACTACAGTCTACTTATAATTGCTGACAGTACGTTAACGGAGAGGATTAAATTTATGCCAAAAACGGTTTGGCATTCAAACATTTTTCCATGTGCCAAAAAGTCCGCAATAATGGTAAAATTTACATAAAAATGCCAAATTGATATTAAAAGGGCAAATCTTACAATACTGGTTGCTTGTTAGTTCGGGCGCGGGTTGGACATGTATATGAGTGGGATTGGGTGGTTATAAATAGGAGCTGCCTCGTAATGGGCCAATAGGCCTTCTGCAGTTGCCTTTGTTCTTATGTTCTGCAGCCCGTTCTCCTAAGGTTTCCCAAAGTCAAGAAACTGTCATAATAGAGTGCCCTTGTCCTAACCTACCGTAGTACCTAAAAGAGAAAACGGGCCCTTCTGATAGCGTTCTTTTTATTCTTGCGTAATGTCACGACTGTTAATACAAAATAACCTTATTCTTTACTTGTAGCGATTAAAAAGAAACGTTACGAGTATAATACTTGAGTGTAAATTATCAGAATTTTTAAAATTTGAATTTTTATCTGAAACGAAAAATTAATGTTGACATTAAATGATAAACAATCGGTTTAAGCATCGGAAATCATGATAAATTACTCTCGATTCGGATTACTGAAAAATCCTCAGTTCATTGCGATTCTCGATAACGATTCTGATTAATCATCCCATCACAATTAATAACACTTCAGGTATTGATATGTCTTAATAACTTCCCAGAGGTTAATAATCCAAATTAACCCTTCATAGGTTTATAGGTCTTAATAATCCTCCAGAGGTTGAAAGGCCTCAATTACCCTCGAAGGGGGGTTAATAGGTTTTAATTAGCCTCGATGGATTCGTAGGTCCTTACAGGAGTTGACACGCCTTAATTACCATCAAGGGATAATTAAGTGGTGCTGCCACCATTGATTCTGCCCTCATTGGCCCTGTCACAACTGGCTCTGGCACTCTCGAAGAGTGACAAGCTGTTGTTGCTCGTGACTGATGATGACTATGGTGGTGGTGGTGGGAATAGTAGAGTGAACTATGCCTGGCCAGGAGAAAGCAAAGCCTAGGCTTTCTCGAGATACTGAAATACTTGGGATTAGGCGTCAGGCTGTGGGTGATTGTGATAATGATGATCAGTTCATCGTGGTTGTTGATGATCAACATGATCAATTGATCATGGTAGGTTAATATTTCTATTCTTAAATTCTCAGAGTGTTTATCAGCGCTTTCTACAACTTTGTTGACATTTAGCTGACAGAAGAGCTCAGCTTGTCTTTCCTTGACAGTGTTCGCTTGAGTCCTAATATCTCATATTAAGATAAATATCTTTCGATGTGTCAAAGCTCTGTAATATTTCTGTATCCAGTTGTGCCTTATTGTCTTCTTGATCTGAAATGTTACAGCAATCAGGATGAAATGAAATCACATGGGCAGTTTGAGACATTTATTTAGCCAGTAGTAACGCTGCCGATGAAGAAGCCTATTATTGAGCCTGATCAATATAACCTTATCAGGAAATTGAATATGAATTGATCACCAACCTCGCGAATAATTATATTTTGTTAGCTGTTTAAAAGAGGTTTGAGGAGGTTTAGAACCGATGAATTCAATGAGGAATGAAGCGAGTTTCCAGGCGTCATTTCTGAACTTGTCGAAATACATATTTGTATGGAATTATGTTCGCTATCCATGTATGAGTCGAACTACTGGGTTTACGTGTGCTCGTTAGTGTGGACAATATCGAACTAAATTCAAGTTCAAGAAAGTTTATCGAGAGAAGGGAATAACGTCCCAAAAAGGATAGAAAAGCTTAGGCTATTTCTATCCACTAATATACTCAAGGGACCGAGGAACCTGTAATTGAAGAGGATGGAAATAGCCTAAGCTACTCGAACTAACTGAAGCATTATCCTCGAACAAAGATTACAATTAACTATCCTCATTATTATAATTAAGAAAATTAAAATTACGCTTTCTGTGTCTGTAATCACTGTCTGTGACTATGTGTGCCTGGCACTGTGTCATCTCTGTGTCAGTAATAGGTCAATAACTCCTCCAGCCTCTTAAGTGTGAATTTGAGCTGTTCTCTATCTGTTCGGATTATCTATTTCGGATCTGTTCGGATCTTGTGACGTGATGCTCAATTGTTCCACTTCACACCTCGTCTGAACGAGTTCCATCACATTGTTCCACTTCAAGCAACTTACATTGTTTCAGCATGGGACTCTATGCTTATTTTCTTTCATATTAACTTCATGACAAAGATCATATATATATATATAATTAACGCTCAGAATTATTGGATGAGCAAAGTAGAGGATTTTTGTAATCAAATTTGTTGACGTTTCTAAAGTATTGCTTTCAGATGTTGTGATTACAATGAATATAAACAAAGACTTGTACACATAGTATTTGATGTATATTTTTCAGTATTCATTAACATAAAAGTGACTGAAGTCCGAAGTTGTTCAAGAGAATAGTGAAGTGCATTGTGCAAGTCTGGGTCTCCATGTTGGCGAATATATTCTATTATATTCCAGGGTATATATATTGTATTATATACCCGAATATCTTCTTTTCGGGTAAAGGTCTGCGTGTTGTGGTCGGGTAATTGTTCTATATGTTGGCGAGTATGTTGTGTAAAGGGGTCTCCATGTTGGCGATTATGTGGGGGCACCTACATATCACCCTCTACGTGTGGTTTTTTGTTCAGTAAGGTGGGTGAGAGGTGACATAGAGCTTCCGTGCTAGAAGGAGTTAAGTACGGGATGATAATAAGACAGGAGTGAAATACCTCTTCACATATTTATTACCGTACTCTAATGTGGGAGGGATACGCCTCTCTGTCTCGGAATACCTATTGGCTAAAATTGTTTTAGATTAAATAGACATAAAATAAAATCACATTTTGCAACAAATATATATATATATACTCCGTGTCATCAGTTTCAATAATGTTAAATTTAATTAATACAAATAATAAATTCTGTATTAAACAAAATTAGGTTTACTACATAGAGGATATTATCCTCACTAAAGGGCGATAGAATTTATACAAAGTAAACAGTGCCCCGAAGTGAGCATAACGCTGTAATTTGCCAAGGGTGATGTGGGTGGATCTTGTGGATACTAATACAGTGATTTATTCCTACAGGAATGATAGTTAGGGGTAGCGGAATGGGGCTATATGGGAAGAGGGATATAGGTATAGGGTGAGGAAGGGATTGAAACACACCCTCTGTGAGATCCGCGAATTTAAACCGTAGATTATAATTAATTTTTTTTGTGTGGTGGGGAGGTGGTTGAATTTTGTGAGCTTTGATGAACTGGAAGAGGAGGATTAGGAGGTCCGTCTTGACTACTGGGTTCACATCCGCTGCTCACGTCAGAAGGTTTAGAGGAGGTATGAAGTCTCGCTGATGTCAGCAAGTACGCACGCCATGGTACCTACAGGAAGTTAGAGGGACATCAAATGAAAGTTTGAATGGATCCATCCCGTTCGTAAATTGACGGGTTTCTTTGTTTTGTTTTGTTTTAGACCAATTAACAGATCTCTAGACGTCTTGTTTATCTGATAATACTTACATATGAACAGCAAAATAAAAATGTTACATATATAAATGCTATTTTGTCATTGTTTTAACTAATTATACTTTTAGGTGGAAAACAAATCTAAAATGTTGCAAGACAGAAGGAGAGACAAAGAGGAACCAGGAGGAACCAGGAGGAACCAGAAGGAACCAGGAGGAACCAGGAGGAACCAGAAGGAACCAGGAGGAACCAGGAGGAACCAGGAGGAACCAGGAGGAACCAGGAGAAGCTCACCTGAAGGAATTCATTTCTTCTCTGGACCGGGGAACCAGGCTGCACAAGCCTCCACAGCCACCTGACAGGCGGACGCCAAAGCCTTGCCCGGTTCGTACACTGCAACACCAACCTCTACATTAGTTACGATTCGTCAGGCGATTATACTTGTCCACTCACGAAACCTCTACATCTTTTCATGCAATCACAGCGGTTTACTTTCCTCAAAACAAAACAAAATACTATTAGGAGCTTCAAGGTCGTCGACAATGATAATAATAATAACCTTGGATGGAGAATGACCTCGCAGTGTGAGCGAGGAAAGATGTACAGGCTTCGTAATTGGACACGAAAATGTTTCATGAATTCTCTCCCAGAATTCTAAAATGTGTTGTTAATAACAGCAATAATAATAGTAATTCTCAAAACAAATCACATTTAATAATAATAAAAACAACAACAATAACTTGAACACAACTTTTCACCCATTGGGTTATTATTGTCTTGGTGGCTTGGCGCTTTCTCCTCATAGCTCCCATTGGGTCATAACCTCAGAATTAACTTACAACAAAAAGGTAAATTACAAAGATAATAGGTCATGTTAGATTTCTATCCACAGGTGCAGGTCAGGTTGGGTATTGATGGTCTGTTGGCGATTATTTGCACTTGAAGCACGTGGGTGAAGCATTTCCCGAGTTGCTATTCGAACAGAGGTTGTCAGCGAAGCACAACTGGAGAAATATTCGAAAGTGATCAGTCATGAGTCGTGTGTCCCCGTTTCTCAGTCATCAACAAGAGGCTTTTGCGGCTAAATTAACTAGCGTTTGGCTTTTGTTGATGAGGACGGGCTCATGTTCTCTGTGTAGGTGACTTGTTGAGATGCAATTCGAAACAGAGGACTGTTCGAGAGGAGTTGGAGCATCATAAGTTGTAGCAGCCCGTCCTTCAAACAAAGACCCAACAGTGATTCCATACAGCCGCCAACCCCCCCCCCCCCCCTGTTTATGAATGAAAAACGTTTTACACACGACTCACAACTGATTTCGTTCGAACACTTCCAGAACAAGTGCTTCGCTGACGAATTTTGTTCGAACCACAAAGTTGTAAATGCAGCCCGTCCTCCAAACAAAGATCCAAAAGTGATTCCATACACCCCCCCACCCCCTGTTTATGAATGAAAAACGGTTTACACACGACTCACAACTGCTGAAGTTCGAACATATCCGGAACAAGTGCTTCACTGACGAATTTTGTTCGAATCACAACGTTGTAAATGCTTCACCCACGTACTACAAATACAAATAATCGCCAACAGAACCTAAACACCTAACCTAACCTATGCCTATATATATGCATAATATGTAAATATATTATAATATTAATTTGTATTTGAGAAAATCCCCGTTTTAAATGAACAGCATGTGAAAATTTATGAATGCGTCTGTGGGGTCGACCGCTGGATGTAATGGACTTGAGTCGAGGACTGGGCTTATCAAAAACAAATAATGGCCAACAGAACCTAAACACCTAACCTAACCTACGCCTAACTAAACATATAATTTTGATGTAAAATAATACTAATTTCTAAATGAGAACAAATAAATGTTTAATACACAGCATGTTAGAATTGATGAATGCGTCTGGGGAGGACGGCCGCTGCTTTAAACAAGCCTAGTGTGAGAACAGGTTGTACAAATTGATTAAAAATCGAAACTCTGAAAGTTTTCTCCCTGAAATCCTGAAATCAGAGTTGTCACCCTCAAAACTGTCACCGTCAAAGCTGTCACCCCTCAAAGCTGTCACCCCTCAAAGCTGTCACCCCTCAAAACTGTCACCCCTCAAAGCTGTCACCCCTCAAAGCTGTCACCCCTCGAAACTGTCACCCCTCAAAGCTGTCACCCCTCAAAGCTGTCACCCCTCGAAACTGTCACCCCTCAAAGCTGTCACCCCTGAAAGCTGTCACCCCTCAAAACTGTCACCCCTGAAAGCTGTCACCCCTGAAAGCTGTCACCCCTCAAAACTGTCACCCCTCAAAGCTGTCACCCCTCAAAGCTGTCACCCCTCGAAACTGTCACCCCTCAAAGCTGTCACCCCTCAAAACTGTCACCCCTCAAAGCTGTCACCCCTCAAAGCTGTCACCCCTCAAAACTGTCACCCCTCAAAGCTGTCACCCCTCAAAGCTGTCACCCCTCGAAACTGTCACCCCTCAAAGCTGTCACCCCTAAAAACTGTCACCCCTCAAAGCTGTCACCCCTCAAAGCTGTCACCCCTCAAAACTGTCACCCCTCAAAGCTGTCACCCCTCAAAGCTGTCACCCCCTCGAAACTGTCACCCCTCAAAGCTGTCACCCCTCGAAACTGTCACCCCTCAAAGCTGTCACCCCTCAAAGCTATCACCCCTCGAAACTGCCATAACCTCGAAGCTGACGTATTTAAAGACAACGCCCCCCCCCCCTTTTTGTTAACTTTACAAGAACAAGACCTCAAAGCTGACTTCCATAATGACAACACCCACTCAGCAGACACCTTCAGGACTTCAGCAGAGCACCATCATCATCTTCCCCTCCACCTTCCACCCTGAGAGGGAAGGCCAATCAGACAACACCTCTTTTTTTCCGAGTCGTCGGTTTATCCAATCATAAGCCGAAGCTTCCCCTCATAAACCGGCCAATCAACGACCAGTTTTCCACCTCAGCTCGTCCAATTGAGAGCGAGATGGAGTGATCCTTCCCGTGACGCCGCTCGCGTGTAAACAATATCACCTTCTTCAATCTCCTAACTTCGTGCGACCTTGAAATACCATTTTTGTGAGAATGATGAGGCAATTTGTTGCATGGGGGGGTTTGTGTCATCATTTTCTCTCTATAGTGAGGATACAGAGAGAGAGAGAGAGAGAGAGAGAGAGAGAGAGAGAGAGAGAGAGAGAGAGAGAGAGAAAGAGAGAGAGAGAGAGAGAGAGAGAGAGAGAAAGAGAGAGAGAGAGAGAGAGAGAGAGAGAGAGAGAGAGAGAGAGAGAGAGAGAGAGAGAGAGAGAGAGAGAGAGAGAGAGAGAGAGAGAGAGAGAGAGAAAGAGAGAGAGAGAGAGAGATAGAGAGAGAGAGAGAGAGAGAGAGAGAGAGAGAGAGAGAGAGAGAGAGAGAGAGAGAGAGAGAGAGAGAGAGAGAGAGAGAGAGAGAGAGAGAGAGAGAGAGAGAGAGAGAGAGAGAGAGAGAGAGAGAGAGAGAGAGAGAGAGAGAGAGAGAGAGAGAGAGAGAGAGAGACTGTGGATTTAAGAATAAATAAAGTCTGTAGAACTGAAGCGAAGAGATCGATAACACGAGCACTCAAGAACAAGACAAAAAACATAACACTCGGATATTTAAGAACAAGAAAATATCAGATCTGAGAACAAACAACAAATACAAAATAATGAATCAACATAAATATGTCATTTCCCACGCTGGACAACAAGAGTATAGACAACAAACAAAGCCGGATAAATAACAAACTTTAAAAACCCAAAACCAAAAATTAAAAATGCGTATCAACTAGAGCGACGACGACGGACGCGGGAGACTTACAGGAGTCGCCGCCAGCTCTCTTGCCGAAGATGGATCCGTTGAAGGGGGGCTTCCTGTAGCCGGCGCTGACGGGGTCGCTCAGCACAGCCAGGACCACCAGCATCACGGCCACCGCCACCAACATCCGCGTCTGTACACACATCCTGCAGAGGGCGAGACAGAGAGATAGTTCTGAGTACCGCTGGAGTGACGAGGGGAAAAATAAACATGTTTTAGCAGTCTCGAGACTGAGGTAATCACAGTGGATAGATTAAGGTAGTCTCAGTAGCTTGATTAAGGTTGTCACAGTGCTAAGAACAATTGTGTCAGAGACAGGGCAGCCTTCTCGATCTTTTGGAACGCCATATTATATATATAGACTGGAAAACTTGCCTCTCATTACCATAAAATGATGCATGGATCCATCTAATGCAGCAGAGAAGGCAGAGCAATAGATGGATTATAAAGGTGAGCTTGACATGCTTATAATAATATCTTTTATCGACTTTGTGTCACAGAGATTACCGGGGATTGAACCTCGGTCTGTCAGCTCTGCAAGTCCCCCCCTTTTGTGATCCTCACACCAGCATCTGTATTCGTAAGGGTGGAGGGTAGTACAGGCAAGACCTGTAACTGAAGTGTGATTTTTTCGACTGTAATGTTCATCCGTGAGGGTATTTGGTAGCTGAAGCGCCCACCTGACGGGCCGGTCTATTCATGATAAGAGACCCAGCGGACGCCTAAGAGACTCGCTGGCTCGCTGGCAGCCAATCAGGAAGCAGCTGAGGTGTTTGTAAACACACGGAGGCGAGAGGTAAACATTGCGGGGAACTTTCTGGGGGACATTGAAGTCGCTTGTCTACCTGTTTTTCCCCTTGACAGGCTTTTTCCCCCTCCTCACACAACTTCCTTCCGCTCTGATTTTCTGCATTTTTTACTTTTACGTTTTTTGTTTACCATTTGCTTTTATTCTGATCTGCTTTTTTACATTCTTCCTCCCTCTCTACTTTCCTGTCTCTCTCCCTCACTACATCCCTCCCTAAATCCCTGCGTATCTCCCTCCCTATAATTCCCTGCCTCTCTCCCTCACTATATTTCCCGCAACTCGCCTAATCTTCCTCAATACACCTGGTGATTTGGGCAATAACTAGCAGAAGCCCCAAGTACCATGTAGCTTTTCGTGGATTTAGCTCTCAGGAAAGAGCAGAGATGTCCACTATTGGTGCAGAAACTAGGAGTTGCTTTCACAGACGGCGACCGTCTGAGATACGGAGATATATGAAAGGCACCATTTCCTTCAGAGTCACCATAGATTGTTGACCAGACCACACACTAGAAGTTGAAGGGACGACGACGTTTCGGTCCGTCCTGGACCATTCTCAAGTCGATTCAAGTCACATACTTCAGCCACGTTATTGTGACTCATCGCCTTCACCATAGATTCCAGCCATCAGCCAGATCACCGCCACAATGACCATCCTGGCCTCCCCAGTTAGCCATTGGCACCTAGGCTATGGCATGATCGTTGGTAAAATCTTGTTTTTAGCCACCAGCTCTTCATACACAGCCATTAAGGCCACCACCACAACCACCCACACAACCACCTACACACAACCACCCACGTCAACAACACAGGTTAACCAACTTCCTCGTCCTAAGAATGCTGTAGCTGGTAGCAAGGAAGAAAAGCTGTTGTGGGGAGGGGTTGTGGGGTGGTGGGGAGGGATGGTTGTGTGTGGGGGAAGGGGGTGAACGGGAGGGGTAGGAGCTGGGCCACCTGTGGGGTAGGGAGAGAGGAGAGGAGAGTGTGACAGTGATAAACGTGCAGGAGTTAGACATGTGTGGCGGCTGGATCATGGGATGGACGCACACACCTGTACCCGGGGAAGCCGAGGGGGAGAAGTGAGAGAGAGAGGGCAAAGAGAATTAAAAAAAAAGGTAAGGGAGATACGTCGACCAAGAGAAAATGAGATAAATTTAGAAATGATGAGAGAGAGAGAGAGAGAGAGAGAGAGAGAGAGAGAGAGAGAGAGAGAGAGAGAGAGAGAGAGAGAGAGAGAGAGAGAGAGAGAGTCAGTAGCTATCCACTGCTAATACCACTCCTCCACCTACTGTACTCATCAGTGGTGAATTACCACCATCATCCAATGGTATTATCATTGGATAGTCATTGGGGTTAAATTCCCTGATTTATATGTATGTTATATATGTTATATACATATATATGGGAGGATCCATTCATCCTTCCCTCCAACTCTTCTACCATCTATTTCTTCCTAATACCCAACCCCATAGGAATTAATCACATTAGATTAGCTGGCCACAGACGAGACAGACGCATCATTGGTTCATTGACCTTATGACTGCTGATGGAAAGGCCGACCTAAGTGCCAAAACGTGGCCATCAGGGGCATTACAAGTATTACAAGTCTAGTATCACGAGACGTTATACTAGATAAGGCCTAAAATATGTTATTCGGATATCGTTATATTTCATTTTGCTTCCTCTCCAACCGTTTCGACAAGGCGATAGAAACACAGCGTTACCCTCTTAAAAAAATCGTTTTCTGTACTCGTATTTTGTCATTTTCTCTATTAGTTTTTATAAATCAATGGATAACTTCGTTAAAGCACTTTTCAAATTTGTGTATAAGAGTGAGGATTGTATTGACGTAAGCGCCTCTAGCGGCCGGAAAAGGCGTCGCGATGTGAGGATTTAGTTTATATAATATTATGTACCTACTCTTCCGCACGAATGAGACTATTGTGATGTATTATTAATTAATAATAACTCATTGTGTCGGGAAGACAGGCAGGCATGAGTGTATTCACACATACACGTCCGTCCCACCCGGGATTCGAACCCGAAATTCTCGATTATGAGTCGAACGAACTCCTCCCTTCCCTGCCTATACTACCGGAACACCCCGCATCTCACCAAGCGTTGGATTGTTCACCCACCAATAGGGAACGTGAGCTGGGTTTAGACCGTCGTGAGACAGGTTAGTTTTACCCTACTGTCTCCAATGCTCCTGCTTGCTCCCGTGGCAAGCAGGAGGTGTGAGGGGGAGAGCAGGGCTCCGTCACGAGGCAATTACCAGCCTCCTGCAGGTGTCCAGGACCTGACGCTGATGACGATCCTAACCTTACGGTGACGTCCCAAGCACTCTCTTAAATTAGTCGGGGGGGAACAGTATATATGCGCATTATACACAATATATTATATACATATATATATATATGCGGAAAAACCACAAAGAAATTGGAAAGAGAGGTGAACGTTTCGGCCTGTTAGAGCCTTTGTCAACACCGTCAGTCTGGTGTTGACAAAGGCTCTAACAGGCCGAAACGTTCACCTCTCTTTCCCATTTCTTTGTGGTTTTTCCGCATTACAAATGATCAGTGTTTAGTGATCGTCAATTGCATATATATATACATATATATATATATATATATATATATATATATATATATATATATATATATATATATATATATATATATATATATATATATATATATATATATATATATATATATATATATATATATATATACATAACATAGAAGATATATGTTGTATCAATGGCTCTGAATATCACAATATTAAAGTTGCCGGAGAGTGAAGATGAGAGAGAAGACGTGACAGTATAAGGGAACTGGAACAGCGGGAGAGAAGGTCACGGGAAGGGTGGAACGAGGGGAAAGGGAGACTGAGAGGAAAGGAGATATTGAAAAGCGGCTGTGAGCAAATTGAAATGAAAATTGGAGCACGATTGATGACCTGCACTCAGGGTATATATATATATATATATATATATATATATATATATATATATATATATATATATATATATATATATATATATATATATATATATATATATATATATATATATATATATATATGGAAATATGTACCCTGCTGATGCTGCTGCTGTTCACAGTACGTATCTAGGGAATGAAGTGGCGCTGAACGAACTCATTGGAAGAAATATAGTTATTATATAGGACTTTTAAACGACATATTATGGAGGCAAACAAGGGGAAATTAACGACTTTCGACTTGACAAGACACTCAACTTAAGAATGGTCCAGGACGGACCGAAACGTCGTCGTCCCTTCACCTTCTAGTGTGTGGTCTGGTCAACATGGGGAAATTAATATTTAAGACTTAGTTCTTCCCGTTAGCAAACAATAATACACGATATAGAAACATCGGGCAAGCTATGGGAGAAGCGGATCACAAGAAAATCAGATTTAACATAGGAGAGAAAAGTAGTGTGAGAGAAAACTCACTGATTTTGAGGAAATGAGTCGCGTCTTGAGAAAGATAGATTGGTCCAAGATCAGGATACGAGACGGGCTTACCGAGTGATAGAGTGTCGTACGTGTGTACTAGTAGTGTACTGTGTGTGTACTAGTAGTGTACTGTGTGTGTACTAGTAGTGTACTGTGTGTGTACTAGTAGTGTACTGTGTGTGTACTAGTAGTGTACTGTGTGTGTACTAGTAGTGTACTGTGTGTGTACTAGTAGCGTACTGTGTGTGTACTAGTAGTGTACTGTGTGTGTACTAGTAGTGTACTGTGTGTGTACTAGTAGTGTACTGTGTGTGTACTAGTAGTGTACTGTGTGTGTACTAGTAGTGTACTGTGTGTGTACTAGTAGTGTACTGTGTGTGTACTAGTAGTGTACTAATGTATAATATTCGACAATAGTATACAATACTCGACCTAATATTGATTGGGTCGATTAACAAACCCAAAATGGATAACCGTTGCACTAAGGAGCGGAAAAACGAATTGCATGTACCCATGAATTAAGAAAGGGAAAGTCTATTTAGTCGTGGGATCTCTTTTGTTTCAAGCGTAGGTTAGACATTTATTTAAATGAGATTGGGTAAATACAATGAGGAGCGGCCTCATTATTAAGCCAATAATTTTTTTAGTTCTGCAATTTAATTTATTAATTTGTTCTTTATGCTTAAGACTAAAGTATACTTGGCTTATCAGACACCCAACCAACACGTCTGAAAATGAAGGGAGTGACGACGTTTCGGGTCCGTCTTGGACACGTGTGACGACGTTTCCGTCCGTCTTGGACACGTGAGGTGACGTTTCGATCCGTCTTGGACACGTGAGGCGACGTTTCAGGTCCGTCTTGGACACGTGAGGCGACGTTTCAGGTCCGTCTTGGACACGTGAGGTGACGTTTCGATCCGTCTTGGACACGTGAGGCGACGTTTCAGGTCCGTCTTGGACACGTGAGGCGACGTTTCAGGTCCGTCTTGGACACGTGAGGCGACGTTTCGGTCCGTCTTGGACACGTTAGGCGACGTTTTGGTCCGTCTTGGACACGTGAGGCGACGTTTCGGTCCATCTTGGACCATTATCATTATATCTTATCATATTTACATATACAGCTGTGTATCGAATTGGTATCGATAGCTTCGTCACCATGTGTGTGTGTGTGTTTACTATTTGTGTCTGCAGAATCGAGCTATTAGCTCTTGGTCCCCGCCTTTCTAACCAATCTATTTTCCTCTATTATATCTACTACATATATTTCTCTAAAACACATACATACACATCCCCCAGGAAGTGGCCTGTAGCAGCTGTCTAACTCCCAGGTATCTATTTACTGCTAGTTGAACAGGTGCATCAAGGTGAAAGAAACTCTGCCCATTTGTTTCTACCTCCACCGGGGATCAAACCCGGGTCCTTAGGATTACGACCCCAGAGCGCCGTCCACTCAGCCTTGAGGGCCCCCCCCCCCTCCTGGGGGCACCATTCACGCTCGCTCCTTCCTTCTTCATTCTTATTTCTTTTTCTTTCTCCCTTCTTTTTTCCCCTTCTTTCTAATTGTTCCATGCTTCGTCAGACCTCCCCCTAAATTCTTCTTCACTAATCCTTCCTACTTTACTCCCTCTCCTGCTACTCCTATTTCTTCTCTCCATCCGTTCCCCTATTCCTCAGCACCCTTTTCCATCATCCTCCTCCTCATTCTGCTCCTCATTCTGCCTCCTCTCCCAGCCCCACTAAACACAATCTCGATAATGCTATGTAAATTGTGTGAGTTTGTGAGGCTGAAGAAGGGTTACCGTCAATCACCTCACAAGGCACAAGGGCCTACCCGGGTAGCAGCGCCTCCGCCAGACTCTCGCAATACACTTTACGAAGCTTGGGCAACCTGCCTTGGGGATATCGAGCTTAGAGAAGGCCCTCCCCAGCTTAGAGGGGCCCTCCTAGCTTAGAGGGGGCCTTTAGCTTAGTGGGGGGGGGCCTCCAGCTTAGAGGGGGCTCTCCCAGCTTAGAAGCCTCCCAGCTTAGAATCCCCCCAGCTTAGAAGCCCCCCAGCTTAGAGGCCTCGAGCTTAGAGGGGCCCCCAGGAACAAACCTTAGGGTGGCGTGTAGTGGCGTGTAGTGGCGTGGCGTGTAGGTGGCGTGTAGACCTTAGTTGTGTATAGGGGGTGGATGGAGAATGTAGGATAGGGGAAAGGGATGGGTATACAAACTTATAAAGAGATAAAGGGGAAGAGGAGAGCTGAAGTGTTGGATGGAACAGAGATTAATATTATGTAATAGGATCATTAAAGCGGCATTCTACAAGATGACAATATTTTCTAAGCTGTTGTTTAAGTGAGATCATTTTCATATCCAAGTATTTATCACTTGCACGATTTTCCTTATGTCTTTTATACTTAAGTGTTTGAAGGTAAACAGGAATCTTTCAATGAATTCCTCCCAAAGGCTAAATAAATAATTGAATTAATAATAGAAAATGGCATTTATATATTTCAAACACACACACACACACACACACACACACACACACACACACACACACACACACACACACACACACACACACACACACACACACACACACACACACACACCAGAAATGTACAAGCCCAAGCAGTCCCCCTAACCTAACCTAACCTAACATTGCATATAAAACGGAGCTTTTTGTGAGCCCGATACTTTTCATAAGACTTTGTAATTAGTCCATTGTAAACAGTAACGTACAAAATGAGACATAGGAGCTGAGAGGTCGATTTCGTTATTGACCTGACGTCGTTACAGGATGTGATTGCGACAATTTCTCGAGTCCCCCCTTCACCTGATCCTTGATTGAAAGAGAGGCAGTGGAAACCTCAGTTCACACTCCCGGATAAACTCTTAGATCCCTTCCCCTAAAAATAGAAGAAAGGGGGGAAGAAGAAGAGAGGATGAAGGAGGACTGGAAAACCAATATAACTAGAGGAAGAAATGCAACACAAACACTTTCCAATACGAAAGGAAACACAACACGAAAGGAAACTGCCTTCAGTCAGAAAGCACCGAAAACTCAATAGAAATGAAAACATTGCGCCGGAAAGTTAGCGAGCATACAATTATAACTGTTAACTAATTTTGCCAACACTTGTCTAAAAGACCCAAGTCATAATTTCACAATCAAAGCGGAATTACAAAGAACTTTGTCTGACGCTAGAAAAATGTATATTCGAAGAGTCCAAGTCGGTCTTTACAACTCTTCTGACATAATGTTAAAGTTACCTATGATGTGTATGCGTGTATGTACTCACACATATATTTGTCGCTTAAATGTCGAGCTTGAGCCCTTGGACCCTGTTCTTCTAGTCGCTGGTTGTCTAATACAATGGATCCTGACTTATATGTATATCATATTTACTGTTGAAATTATGAATAGAACTCGGGTCTACAATTTACTCATTTAGTTCAATCTCTTTACCCCTCAACTCTTACGCTAAACAAACCCTTTCTAAACCCGACAGAGCCGGCCAGTTGAACACGTTCGTGACAAGTCCCACACCCACGTGACAGTGAGGCGGAAATGTGCCACAGGTGTCGGCTCTCCCCTCACCCAGGCGAAGCGTGAGAGTGCAGGAAGCGAGGCGGAAAGGCATGATGTGAGAGGAGAGGTTGTAGTGTGAGAGGAGAGGTTGTAGTGTGAGGGAGAGGTTGTAGTGTGAGGGAGAGGTGGTAGAGAGGTGAATGGTGGCGTTGGAGGTTCAATGTCTTGTGTGACTAATGCATGTAGTTCAACAACAAGGTGTGCTTGTGTGTGATACATATGGATTAGCTGTGTAATATGTATCTTAATACATGGGGCTTAATTCAGTGTTTAAATGGGGGACAAAGATTTGTTTTAATTCAGTGTTTAAATGGGAAAAAAATTTGTCTTAATTCAGTGTTTAAATGGGAAAAGACGATTTGTTTTAGCAGTACAGACTCATCCAGGTGGTGCTGGTGAGTAAGGTGAAGTGAGAGACTGATTGCAAAGGGAATGCGAGCCACAACAGACCACTAGATACAACGTACAGAACCCATACCATCACAAGAGGAAGCAGGAACCTTTCCCGGAGGATCGATTATGATAGACTATACAGCCAGCTGCATCTATCGACTTATCTATCTTGCTCTCTTGGCGATTGATTCACATGAGTTGTGAGGCAGGTGTCTGCTTGGTAAATAAATTGGGACCTTTTTCTATTTTGTTTTGTATTTCTTGCAGGGGGAGGTTGTATTCTGAGCAGCATACTCAAACATGTATCTCTCATAATACATAGCAGGAACCCGGACTTGGCAGCAAACCTCTAATCTTGCGGCGGGTCGGGGGTCGAGGCTCAGTACCACAAGACAGACATGTATCTCTCATAATACATAGCAGGAACCCGGACTTGGCAGCAAACCTCTAATCTTGCGGCGGGTCGGGGGTCGAGGCTCAGTACCACAAGACAGACATGTATCTCTCATAATACATAGCAGGAACCCGGACTTGGCAGCAAACCTCTAATCTTGCGGCGGGTCGGGGGTCGAGGCTCGGTACCACAAGACAAACATGTATCTCTCATAATACATAGCAGGAACCCGGACTTGGCAGCAAACCTCTAATCTTGCGGCGGGTCGGGGGTCGAGGCTCGGTACCACAAGACAAACATGTATCTCTCATAATACATAGCAGGAACCCGGACTTGGCAGCAAACCTCTAATCTTGCGGCGGGTCGGGGGTCGAGGCTCGGTACCACAAGACATTTTGAGAACTAGAGATCGGTATATTTGGATCTAAATTGCTAGCAAATGACCTTTGAGGAAACATTCGAGGTGACAAACCAGAAAATAACTTTGATAAGAATATTTTTGTTAAGTAACAAGATATTCATCCTAAGTGGAAAAGGAAGAATGTTATCTTTGATATTGTATATATTTAAAGCTGGACTCGACTTGGAACAAGAGTCCTGAATGTGGAGAGATACATATGTCACGTAGCATTTGACGTTCTTACAACTTTATGGACTAATAGAGAATAAACTAAGAAAAGTTGAAGCAAGATTCATACTGCTGCTACAAGTGGGGATTAGCACCGTCTGGCCCCGAGGCCTTGCTGACATCCACGTCGAGAAGGAAAATAATAATAATAATAATAATAATAATAATAATAATAATAATAATAATAATAATAATAATAATAATAATAATAATAATAATAATAATAATAATAATAATAATATTATATTCTCATGTATATCTTTCTCCACCGACTCTCCTCTTCCTCCTACACCTCACATGTTTTGTGTAGAGCAACATGCCTGAGTGATTAAACCAGAGAACAGTTTGGGAGAGAGGCGAGTGGGGGTGAGGTAGTGCTTGGGGGAAGGGGTTGTGGGGGATGGTCTAGTGGGGATGGGGTAAGGACCTGGGGAAGGTGGGTGGCTTGGGGGATTTATTGAACAAGAGCTGGGAGTAGGGGGTGATGGGAAAGGGGGGGGGGAGAATGAAGGGACAGGAGTAATACTCATAGTGAGAGGGGGAAGCTCGTTCCAGGGTGTGTGGGTGTTACTTGACACCTCTTCCCCTCTTCCCGCGTCCAGTGTTGCTTAAGTAACCGTCTTACATGCAGGCGAAGAGTCACAATAACGTGGCTAAAGTATGTTGACCAGACCACACTAGAAGGAGAAGGGACGACGACGTTTCGGTCTGTCCTGGATCATTCTCAAGTCGATTGACCGAAACGTCGTCGTCCCTTCTTCTAGTGTGTGGTCTGAGACAGTCTTACATTCCTCCATCAACGTGCGATCGCGCCTTAGACCTCAAGTGGTGATTGATCAAGTCTTACAGTCCGTGTTTCTCAGTGGAATCTTCGATAGCCAGGTAAAACAGACGAAGGTTGGTCTGCAGGTCATCTTAGGCCCCCCCAAAACTAAAAAGATTTCCCCATGAAGAACGTCCTTCCATACAAATACGAGTAGATAAAGCTACTCTCTTCCAGTCCCCACTCGGATAGCTACCCCCCTTCCAATCCACTGAGGGATAACGCCAGCCTTCCAATCTTCACCTGTGAATCTACCTTATACTCAATCTAATCCAGAATACATTCCACCTGGAAACAGAGAGGTTCAGTCACTCACCGAGCAGACGAATCCTACTCTTCCACACCTTGCGACACCAATCTAGACACGGAACACCAGTCAGACGGAACACGACAACATCAGACAGTAGCAGACAGACAGCCTTTCTCCTCTACGACACTCAGTCAGCTTCTCTCCTGTTTGACAGTCTGACAGCCTTTCTACTATCTCATAATCTGACAACCTCTTCCCTGGCTGGTAAACTGACAGCCTCTCTCTCCTGTCTCTGTCAACATCTGGGAGTTCCGGACAAACACTGGAGACCTCAAACGCTGCTGCATAACTCCTAACAATTCCTGGTGACTGTCAAGACCGTCTTTGATGAATCAGTTCAAAGAAACATTTGACGAATCAAATAATACTCAACTAATTTCTTCCGCAAAAAAAAATTAATATGATGTAAGTGGGGGAGATTCGATCAATTTTATACTAAGACATTTCGAGAATCGCTTTATAAAAAAATGCAGAAATGAATTATGGATAGTTGAAAGGATGGCTTTAGAAACAAGGCATTTGGTGGGTCGGTGGGCAGGAAGTCTTGATAAGGAAAGAGAAACAACGACTAGCATCTGCAGACTCAATACCATCACCTATTAATCCTGTAGTTGCGTTGTCAACTACGCAACATTAATCCTATTGCGTAGTTCTGTGTACGCCACAGAAATACACGCATCACGGGTGTGTGTGTATGTTAGGGGTTCACATACATGTTGACATCCTGGAGATAATTCCAGAGTCGTGGGGACCTGTGCAGCTGAGTGTATGTTGAAGTCTAAAAAGAATTATGCAATAACGTGTTATCACGTTAAAGAAACTTTATATCTTGGAAAGGAATGTTGGAAAGTTAGAAGTAAACACCACTCAAATGATGACTGTCTCACGAAAACACAGAAATTACCGCCACAGCATTATTCTACAGCATGAATAATCTGATATTTATAATTGAAACATAAACAAAAATTCCCAACATAGAGATTAATGAACATATCTCCTCTCCCAGTATTTCACCTCTGACAAATTTGCGAGAAAAAAAAAAATACAGTTTTTTTCCTTTACCGCCAATCACATGGAGGTAATTAGGGAGTCCAACACGCAATTCACAGATAAGACCAAGCACAAAGGACTCGTTAAATAATCTTGGCATTCCTGTCCACCGGTCATATCTAAAGTTGTTAGACAAATTTCCACCTGACCCGACACCAAAGGATGTGACTGGTCTGTGTATATTCAGTGAACTTCACAAATTCTAAATTACCTTCACTCCATCTCCCTCTCCTGCAAGAACAACACACCCCAAGCATGAGACTGCCAGAAAGTTGTTCCCCTTCTACAAACAGAGCAATTTTCACGCTCGTTTCATCCAATATACTCACAATTATGGGCCTGTTTTTTTTTTGGCAAACAGGTTGGTTACCCAAAAACACAGTCACTTTCAGCATTTCAAACATCTTGAGAGAGAGAGAGAGAGAGAGAGAGAGAGAGAGAGAGAGAGAGAGAGAGAGAGAGAGAGAGAGAGAGAGAGAGAGAGAGAGAGAGAGAGACAGACAGACAGAGAGAGAGAGAGAGAGAGAGAGAGAGAGAGAGAGAGAGAGAGAGAGAGAGAGAGAGAGAGAGAGAGAGAGAGAGAGAGAGAGAGAGAGAGAGAGAGAGAGAGAGAGAGAGACAGAGAGAGAGACAGAGAGAGACAGAACGGTGAAACGTTGACAGCCAGAGGAGACGGTCGAAGGATCGAGGCCTCAGGAAATATTATTTTCTCTGTCAACCTTGAGCCTTGAGAGAGCACAAGGCGACCACAGAGTCTCTATACAGCTTTCCTTCATTTACTGTGTGTGAGGCAGGGGACTCATTCATTAAGTGTATCCATATGGAACTATGTCCAATATAAGGTGTTTGGGATCCCGTGTAATGTGTTGAGATCCCATTTAATTTGTTGGAGTTCCATATAACGTGTTCGGGTCTTATATAAGATGTTAACGGCCCATATAAAATGTTATGGTCCCAAATAAAATGTTAGTCTTCCATATAACGTGTTAGGGTTTCATATAACGTATTAGGGTCCCATATAAAGAGTTATGAGTCCCTTCTAATGTCTTAGGTAGCATGCACAGATAATATTTATACCCCTATGATGATAATTGAGAAAGCTATACTTTCAAAAGAAAGAAAGAGAAAATTGAGAAAGGACCTAACCAGCTATTGAGGTAATAGTCAGTGGTCTTAAGTAATAAAGAACTCAGATGGAGACTGCAATTCATGATCTACTGTAAACCACGTACGTCAGACCACAGAGGAAGACTGCAGTTCAAGAGCGTATATGATTGACCATTTCTGCCTGGGGCCTTGAGGTAATATTTCTAGCATAAAACTGGAGAAAAGCCAGACTAATCCAGGAGCTGAGAGGCATGAGTTATGAGGGAAAACTAAGGGAACTAAACCTCACGCCAAAGATAAAACAAGGAAGAAATGATTACCCCATATAAAATACTCAGGGAAGTTCACGGAGTAGACAATGAGAGACTAACATGAGCGGTTTGGAAACGAATATGAAAACACAGATTGAAACAAAATATCCGAATGAGCCACAGAAATGTTAACAATGCATATATCAGTGTTAGAAAAAGCTAGAAAATGGAAAGAAGTTTATTACTATGTGATGAAAGATACCACATAGTATCTGCAAGATGCAATTTGAAAGATACCACATACTCTGTGGTATCTGCAGATACCACAGAGTTCAAATGGTACGTGGACACGTCGAACTGAAGCTTAAGAGGCAGAGCCCAAGTGCTGAAGATCAACCCGTCAAAATCTTCAGCATTTTCACTGCGAAGTGAGAACACTCATGCACAAACATACACAGTTTGAGATATGACAGAGCCCGATAGGCTCAGGAATCTGTACACCTGTTGATTGACGGTTGAGAGGCAGGACCAAAGAGCCAGAGCTCAACCCCCGCAAACACAACTAGGTGAGTACAGAACTGCTCACAAAAAAAAAGTAAAATGTGATTAAGGCAGAAAAGAATATATGAAAATGATTGAGGTTTAGAGTCTGGAGCTTTGGAGAAGCCAGCCCCCCTGACACGGTAGCCAGGAATCCCTAATGAATGTCTCACTAACGAAGCCCTCACACAATCCACTATTTGCTACGTCAATTTTTTTTTTGGGGGGGGGGACAGGTATTTTATGTCGATGAGATCTCTCCTCTGTTTTTACTAATTAAATCTTTTTGAAGTAGATTTTTTTACTATTTTACTTTATTTAAAGTTTATTTTTTTCATTCGTTTTTCTCTATTTTTTATTTTCATATCAGTTATAATTGTTATTTTTGGTTTTTTATTTGTTGAATGTTGACATCTCTCTCTTTTCTGGAACGCAACACATTTTTATTTCCACGTTTGTGTAATGTTGAAAATATTGAAGATGAGGGCCATATACTTTGTAATTAAACGCGACCTTGTCTGACAACTCAGTTAACAGCATAAAAGATATATACTTGTCACTGAGGACTACGCAATATATTAAAAAAAACTGATTCGTATATATTTTTATTTTAGATAAAGTATGTTTCGTGACCTCAAAATCCTCCAAGCTGGAAAAAAAGAATATCCCAGAATTCAAGTGATAAGGGGATTGTATCACAATATTTAGTACTGGTGTTAGGTTTTATGCAGGTAGTCTCAGATATTACGATAGCCTTATGTGCTGCGATAGTCTCAAGTCTTGCGATAGCCTCAAGTCTTGCGATAGCCTCAAGTCTTGCGATAGCCTCAAGTCTTGCGATAGCCTCAAGTCTTGCGATAGCCTCAAGTCTTGCGATAGCCTCAAGTCTTGCGATAGCCTCAAGTCCTGCTACTATCCTGCTGTTCTTGAAATCCACATTTACATTATTTTATCCCCATTTATTATTTTATATTTTATCATTACCTCTGATTCGCCACAAATGCATCTATATTGAGTGTGGATTGGGCCAGAGAGGCGAATGGCTGCTGTAGTATGGAGGATTAACAGCTAATCACATGCCTGTTGCTGACATGGGAAACACCAATAGAAAATCCCCTGCATGAGGAGCCATTACAGTTGTGAAGCATATAATGTAAATGTTGTGTTTTTACAGCATCAAAGTACATTATAGCCACTACGTCTACAATGAAGCTAAAGCGCTTTAGAATATGTTGATCGGAGTGCTAGAGCTACGAGACACAACCGAATCGTGTAAGTTATCTGGATAATCCAGTAAGATTTCCTCTATGAAGCTGTCAGATGCTCGGGAGGATTTGGCCTCACCCATAACTAGCTTCTCGTGAATAAATCACCATCAAATTGCATCGTACTTGTCTCTGAAGCCAGACATAGCTATATATATACACACACTTGATAAAAGGCTCAGAGTCAAATTTATTTTGAACCCTCCTCACACGTTGGGGTGCAAGAGCATCGTAAGGTTGATGCCCCTTATCATGCTTGAAGCAAAGCAAGCCAATGATAACAAAATTTATAGGCTATTAAGTAAAATTTTAAAACGTGTTATTAGACGAGAACTCTCAGAAGTATCTGAAGGCAGGTCTGGATAATGACGGGGCAGCAGTGCGATAGTTAGGTCTGGATAATGACGGGGAAGCAGTGGGATAGTTAGGTCTGGATAATGACGGGGCAGCAGTGGGATAGTTAGGTCTGGATAATGACGGGGCAGCAGTGGGATAGTTAGGTCTGGATAATGACGGGGCAGCAGTGGGATAGTTAGGTTTGGATAATGACGGGGCAGCAGTGGGATAGTTACGTCTGAATAATGATGACAAAAATGGGACGGCCAATGGATCGTGAATGGATCCCTTAGAGACCTATTAACCAGAGTATTATTATAAATTCTCTACACGTTTCCAGAGCAGGAACAGGAAGGGAGTAGAGGAGAGGACGAAGAGCAGTGGAAACACAATCAGGAAGGAGAAGAGAATAGGAAAATAGAAATAAATGAATTTCAGAGGAAATGTATGGAAACGAAAATGATATATGTATAACTCCATTGATGATGGAAAATCATTGAGGACAATGAAACTGTGAGCGTCACTCAACTCTCAGAGACACAGACGAGACTGTCTTTGATACACAAGGACAAAGAACGTGGAAAGGAAGCAATCGCTTTTAAAACCGAGGTAAATGTCAAAGGTGAAGCAGTGAAACATTTTCCTCAATAAATTACTTTTCAACTAAGAAAAGCAAGAGAGAGAGAGAGAGAGAGAGAGAGAGAGAGTGGGAGGGAGAGAGAGAGAGAGAGAGAGAGAGAGAGAGAGAGAGAGAGAGAGAGAGAGAGAGAGAGAGAGAGAGAGAGAGAGAGAGAGAGAGAGAGAGAGAGAGAGAGAGAGAGAGAGAGAGAGAGAGAGAGAGAGAGAGAGATATTCAGTGTAACTGATTCACTGAGATATTACAAGTGCTTAGTAAAGCACTAGCCAAAATACCACACTTTCATAAAGGAAATCAAAATTAAATAAATGAGAGACAGAGAGAAACAGACAAGCAATCAAAACACCAACTGGGAGTCGAATTATAAAAGGCAACAGAAAAAAAAACAACGAACCCATTTGCAAAACTGGAACACAAAAACATGCCAGAGGATGCCTAAACGGTATGACCAAGAGCTAGTGGATGGGGAGAGGATGCACGAAGGAAGAGGAGAAGGAGGAGCAGGGAGGGGGGGGGGTAGGTGGATTGAAAGGAGAAGGAGAAGGGGGAGGAAATGACAGACAAACGTGCAGTCCTTGCCAAAAATGTGCAGGAGACCACCCGTTGAAGGGTGGAGGAAGTGGCATTTGTGAAGGAGAAGGAGAGGCAGAACGAGACTAAGATTCAGGATGAATAGCCGTCCGGTAGTTGAAGTGGGGGGCGAGGAGTAGGAGGAGAGGGGGATAATGAGAGACATAAGCAGAGAGGGGCGGGAGAAGGGAGAGAGAGTGTGAGATACTGAGAGAGAGCTATTCCTGCTGATGCATATAACAGGCTCATGAAATAAATGAGTTTCCTAGGAGCAGGTTTCAGATGAGCTGAGGTAGGATAACAGCTCTTGCTTGCAGTTTCACTAAGTATGTTATTTGACAGCCCTTATGAGCCCTAGTCTTAGTTAAAAAAATAAGAGAGAGTTGTGGAAGAGGACGAGGGAGAGTACTCACACATTCCCTATGGGATGCTACATACCAGTAGCACTTTACCCACCTTAAGCTTGTTTCCCACCATACCAAGCCTGCCCTCCACCACACCAAGCCTGCCCTCCACCACACCAAGCCTGCCCTCCACCACACCAAGCCTGCCCTCCACCACACCAAGCCTGCAACACACCAAGCCTGCCCTCCACCACACCAAGCCTGCAACACACCAAGCCTAGCCTACCACCACACCAAGCCTGCCCTCCACCACACCAAGCCTGCCCCCCACCACACCAAGCCTGCCCTCCACCACACCAAGCCTGCCCTCCACCACACCAAGCCTGCTCTCCACCACACCAAGCCTGCCCTCCACCACACCAAGCCTGCAACACACCAAGCCTGCCCTCCACCACACCAAGCCTGCCCTCCACCACACCAAGCCTGCCCTCCACCACACCAAGCCTGCCCTCCACCACACCAAGCCTGCAACACACCAAGCCTGCCCTCCACCACACCAAGCCTGCAACACACCAAGCCTAGCCTACCACCACACCAAGCCTACCCTCCACCACACCAAGCCTGCCCCCCACCACACCAAGCCTGCCCTCCACCACACCAAGCCTGCCCTCCACCACACCAAGCCTAGCCTACCACCACACCAAGCCTAGCCTACCACCACACCAAGCCTGCCCTCCACCACACCAAGCCTGCCCTCCACCACACCAAGTCTGCCCTCCACCACACCAAGCCTGCCCTCCACCACACCAAGCCTGCCCTCCACCACACCAAGCCTGCCCTCCACCACACCAAGCCTGCCCTCCACCACACCAAGCCTGCCCTCCACCACACCAAGCCTGCCCTCCACCACCACAGCCCATAATAACCATCTGCCTTGTATACTGCCCATTAATAGCTTCTCTCAACGCCTCTTTGACAAGTCACCCGGAAGACAATCACCATCCCGAGGCCAGGTATTCAATATACACCGAAATCTCCTCCAGTATGGTTGAGTGTGTGTGTGTATTTGCGCGAGCGCACGCAAGTGCGTGTGCTCACCTTGCTGTGATTGAGGGGGGTTTGAGAGCCAGCTCCTAAACCCCAATAATATGTATATTTAAGCCTCTAGATGGTGGAAACATTCACTGCTCTCACAAGGAACATTCCACATTTTCACATCCTTTCTTAACCTCCTGAAAGTTGAAACACTGTAAGGCTTGGAGCAAGACTGCTATCTAGACGTACTGGCTTAGTGCTTTCTCCACTTAATTACCTGACCTTACCTTACCTTACCTGACCTTACCTTACCTTACCTGACCTTACCTTGGAGCATCGCTATATACAGGTAAGAGAGCATATATGTCCAGATCAGTGGGACGTAAATTCACTAATGTTGTTTATTCTTTGCCTCTTTCAATGTGACATCTTAATTAAGTAAGTTATAATTAAACTATGTTCTTTATACTAATTGGGAAGCGTAACTCTATGTCAAACTTGTAAAATATATATATATATATATATATATATATATATATATATATATATATATATATATATATATATTAACATTAATGGTTTTTGCAGCAGAAGAAACTAGAAGAAGTAGTAGTAGTTTAGAAGTAGCTGTAGTGAGAGTAATGGTAGTGCTATAATTGTTATGAATTTAATTAATTTTACTTGTATAATTATTTTTTTTTTTTGCAGTTGTTACTGATGACGTAACGTTATTATAAGAGTTTAATGGCCCTTTCAATTGCCACATCTGTTATTACAGATGTGAAAACATGTTTTTTAAAGGTGAAAACCAAATTATAAATACCATTAACAGTGGATTAATAGATCTTAATACCATTAACAACCACTAGGGTCTCCCCCCTCCCCCCCCCCTCCACAACAACACCGCCTTTCGGACCTACATAACCCCCCCCCCCCCCGCCATATTTGTGCGTGTGTGGTTTTTTTTTCAAAATTGGTTTCCGATTTCCCGCCATGGAATATGCAGCAGGAGCCGCTGTTTGACCCAGAGAACAATCACGGAACTCGTGTCGCGTCCCGTGTTTGTCTGTGTTTGCCTGTGTGTGTGTGTGTGTGTGTGTGTGTGTGTGTGTGTGTGTGTGTGTGTGTGTGTGTGTGTGTGTGCGTGTACTCACCTAATTGTACTCACCTAATTGTGCTTGCGGGGGTTGAGCTCTGGCTCTTTGGTCCCGCCTCTCAACCGTCAATCAACTGGTGTACAGATTCCTGAGCCTATTGGGCTCTATCATATCTACATTTGAAACTGTGTATGGAGTCAGCCTCCACCACATCACTTCCTAATGCATTCCATTTACTAACTACTCTGAGTGTGTGTGTGTGTGTGTGTGTGTGTGTGTGTGTGTGTGTGTGTGTGTGTGTGTGTGTGTGTGTGTGTGTGTGTGCGTGTGTGTGCGTGTGTGTGTGTGTGTGTGTGTCTGTGTGTGTGCGTGTGTGTGCGTGTGTGTGTGTGTCTGTGTGTGTGTGTGTGTGTGTGTGTGTGTGTGTGTGTGTGTGTGTGTGTGTACTCACCTAGCTGTACTCATCTAGTTGAGCTTGCGGGGGTTTGAGCTTTGGGTCCCGCCTGTCAACGTCAACCAACTGGTGTATAGTTTTATGAGTTTATTGGGCTCTATCATATCGATATTTGAAACTGTGTATGGAGTCTGCCTCCATCATATCACCTACTAAGGCATTCTATTTTCACTCTGATACTGAAATAGTTTTTTTTGTAACGCCATAGTGGTTCATTTCGGTACAGGGTTTCTAGCTGTGGCCCCCCTTGTTCGCGTCCCACTCGTGCTAAATAGATTGTCTTTATGTACCCTGTTAATTTCTCTGAAAATTTTGAAGGTGGTGATCATGTCTCCTTTAGCGCTTCTGATCTTCCAGTGTGTGTGTTGATTGGTCCGTCGCCATTGCCCAAGCTCTTAAGGCGGTGTCTTGTTTTGTTTTGTATTAAAGCATTGCTTTAGTCAAGGGACACCTCCAAGGTCTGTCACCACTACAGGCTTCCGATGACGGCTTTGGGTGGTGTTCGACCCGTGAAGTATTCATGTTCCCTCTTCCCCTCTCTCCCTCTCTCCCTCCCTCTCTCTCTCTCTCTCTCTCTCTCTCTCTCTCTCTCTCTCTCTCTCTCTCTCTCTCTCTCTCTCTCTCTCTCTCTCTCTCTCTCTCTCTCTCTCTCTCTCTCTCTCTCTCTCTCTCTCTCTCTCTCTCTCTCTCTCTCTCTCTCTCTCTCTCAGGAGTGAGGCCCTTGGGAGGATGTCGAGAAGCCCGTGCAAATTTGTATTATTTAATTTCCTTCACCGGAATGTCTATGGATTGAACTCGGACCTGCAAAGTACAAAACTGATGCTCAGCCAACCAGGCCACGATTCACTCAATAGGGAAGATTTCATACTATATATGATGCTCAACCTGAGATTATAATCTTCCAGCAGCACCAAAGGGTACATCTGGTGATTGACTGTATAGCGATAGCAACGTATTTTACAGGTCCGAGTTCAATTACCAAAAGATCCAAATCAAGGAAATATCATTACTCTCGATATTACCGGATTTGGATCATATATATAATATATTTACAGAGTGGTTGTTATCACAGTCAAGTGGCTGTAAATTATTAACCCAAAAACACGTTAAAATGAAATACAAGGGACGATGTTGACCAGACCACACACTAGAAATTGAAGGGACGACGACGTTTCACAATCGACTTGAGAATGGTCCAGGACGGACCGAAACGTCGTCGTCCCTTCACTTTCTAGTGTGTGGTCTGGTCAATATACTTCAGCCACGTTATTGAGACTCATCGCCTGCACAAGGGACGATGTTTCGGGCCATTTTGGATTGAGTAATGAGTTGAGAGGGAGGCACCATGAGGCCAGAAAGGTGGTGAGAGGCGAGCAGGCTCTTAGGACGATACATTGACTAGATAAAACCATCTCCCTCAAGGCTCCTGACACTACACAGTCAACAAGTCCTCACTGGTGAACACATCATTGCTACAGCTCACCAGACCACCACCACCACGACTACCTACCTTGAGGTGCTTCCGGGGCTTAGTGTCCCCGCGGCCCGGTCGTCGACCAGGCCTCCTGGTTGCTGGACTGATCAAGCAGGCTGTTAGACGCGGCTGCTCGCAGCCTGACGTATGAGTCACAGCCTGGTTGATCAGGTATCCTTTGGAGGTGCTTATCCAGTTCTCTCTTGAACACTGTGAGGGGTTTGCCAGTTATGCCCCTTATGTGTAGTGTTACGTTATGTAACGACGGACACAACGACCATAAATGATGTGACATAGCAGAGGCCCTACATATCAAACACTTTCAACTACCAATAGGTTGTTGTTGTTTTAGATTCAGCCACTCAGAACAAGTGGTTCCAGCCACTCAGAACAAGTGGTTCCAGTAACACTATCAACAGTCAGCTCACTCTCAAGAAGAATTACCATCCTGTAGAGTGTAGACGAAGAGGTTTCACACTTCACTGCGCCTATCTTCTTTCCCACCTTCTTTCCCACATCTTCTAATCCCAGCTACTGTCTGTGTTCCCTCTACTTCAGCGACACGCGTCAAGCCATATCAAATTGTAAGATGATCTTCGGGGTAATTAATTTTTAAAACTTCGTTCCCAAGAAGGACATAAGAAATATGGAAGAGATTCGTGCTCAAAATCACGACTACCCTTTCGGTCATAGTCGAAAAATGATCCTGTAGGTACAAAGCTTCCCCTTGCTTATATTTTAAACTGTAATTAAGTGGCCTGTGGCGATAACTGGTCTGTGGTGGCAGGTAACCGAAGATCATTTCAATTACGCCAAAGCGGAGGGGAGAGTGAAGCTCGAGCTGTAGATTGTCAGAGTTAGCCAACTGAGGGAGAGGAGAGGAGAAGAGAGGAGAGAAGAGGAGAGTAGAGAAGGTGAAAAGAGAGGTGATGAGTGATGAAAAGGGGTACAGGTACAGTAAGAAGTTAATGTGAGTTAGAGACAGTGAGAGAGAGAACCTACCAATCCTACAATCATCTCACTTAACCTTCAACACCTACATAGATCTACCACCCAATCAACCAACCAACCACCACTACCCACCCAGTTGCCCCCCATCAGCCCTCCACCCACCAGGCCGCCCACCCTGCCACCCCACCAACCATATACCACTTCATCTCCTAAATACTTCAGACTGACACCACCGACCGAGCCCAAACGTCATTCAGGAGAACCAGAGATACACCGAGAAACCTTGTTAACGGAGGACTTAAATATTACAACAAAGGGAGAACTGCCCACAGAGAAAACTATTAATTACTGCTTTCTCAGTACAACGGAGCCATTCCATCGGTCGGAAGGGGAAGAGGGGGCCGTGGGAAAGTTAGTGACGGTGATGTCCAGGCGATATATGAGAGAGAGAGAGAGAGAGAGAGAGAGAGAGAGAGAGAGAGAGAGAGAGAGAGAGAGAGAGAGAGAGAGAGAGAGAGAGAGAGAGAGAGAGAGAGAGAGAGAGTGAGAGAGAGAGAGAGAGAGAGAGAGAGAGAGAGAGAGAGAGAGAGAGAGAGAGAGAGAGAGAGAGAGAGAGAGAGAGAGAGAGAGAGAGAGAGAGAGAGAGAGAGAGAGAGAGAGAGAGAGAGAGAGAGAGAGAGAGAGAAAAAAAAAATAGGGGAGGAAATGGCTTCGTCACTTATGATATCATTTCTAATTTATTTGACTTCTAAGGTGATGTTAATCTGTCAATACTGATGCTGGGACTCAGCTTGTGAAGGGTTTTCACACTTTCTTACATCTTCTCTCCCTTTCCTTCACTCTCTCACTTTCCTCTCACTCTCTCCCTCACTCCTTACTATCTTTTTCTTCCTTCATTTCGTAGGTTTTCGGTTTTCGTGTTTCTGTATTGTGTTTACTCTTTTATCTTCCTCTCTCTCCTACTCTTAATCTTCTCACACTCTTTCCTCTTATTCTTGTCACTCTCTCTCTCCTGTTCCTTCATTTTTCTTCCCATTTATCACACCTTTCTCTACTCCCATTGCGACTCTTGACGGCTGTTGCTTCACTGGTTCTTTGTTACTCCTAAAAGAATGGTTAAGAAATACCATTTATCGTGTTTGGATTTCAGTGTCTTTTTTTTTTTTTTTTTTTGAGTCTGTGAGGCCACGATCTCTTATATTTTCTGCCTGTTTGTGTGCTATTTTTTCCCTGTCTGTGTCTGTCTGTCTGTCTGTGTCTGTCTGTCTGTCTGTCTGTGTCTGTCTGTCTGTCTGTGTCTGTCTGTTCTCAGAATTTCGTCTCCTAGTTCTCAGAATTATTTATCCTATTCCCATGCTTTACATTTATTTTATCATCGTGTTTATTTCACATTTTTAATTCTTGCTGTCTCCACTTTTAACTCTGTCGTAGCTCAGTCGATTAAGGCAATGTCTGGGATGTTCCCGGACGCAGGTTCGAATCCTCGTCACGGCCCCTTGTGGATTTGTTCTTGCTGTCTCTCTCTCCTACCTTTGAGCTCTGCCCTTCTCCACACTTCTCTTTACTCCCCTTTTACTCTAGTCTCTCTTCACTCCAGCCCTTATGACAGCTGAGGTCCGAGTGCTGGCACTCACAACAGGAGCGAGGCAGTGTACACACACACACACACTTGCAATTATCAGACGGAACCATTGCATCTCCCCTCTCCTCAGTCGCACTCAGACTTGTCACTAGAGGTCTTCTTCACTCATCCGTCCCCCACCCAGACCCCCCGGAACTCTCAGTCCTCGCTAGGACCACGTCAGCCCTCGTCATCCTCAAGTCCTACTCAGACCTGGTCACTGCAGTAATCACCACTCAGCACAGGTGACACAGGTGCGTTAATTACCCGCTGAAGAAGCACATGCTTGAAGCGTTACTCTTCTTAATTTTTACTTCTTAATTGTCTTGCCGTGAAAGTAAGTTAGATAAGTTTTGTTGCCGTGGGAAAGTTTCTCGAAGAAATTTGAATGCAAATCCAATTAGTTTTTTATGTAGAGATAAAAAAATAACTCATAAATGAGTTAGAAATGATTTGTAGACCTCCAACATCACTATTTCAACTAATTCTGCCTCATTCGTGTCGCTATTTCATTAATGGTAAATTTTTTTTTTCAAAATTTCATTCTCTTGTTCGTTCCTTCATTCCCTCTTCATCACTCCCTTCCCTCCTTCCCTCCTGGTGTCCTTCCCTCCTTTGGAGGCGCTGGAGAAGGTAGCTGTCGTACCCTGCGGTGCCTCTGGAGAGGTCTACTGAGGTACGTGAAGGTCCCGTGGGAGGACCCCGAGCACAGGCGGAGAAGGAATTGGTACGTGACCTTTGACAGTTCCACCAACACCAAGAAATCTTTCGTAAAGGCTACAGGTGATGTTAAGTGTGGGGAGGGGATGTGTCAGTGTGGGTGGGAGGGTGTGTGGGTGTACTGGTGGGGTGTGTGGGTGTACCTGGGTGGGAGGGTGTTTGTGGGGGGGGTGTACCGGTAAGAGTAGCCTGTATTTGTATTATTTTTTTCTCAAACCAACTTTGTTTCTCAATAGTTTATGTTCGTATTATGTCTGTATCAGTGAAACTTCTTTTCTCATTGACTACGATCGAATTAATTCTATTTCAATCAAACTTTGTTTCTCATTGACCTACGTTCGAACTTAATAATTAGTCAGACTTTGTTCCCCCATTGGTGGTCATTCTCAACATTTCTCAATCAGACTTCCTCTGTTACCAAACGCTTTCTTCACTTCAAAAAAGCATTATATAACTCAAGAAGGCTTGTAATAGACAAATGGTAATAAGTCTTCAGATCATTGAAAGAGAAAAGTTTACATATATATTTTTTTCCACCCAAAGTTGGTTAGCGTGTTGCATAATTAAGTCTCACGAGCCAAGAGTTTCCTCAAAAAAAGTTTAAAACAAACATTATTACTTTTGAGGGTGATTAGTTTTTTTGGTCCAGTTTGGAAATTTCATGTGTGTTAAAGCTCACAAGAGAGAGCCTTGAGAGGGCGTGTGTGTGTGTGTGTTATACTAAAGAGTCTTCTGTCTGCTATATTTTACAAGAGTTTCCTTGTGTGTTTCGTAATTTAACAATTTTTTTAACATGAGAGTTTTCTTGTGTGGTATATTTTACAACGCAATGAGTTAACACAGTTTCGAGTATAATTATCATATTTATTAATTATTATTCATTAGTAGAATTAGTACACGTGCATCATCCTCAGGACAGGTCTTATAGCAGATACCTGAGATGAAATCTCCTGAGATAAGATCTCCTGAGATAAATTCACCTGAGATAAGATCTCTTGAGATAAGATCTGCTGAGATAAGATCTCCTGAGATAAGTTCTTCTGAGATAAGATCTCCTGAGATAAGATCTCCTAAGATAAGATCTCCTAAGACAGACCTAAGCACACATGTAAGCCTCACACTTGACTACAAACAGTTTCGAGTTATTTTCCTAAGAAGTATTGGATACAATTAGGCGAATTAAGCTTAAAATACCCTTAAGAAACTATTGAAATTGAAATTGAAATAAGTTTATTGAGGTAAAATATACACAAAGGGATGATGTAGCTCAAGCTATTCTCACCTCGTTCAGTACAACGTGTTCATACATACATAGACACACATCACAAACAATAAACATATTACCGAACATTCTGAGAAATAAACATATACATTTCTTCCTGTACACAAGTATCATGGTGTCAGACGTACACACAAATGCCTTCATGTCTAGGTATATGGACAATTTGCATATGTTGACCAGACCACACACTAGAAGTTGAAGGGACGTCGTCCCTTCATTTTGTCGTCCCTGCAACTTCTAGTGTGTGGTCTCGTCAACATACTTCAGCCACGTTATTGTGACTCATCGCCTGCAATTTGCATATGGACATTCAGATAATTCAACAAAAGGTTATACAATCTTGGTGCAAAATTCTTATATCTTTCCAGATAATCATCAACCTTTCCGTTGTGACACATCCAGGTTACTTGTTCACAAGAACAGTCCTCATCTCAGTGTTTCTATATACATTAATCAACGGACAATCAAGAACATAATGGGTGAGGGTGTGAGACCTTAACATACCACATAGTTTACACTTGGTCTCATTATCATTAATTCCTAATTTGGGAGCCGGTCGGCCGAGCGGACAGCACGTTGGGCTTGTGATCCTGTGGTCCCGGGTTCGATCCCGGGCGCCGGCGAGAAACAATGGGCAGAGTTTCTTTCACCCTATGCCCCCTGTTACCTAGCAGTAAAATAGGTACCTGGGTGTTAGTCAGCTGTCACGGGCTGCTTCCTAGGGGGTGGAGGCCTGGTCGAGGACCGGGCCGCGGGGACACTAAAAAAGCCCCGAAATCATCTCAAGATACCCTCAAGATAACCTATCAAATATTCCCAGTAATATTTGTACAAAAGCCTGTGAAACTATTTGTTTTGTAATATCAGATGTTTCGAAACATTGTTAATGGTCCCCCCCTTCCCCCCCCTCCCCCTCCCCCCCACCTCCCTTCCCCCCACCCCCCCCCCACCCCCTCGACCGTCCTAGCGCCTAAAATTGTTTGTTCTCTAGGAAATGAATCACCGCTCTTTGACATTCAAAAGCTTTTTACATTTCGAAATGTTGTTAAAAATATGGAACTCGCGGGGATGAGCGTGCCATTTTTAACCCATTTATGACCCCTGTGAGAGCTATGCACTCGGTAAGTTCAATCTCGCGCTTGCACTCATGCGAATGTATTGGGTAATGGAGTGGCGCCAATTCTACATGCTTGTGTTTAGTGTTCAGAGTTTTAGCTTTCGGTTGGGTGTGTGTGTCTGTGTGGGTGTATAAACTCATCTAGTTGTATACAGGCGATGAGTCACAATAACGTGGCTGAAGTATGTTGACCTAGTATCATCACCTAGTTGTACTTCACGGGGGTTGAGCTTTGGCTCTTTGGTCCCGCCTCCTAACGATCAATCAACTGGTGTGCAGCTTCTTGAGCTTAATGGGTTCTATGATATGTTCATTTGAAACTGTGTATGGAGTCTGCCTCCACCACTTTACGTCCTAGTGCATTATATTTATTAATTATTCTTACACTTAAAAATCCTTCTAATGTCTCTGTGGCTCATTTGGGTACTATGTTTCTACCTGTGTCCCCTTCTTCATGTCCCACCCGTGCTAAAAATATTGTCTTTATCTTCCCTTTCAATTCCTCTTAGAATTTTGTACGTGGTGCTCATGTTTCCCCTAACTCTTTTGTCAACTATGTGTGTGTGTGTGTGTGTGTGTGTGTGTGTGTGTGTGTGTGTGTGTGTGTGTGTGTGTGTGTGTGTGTGTGTGTGTGTGTGTGTGTGTGTGTGTGTGTGTGCGTGTGTGTGTGTGCGTGCGTGTCACCACGTGAAAAAAATCCCGCACCAAATCACCACAGATTGATTGATAAAGATTAAGCCACCCAAGCGTTGGCACGGGCATGAACAACCCGTAAATTCCCGTAAGTTCACCACACAGAAACCAGAGTCTAATTATATCATTCTCCCCTCTTGTGATCGCCCCTCACCTAACATTCTTCCCCCCCTCACCTATTTATCTTTCCACTCTCCTTCTAAACCATGATAATTACCTGTCTAATTACCCCTCCTCACTTAAATGCCATATTTTTAACACATGGCCTTAGCCAGGTACCTCCGACCCGTGTGACTAACGAGAGAGAAATCCGCAACACAACGACACTTGGCAACAGTTTTGAGCCATTAACGAGGAGATTTATAATATATGTAACGGTAAAATTTGGGTCCAGGGCCAAGGGTATTACGGTTAGTTACTGCGTCATAGAGAAAGACCGGGTCGTTGATACGAGCTGGTAGGGTCGTTGATACGAGCTGGTAGGGTCGTTGGTCGAGGCTGGAGGTTTGTTTCTAAGGCCGGAGGTGTATTAACTGCCATTTGGAGGTCAGTTCCCGGCGGCTGGGGGTGTGTTTTTTTTCCATGGTCGTTGGGAGTTTAATTTTGGCGGGGGTTCGATTTGTTGTGGTCGGTGGTTTGAGGTAATTGGTAGTCTTGGTGGTGTGAACGCTCAATACGACCTATTTAATTACTCCACTGCAGTTTGTGGGTCAATCATCGTCTTGACGTAACTAGGATTTTACATTGTGTGAACGAGCAAACTTATATTTCTGATAGATTTATCACTCGAATTGCCTGTTGTGGAAGTGTACACACACACTGATCACCACCTGCTGTGGAATCTTACCCACCAGTCACAACACTGTCAAGAAAAACATAATAGAACAGACATGATGACGACCTACAAGATACTAAGGTCACACTGACCAAGTAAACAGTGAATCACAGTGAAGAACAGTATTACGAGGGGGAACATAATTCTAAACTAGGAACATTAATGAGTCATAAGGAAGTTTCTCGGTTTAAAGGGGTCGTAAATGAGGAAATTGCTGAGGCCACTTCAATACACTATTTTAAATGTGATAATAAACAAAAAAAAGAACGAATGACAAGAGTTAGTTCATTGAATTTCTGACGGTCAGAAGGCGAAGATTATGAGCAGAAGATCAATACTGTGAGTACAACTAGGTGAGCACACACACACACTGATTGATTGGTTGATTGACGGTTGAGAGGCGGGACCAAAGAGCCAGAGCTCAACCCCCGCAAACACAACTAGGTGAGAACTAGGTGAGTACACACACACACACACACACACACACACACACACACACACACACACACACACACACACACACACACACACACACACACACACACACACATACACACACACACACACACACACACACACACACTCCTCGCCACAGCCTCCGTCTCCAGCCTATGACCAGAGCAATAAAATCTCTGCCATCAGGGTGCTGGCTCCACCAGTACCCACAAACATCTCACACCTAAACCGTTTGCAAAGTTGTGATGACCATGTCTCTCTGCAACTCTCCCAACCACGCACGAGTTCCTCTCGTCTTGCATTGTATTCCCGCTCGTATCACACTGTTGCCAAGATCCAATTCAAACTTCAACCACTTTCCATGTCCATGGGTCTCGGATTGGGCATCAGTCGTCACTGAAGTACCGTTACGGAGTCGAGGCGCCGCTATGCCCCCTTGGCATAGTGGCGCTTTTTCCAGGAAAATTCGTGAACGAGCTACGTCACACACACACTCAATCAAGCTGAGGGTGTGTGTCTTAAGGTAAAGTGTGTTGTGGCGTGAGATAGGAGTGTTAACGCTTAACAGAAGACAATACAGGTGTCTGAAACTCTTTATATCACATTCTTTCTATTCGACTCCTGTATAGTGTGTTGTGTTAACTTCAGGAGTGCCAACACTCCTGTGAAGAGTGGTGAGGGAGCTTCAGTGGCTCCCACACACACCCTTGCTAGTCACTCTTCATTCCATAGACCCATTACCTCATAGGCAAGACCTTTAACCTTTTCATGATAAAAGGTTGGAAAGAGGGAGAGGTAGCTTCGCAAGGTTGAAAAATACGAAAGTAAAAGAAGGGGAGGAAAGTGGATGGAAGGGGAGAGGGGAAGTTACAGAAGATATATAGGACTTGATCTAGCGCTAGAGGGGAAAATTTTGTATTATAAATCTTTTAGTTTTAAGAGGGCGATGGCGCCTGACTGATTGAATGGCATGGGAATGGTGGCTCCTCACATCCATGTCTTCCTTAAATTTTCACTTACCCAGCAAGCATAAGAAATATTGCCGGAACAACCGTGGACATTTTCAAGAGGAAACTAGATTAATTCCTCCAAGGAGTGCCGGACCAACCGGGCTGTGGTGGGTATGTGGGCCTGCGGGCCGCTGCAAGCAACAGCCTGGTGGACCAAACTCTCACAAGTCAGGCCTGGACCTTGGGCCGGGCTTGGGGAGTAGAAGAACTCCCAGAACCCCATCAACCAGGTATCAACCAACTAGGTTTATGGCCCCGCAGGGACTCGGGTCCCCGGAGTCCTCTTAGGCCCTGAATTTCATAAGTTTTCAGGGGGAATTCACAGCCATTTGAGCCGGAATTGAACCACTTATAACCTAACTTACTCTTCTTCGAGTAACTTCTAAAGCAATCCTCTAACTATTTCTAACTAGTTAGAAACAGTCTTCGTAGTGATAGTTGTGTCATTTACAAAATACGTTGTAAAGACTGTAATAGGTTCTATGTTAGTGCAAAGCATCCAAAGATTTGAAATTTAGAATTTCGCAACATGAATACTTCTGTAAGACATGGTCAATTGTCTAATGCTTTGTTTGTTCATTTGTAAGAAATTTGTTCACCAAATTGATATGAAGAGTGCTTCTTCAATAACGAATTGTAAAAAACATTTTCAGTAGGAACATTATTGAATGTGCTCTAATACAGATTACAAAATCATGTAATTTGAACATTAGGTTTATATAATTTACATTCATTTTTGATTGATCAGTTAAAGGGTGATTTAAGTGGGTTCATTGATATCCATTTATCTCACTAATACCTTATCAATATCCCATTATCTCATTAAAGACATTGCACCTCACCTCACCTCTTTCCTGCCTATATATCAACACCACTGAACTGTAAATCCATACGAGCTATTCATGCCCGTGCCACCTCTTGGGTGGCTTAATCTTCATCAATCAATCTGTAAATCCACTTACGGGCTCACCATAGCCCGTGCTACTGGAACTTATCGTTCTGAGTAGCGAATCTTAAACAACTACAATGTAAATCCACGGGAGACATCTCCCGTCACGCAGGGTGCAGTCGCACCTCCACAGATCTCCAGTATCAGCTCTTGATACTGGTAATGGCTCAAAAGGGCCACCACTTACGGGCTATTCATGCCCGTGCCACCTCTTGGGTGGCTTAATCTTCATCAATCAATCTGTAAATCCACAGTGTGTGGATTTACGAAGAAAGATTAAACTAAAAAGATTAGTTCCACAACTCAGAGGGATGAGTTACGCAGAAATTCTACTGGAATTAAACCTCACGTCACTGGAGGTCAGAAGAGTTAGGGGGAGATATGATTACCACCTACAAATTTTTCAGGTGAATTGATAGGATAGACAAAGAGAAACTATTTATCACGGGTGGTACACAAACAAGGGGACATGGAAACTAAGTTCCCAGTAAGTAAATAGGTACCTGGGAGTTAGACAGCTGCTACAGGCTGCTTCCTGGGGTTGTGTGTGTGTGTGTGTGTTTTAGATAAATATATTTAGTAAATATAATAGAGGAAAAATAGATTGGTTAGAAAGGCAGGGTCCAAGAACTAATAACTCCATTCCGCAGACACAAATAGTAAATACACACACACATACATTGACAATTTTTAAGTGTTCCTATCTATTAGTACTTCTAATATTTACTTCCTTGTTCGTTCTCATTGGGCTTATTTCAACCTACCATTTCTTCTCCCCTTTGCCTATCCTTTATCTTCCTTTCCCCATCCCACCGCTACCTATTCATGTTGCGTAACAAGGTAATATTTCAGAGAGAGAGAAGACAGTGTAACGCTTCACCAACACCACCTTCCAATTCCGTGTTCCTTTATTTTCAATAAAATGGGAATTAATCATTACCAAGAGGAAGGGAGGGAGTGAGACAGGACTGAATTTTAATCTGGGTGTTCTGGGAATTATTATATGAGAATTAGCGCAGATAAACGGTAATCGGCTCGAATTTCTTTTCCGAGATGACATGAAAAACAGAATATCCAATTTGCGTGTTTTTTCGCTGAGGTGCTCAGTGTGTATAGTTGTCAAACTGCATTAGTGTGTGCTTGTCTGTCTGGTTTTGTGGGTGTGTGTGAGAGGGTTGAATGAGCATTTGAATGGGGTCAGGGAGGGTTTAGGGTAAGGAGGGTTTCTATGGGGAGGAAAGTGGGGGGTGTTGTCTTCTCCTCTGGGGTTACTGGGGTGCTGGTTGGGTGTTCCCCACTCCCCTCCGGGAGAGAGAGAGAGAGAGAGAGAGAGAGAGAGAGAGAGAGAGAGAGAGAGAGAGAGAGAGAGAGAGAGAGAGAGAGAGAGAGAGAGAGTGTGTGTGTGTGTGTGTGTGTGTGTGTGTGTGTGTGTGTGTGTGTGTGTGTGTGTGTGTGTGTGTGTGTGTGTGTGTGTGTGTGTTTGTGTGTGTATCTACACCAGAGACACTCAAGTATCTCTGATGCTGGAAGCTGCCTTCTCTTCATTCTCTTCTCTCACCTCTCGTAACTTAGTATTGGTCTGTTTGTCTTGTTTTAAAGTTCAATAGCCAAGTGTGTGTGTACTTAATTAATTACTCACCTAATTGAACTAACATAATTATTCATGCAGACTTAAGCTGCTGTTCAGCTGTTAGTCACGCCATGCAATGGTTCCAGAGTCGCTAGAAATCTAACACATCTACTTATGCTGATGTTCCTTCATAAAATGAATGTTTCCTTACTTCCCTGTGGCTTATCTGCGTCTCGTGCTTTCACCCTCTTACTTCCTTCATTCGTTGTACCAATTAAATATTCCTTCCCAATCTTCGAAGTCAAAGAGCAAGACCCACTCGAGCCTCTTCATGTTACTTCCAAGGTAATGAGGAAATTCCGACACACTTTTACTTTCTTGCACGGAGGAGACTAGTCCGCAGCAGTAGCAGTAGGACATTATAACAATAGAATACCAGTGGCATCTTGAAGTCAGTTTTATTTTTTACTCTTTTTACTGTTCCGTGGCGCTAGGTCACATAACCGAGTTGAGTTTAGGCTCTTTGGTCCCTCTTTCCAATCGTCAATCGACTGGTGTACAGGTTCCAGAGCCAACTGGGATCTCTCATATCGATATATGAAACAGTGTATGGAGTGTACCTCCACCACAACACATCCTAGTGTATTCCATTTGTTAACTCTTCTGACACTGACAAAATTGGGTACTAAGCTCCCGCCTGTGTTGATGAACCTCGCGTCTATGAGTGTGTGCGTGTGAGGGATTTTATGCGTGCATGTGCACTTGCGTGCGTGTGTGTGTGTGTGTGGGGTTGAAGCAACACCTAAATATCTCATATAAGGATGAAAGGTTCAGAAGCGTCTAAATGAAGAGCTTTAAAGCGGAAGTTAGACACTGAGAATGCACGCTTTCCAGGACTAGCGAGTATCGGTGCAGGTGAGTTAAGTGAGTTGATGTAATTTGGATTAGCGATGTATCCTCGTAATCAGCGTAACAGAGGTTCAGACGTGTTCTGTTCAACTCCCATCAACAGAAGCTCTTTCTCACAGTCATCTCGCAACTCTCACTCTGGGGAAGGTGTGTGTGTGTGAGAGAGTGATGGAACCTTTGTTAAGGTCACTATAGCAGTCACCATTGTCACAACGGGTGGGTCTCCAGCCTCCCACACAACAGGTGGGCCTTCCACACAACAGGTAGGCCTCCCACACAACAGGTGGGTCTCCCACACAACAGGTAGGCCTCCCACACAACAGGTGGGTCTCCCACACAACAGGTGGGCCTCCCACACAACAGGTGGGTCTCCCACACAACAGGTGGGCCCCCCACACTACAGGTGGGCCTCCCACACAACAGGTGGGGCCTTCCACTCAACAGGTGGGTCTCCCACACAACAGGTGGGTCTCCCACACAACAGGTGGGCCTCCCACACAACAGGTGGGCCTCCCACACAACAGGTGGGTCTCCCACACAACAGGTAGGCCTCCCACACAACAGGTGGGTCTCCCACACAACAGGTGGGCCTCCCACACAACAGGTGGGTCTCCCACACAACAGGTGGGCCTCCCACACAACAGGTGGGTCTCCCACACAACAGGTGGGCCTCCCACACAACAGGTGGGTCTCCCACACAACAGGTGGGCCCCCCACACTACAGGTGGGCCTCCCACACAACAGGTGGGGCCTTCCACTCAACAGGTGGGTCTCCCACACAACAGGTGGGCCTCCCACACAACAGGTGGGTCTCCCACACAACAGGTGGGCCTCCCACACAACAGGTGGGTCTCCCACACAACAGGTGGGCCTCCCACACAACAGGTGGGCCTCCCACACAACAGGTGGGCCTCCCACACAACAGGTGGGTCTCCCACACAACAGGTGGGCCCCCCACACTACAGGTGGGCCTCCCACACAACAGGTGGGGCCTTCCACACAACAGGTGGGCCCCCCACACTACAGGTGGGCCTCCCACACAACAGGTGGGGCCTTCCACACAACAGGTGGGCCCCCCACACTACAGGTGGGCCTCCCACACAACAGGTGGGGCCTTCCACACAACAGGTGGGCCCCCCACACTACAGGTGGGCCTCCCACACAACAGGTGGGGCCTTCCACACAACAGGTACCTATATAACAGGAACATAATAAACATTCTAAACAAATTAAATTGTTTTGATGAAACAGTTCTGGCTATAGTGTGATTCTTGACCTGAATTAATTGTTACGAATAAAACTTCTGATTCTCATGAGACAGATTCATTGCTTGGGCCTTAAGAAAATGTAACACGTTCCTTGGTATTCTCCAAAATAAAATCATATTACTCGATTTATTATTTTCTCTAACGCCCTAAACAAATAAAAACAATGGTTCACACTATGCTCCGAGTTTGCGCATCAAACGTAAGCTTTAACTTTATTTGTAAATACATATTATTATCTCTAGAGGAATGTATTAAGTTGCATTCCTGTTGGACAAAATTTAAGTATTATTCCTAGAGGAAAGCGTTAAGTTTTATCCTTGCTGGGTGAGCATTATATTCTATTTCTGGTGGAAAGAGTTAAGTTTTATCCCTTGCTGAAAATAGTAAGTTTTGTGTATCATGCACAAAAAAAAAAATTAAGCTTCGTAAGTCTGAGATCTGAACAGAAAAACGTATTATCACCAACAATGGTGGACAAAGAACATTACAACAAAATGGAATAAAAGCCCAGTAGTAAAATGTAGAAAATGTTATTCAACTTTTAAATGATTACGGAATTACGACTCCAAACAAGACGCCAGCGGCCATTTTCCCTGTAATAGATATTTTAAACAATACCTGGAAATATAATAAACTCATATTCCCTCTCAATCAATATATTTTGATCTCTAAGACCTGCAGAAGGAAGCGTGAATAATGCTGAGAGATTTCGTCTCTCACAACCAAAAGTGATCAATTTAATTTTATATAATTTAATGGCTAACCCCAGCACCGAGTCCCACAGCTCAGGTATCACAAGTGCTTCCAGTAACCTTCACTAAACATCGGTCTAAAAACATAAGAACAAAGGCGTGAACCTTGACGCTATACACAAATACATCCAGCATACGAGATTGGGGAAGCTGTATTTTTATTGAGCGAGGTCCCTCACACTCCTGATTCCTTGGCCCTCTCCATAGAGACGCTGCTGACAGCTTGACTGGTGATTCCCGACTCTCAGAGGACTCCACCCTCCGATACCATACGCTTTCTACTGATAATTACGTTATCTGCACCCCAGCCACCACCAGCTGCACCCTACCCACCACCAGCCACCACCAGCTGCACCCTACCCACCCCAGCCACCACCAGCTGCACCCTACCCACCACCAGCCACCACCAGCTGCACCCTACCCACCACCAGCTGCACCCTACCCACCCCAGCCACCACCAGCTGCACCCTACCCACCACCAGCCACCACCAGCTGCACCCTACCCACCACCAGCCACCACCAGCTGCACCCTACCCACCACCAGCTGCACCCTACCCACCACCAGCCACCACCAGCTGCACCCTACCCACCTTAGCCACCACCAGCTGCACCCTACCCACCACCAGCCACCACCAGCTGCACCCTACCCACCACCAGCTGCACCCTACCCACCCCAGCCACCACCAGCTGCACCCTACCCACCACCAGCCACCACCAGCTGCACCCTACCCACCACCAGCCACCACCAGCTGCACCCTACCCACCACCAGCCACCACCAGCTGCACCCTACCCACCACCAGCCACCACCAGCTGCACCCTACCCACCACCAGCCACCACCAGCTGCACCCTACCCACCACCAGCCACCACCAGCTGCACCACCAGCCACCACCAGCTGCACCCTACCCACCTCAGCCACCACCAGCTGCACCCTACCCACCACCAGCCACCACCAGCTGCACCCTACCCACTTTAGCCACCAAAACCTAGACCCCCAACCTGGGCACCAATGCACCCACCTCCTTCGCCTCCTTTAAATTATTTGCCTTCAAAACACGGTCTCTCCTGCTGTTTGGAGTGACCGAACCTGCAAGAGAACCTGCATGCAAAATACATCAATAGATGGAATGTATAACTTAGGTGATATAAATAAGGTTTATATAAATATATAAACACATAACAGAACACGAAACAAGGGATAAATAAATTGGATAAATTTAGATTCAAGAAAGACCTGGGTAAATACGGGTTTGGTAACAAGGGTGTGGATTTATTGAAGAAATTTTACCGGATAGCATAATAGGCGTGAGATCGCTAGGTTGTTTCAAGCGTAGGTTAGACATATTTATGAATGGATATAGATAGGAACTGACTCATATGAACCGATATGAATCGATTTCTGCAGTTTCCTCTATTTGTTATGCTTTAATGATGAGATGTGTATATAGTGATGTTTTAGGATGTATGATAAGGTGTGTGTGTATGATTAAGTTTATCTATATTAAAGTGAATATAAGGAAATATGTGTATTATGAATTGAGTTTACAAGTGCGTGAATGATGTATATAATGAATTGCATGAATGATGAAGTGCATAATAAAGTGTATGAATGATTAAGTGTATTAATGTTTGAAGTGCAATATGAAAAATAAACGAACAGGTCAAGAAGCAGTAAAAATAGGCGTGGCAAGACATAAAAAAATATTGAAGAGTGAGGGGAGATAAAGGGAGGAATCGGATGAGAGTGAATAAAAGACAATAAACAAGGAAGAACCAAATGTAAAAAAAAAAAAACTGATGTTTACATAATCAGAGAAACACAAAATAACAAACAGTATTGCTTTCCTGTTTGGTCTAGAAACTGTAATTGGTAAACAAGTTAATTGAAACGCTTCATTTACGAGATAAATTGTCCTTTTTTCATTCATTTTGCTGTGTATAAAGTAGAGCTGTTGGTTTAGGTCACTTATGCACCGCAAGAAAACTACTTTCAGGTTTTTAAATGTTATATTATTTCTCCTCGCTAATCTTGAGTTGGGCGTCATATACCTGGCGAAGGTCTTGGAGTTGTTTAGATAAAATACGGACGGAGAATGTCTGAGATAATTGTATTTATGCCTTTTAAAAGTGGAATTGAGGCATTTTATAGAAGGTGGAGTTAGAAGGCTGCGTAGTGGTTTTCCTTGAATTTGGTGGAGGTTTATTCCGTGATGGTCTTGATAGATGAAATTATATGGAGATTTATTCAGCTGATCTCTGGATTTAGTGGAGGCATACACACACACACACACACACACACACACACACACACACACACACACACACACACACACACACACACACACACACACACACCCTCACACACACACACACACACTCACCCTCACACACACACACACTCACACACACACACACAGACGAGTGTGGGACACATTTTGTGGACTGAATCTGAGCGCTGGGAGGAGAATTTTGCAAAGGAAATTTGGGAGAATTCCCATTAGAAGAGAGGAAGTGGGAGAGAGAGAGAGAATAAAACAAAAAGATACATGCTCAAACGATTAAAGAGAAAGCGATATTGAACAGTAGAACGCGGATATGGAAAGGAAATAGAGACGATAGAACAACAGAGAATTGAGAAAATAACAAGAAAAATAACAACATGGCAGATAAAAATGATTTGAAGTAAAATGAGTGAAGGAAATGGGAAAGAATAGAAGAAGAAGCGGAAAACAGGGATGGGAAAATGTATATAACTGATGTAAAGGAGAGAGAGAAATTCAATAAAGGAGTGTGATGACCAGAGAAAAGAAAATAGGAGAAGAAACAAGCGAAGAGAGGAACTGGAACTCTCTCTCTCTCTCTCTCTCTCTCTCTCTCTCTCTCTCTCTCTCTCTCTCTCTCTCTCTCTCTCTCTCTCTTTCCTTTGTCTTTTGCCTCTATATTTTGATGAATTAACCTTTCTTTAGCATCTAAGGCCTGTAAACTATTCAGCTAGCTTTTTATGGGCCTCATTTGCATACATCAATCATGTGGAAGCTTCGCAGGATGGTCGGGGTGACAGGTCGGGGCGAGTGGTCGGGGAGTTGGTGTGTGGTCGGTAAGACTGGTCGGGGCATCTGGTCGAGGAGGTACTCTACAGAGGTCGAGGAAGATGTCCTGAACGGATGTTATCTATTTCATATAGCAATTATTGCAATTAAAAATTTTGTTGTCCCCCATTGTGAAAATCTATCTATCGTCGACGACATAACATTAGAAGATCAATAGATCAATAGATCATATTTCGAAACTTACGTTTCTGAAAATTACGTTTCGATACTTACGTTTCTGAAAATAATAAAGTGGCCCGCAATACTAGTTTCCACCGATTACCTAAATTCAAGTTCCCACCTAGGACTCAAGAACTAGTTTCCACCTAGGACCCTAGCACTAGTCCCTACCTAGAAGACAGTGTTTCATTACAATTTTTTGGGGGAATAGTTCAGACATATTAAATGATTATATTTACATATTAAATATAATCAACTAGAATTTCAGGACTATGTAATACAGAAACTATTATATTTTTCGTTCATTTAGAAACACACGACAGGCACAGAATTTTTTTATTACGCTCGTGAGCTTAAAATTGCAACACTTTACTTATTGTTCTATGTCAGCGAATAATTAACAAATGAGATATAGAATGCTGTCGACAGAATAAACATTTTCTTGGCATAAACAGAAAACATTATTAACCTGGCTGTGTTTCGGCCACGACATGCTTTGAAAATTAAACATTTCTCAAATTTTCTGTATCCTCCACCCGCCCCTTCAATATTATCCTCCTTGTGCCCTACCCTGTAAAACATTATCCTTCCTGCATTATCCGCCTTCAGCCTTACCCTTCCTGTTCCATCCTCCTTCAATATCCCTTCCCTTCCTGTTCCTCCTTCCTGTGATCCTTTCCTTTGCGCTCACTGGTCAATAACCACTCACACCCCGTCAACACCAACCTCCTACTCTGTCAATCCCCCACATCCCACCCCGTCAATTACCACCCCCACCCACCCATTAGTGTTATGTAAATGATTGTACACAAGCTCATTAAAACACCCAGAAATCCATTTAATTAAAGACAGACTCTTCCTTCTTACAAAGGAGGTGTTTCTCTAAGATGAGAGGTTCTTATGTCTTATCTGCCCTGGTCTGTGTTTGCCTTCAAGTCCGCCTGTTTAACCAGATGTTTCTGCCGGAGCTCTCCTATGTGTGTGTGTGTGTGTGTGTGTGTGTGTGTGTGTGTGTGTGTGTGTGTGTGTGTGTGTGTGTGTGTGTGTGTGTGTGTGTGTGTGTGTGTGTGTGTGTGTGTGTGTGTGTGGGGTCACCTAGTTGTGCTTGCGGGGGTTGAGCTTTGGCTCTTTGGTCCCACCTTTCAATTGTCAATCAACTGGTGTACAGATTCCTGAGTCTAATGGGCTCTATCATATCTATACTTGAAATTGTGTGTAGAGTCTGCCTCCACCACATCACTGCCTAAAGCATTCCATTTGTCAACTACTCTGACACCAAACATATTCTTTCTAATGTCTCTATGGCTCATTTGGGCACTCAGTTTCCACCTGAGTCCCCTGGTGCGTGTGCCCCTTGTGTTAAATAATGTCTTTATCTACCCTACCAATTCCTTTGAGAATCTTGTATGTGGTGATCATGAATTTTTCACACACACACACACACACACACACACACACACACACACACACACACACACACACACACACACACTGTGTGTGTGACCCTACCCCCCTATTTCTCTAATATGCTCTGGATATTCACTGTGTACAAAGAATGAACTCACCCTTTTTCCCAATATGCCTTGGGTATAGGGCCTGACGCACCCACATCTTCCCAATATGCCGTCTCGCCAATATCCGCTCTCTCCTCCTTCACTAAACTGAGCAGGATGTGATGACAAGTTTACCTTTCCTCTTCCCCTTCTTAAACGATAAAGTTTATATTGAGACGTGTGAGTTGATCTTCCCGTACCTTGCTCCACCGACTGCCGTTCAGTGCCGTTCCCTCAGTCAACAGATTATTCGGTATAATCGGTTTTTGGAACGATTTTTTTTTTAGCACAACTCCCCTTCCCCCTGTGCCCCCTTTGCCCACTATGCCCCACTGTGCCCACTGTGCCCCCTGTGCCCCCTGTGCCCACTGTGCCCCCTGTGCCCACTGTGCCCACTGTGCCCCCTGAGTCCGCTTTGGGTTTGGTTAAATCGTACACAAGAAGGTTCGACAAAGTTCGTTTTCTGATAAGTTAGAATGGGTGCGTTTAGACAAGTTCTAAAATTCACTTTTTTGAAGCAGATTCCGCTACACTTGACTTCCAAGAGATACACAGTTGAATTCCTGCCTTTGACTGTCTCTAAGTTTTATCTTTATCCTTAATGAGTGTTCAAGCTAGGAAAGTTTCAACAAAATGATGTTTAATTTAACTTTTCGTAATAATTAAAAGTTTTACATTTATTGGCATTTTTTGTTTTCTTAGATAAGTTGAGAACGGCCCAGACAGAGGTTGAGCTTGGGAGAGGTCGTATCAGGATGAGGTTGAGTATGGGTATGAGGTGAGTATGGGTGTGAGGTGAGTATGGGTGTGAGGTGAGTATGGGTATGAGGTGAGTATGGGTATGAGGTGAGTATGGGTGTGAGGTGAGTATGGGTGTGAGAAGTGAGATTAAGAGCTGTGTTTTCGTCGGTCTGTCTCAGCAACAATATATTACCAGCGTCTGGGAGTAATAACATGAAGTTGTAAACTCCTTTAATTTAGCGGATGATTAAGTAGATGCGAGAGTGGGCAGGAAGTGGGCATTGTCCAAGAGAGGGCACGGGACAGGGGGGTAGGTAGGCAAGATGAAACGCTGGGCACCTTGTTAAGTGGGCATGGGGGAAGGTAGGTGTGGGGCAATGCTGAAGGAGGGTATGGAATGGGCAGGAGTTGTGTATAATAGAGGCGGGGCAGGGGTTAAGGTAGGAGGGGGGTATTGTGTGATGGGGGAGATTAGGGGTGGGTGGGGGGTTGACATGGAGTGAAGTAGGGCAGTGGGATAGGAGAGAGAGGGGATAGCAGGAGTTGAGGACCTCATTAAACATCCCAGTCCGTGTTTACCTCCACCACTCGCCCTTCTTTCCCTCATGTTCCATCTCCTCCTCTTGTTCAGTGCTTCGCTTATCATACCAGTACTCGCACTTCTCTTTATATATATATAAAGAGCATTGTGCGAAGGCATTGTGTGAGTGTATGTATCTTTGTATTCATGCAACATAGAGCATGCATGGCAGGGTGCATGGCATACAAGTGCCACACAAATAATACGAATTAGTATTTCCGGTGCAACGGGCTAGGCCCCTGGCACCATGGCACTCCATGGTGCCAGGGCTCTCAGGGTACTGAGGAACCTCAGTATATATATATATATATATATATATATATATATATATATATATATATATATATATATATATATATATATATATATATATATATGATATTCCATGAAACAAAACACTAATAATAATTATAATTATAATAATTCCGCATTATTTTTCTTGACATAATGCCAACAGAATTTCATCATAAATCAAAAATGTAATATTAATTATTTGAATATTAAAGAATTATAAAATTATAAATATTAATAATAATATAAATATTATTTAAAACAGTGATAATTATTTTAAGAGAATCATAATGATAAAATTTGCTAATAAAAAGTGCTATATTTCCATATAATAAATTCACTTTATATAATGTTATCATCTGATGTTGTTGTTGTTAAAGATTCGCTACTTGGAACAAACTATTCCAAGTAGCACAGGCTATGGTGAGCCCGTAGATACTACCATCTGAGTGGAACTACCACATTTTCCAGTCACCATTCACAAAGAATTACAAACGACAAGAACAACAAAACGAAAGTATTAATATAAAACTTTTCTCTAAATATATTAATATCAGTAACGCAGGATTGCCTAAGTTAATTAGTTTAGGAAATAGTTATTTTTTCATTCGTTCTTTCAAATGTGTTTAAAATTAGATTCATTATTAATCACACACGAAACCCGGTCGGGGTAATACAACGTCAATCAGAGAGGCAGTTCGGATGGTCGGCTTTCTATCCCCTTATTTTCCAAGGGATTGAGCAGCCTCTTATCTCAGCTTCTATTCTCTCCTCAACGTGCTATAAAGTCATGGAGTGAGAATACAGGAGTTTGGGAACCTCAAAGTGATCAGTGTTGAAAGTGTAGGTTCCAGCGAAGGGGGTAAGATTCAGACTCCACGAAGGGTAATGGATCCCACTGAGACGATAAGTGCTGGAACCCAGCCAGGTGGAGCTGGGTTCGGACCCCACGAGAAGTAAGTGTTTAACCCCACTGTGGGGTAAGTGTTGTTCCTCACCATGGGACGAGAGTCGTTAGTTTCCCCTCCGGAAGAGTTGAGTTTAGTCCTACTGAGAACAATGTGTGTGAGTAGGTGGGTAGTGATACACCACTCAGTAACTACACGCAAGACCCAACTGTTGCAGAAATCCTTTTAGGTCCGTTTTGAATAGAATAGGACTGTGAGGACCTCGGCAGTGAGCATGCAGTGTACCCCACACAGGAAGCGCACGAAGGGCATAAAACTCTAGGGGGCGCACCCTTCGCGTTTCACTTACTGAGCTCAAAATATATGTAAAGAATAAGTCACTATCAACCTGTCATCATTATTATACGTCATAGTATTTCAATAAAATTAAAATTCACAAGAATATATAATAAAATCTTGCTAAAGTATTTTTGGTAAAATACTTTAACAAAATTAAAAAAATAATAACAAAGTAAAGTAATAAATAAAGTATTATATATTTATTTTAAAAATAAAGTATTTTTGTAAATTTTAAAGTATTTTAATATTTTGGTAACGCCAATAGTATTTGTTTCTGAACACAGTTAACTCGAGGGAAAGTATTTTCGTGTCAAAGGACTGAACACAAACTTCCGATGACCGAGGGAGACATGATTTCATATTCATATTTTTTCAGGACAGGAGACATATGTCCCTCAGGTGGCAGGATATTTGGCATATTTGACAATTGCACGGGCTTGCAATTGTCAAATTGCAATTGTCAACAATTGACAATTGTTGGGCTTGCACGGCAAGCTGGTGGAAACTTGGCCAATCGCTGGAAACACTGTCCCTCTAAACCTTAAACAATATTGCCTTCTTTGCAATAGTTTTTTTTCGCGGCTTCGCATCATTTTAACGACAAAACACTATAAATTTAACGTGTTATAAATGTTGCTAGTTTTTTTGCACATATTTACAACAATAGGTGATTATGTGGTCCGCTACATAATCTTTTAAGTGTCAGGTTTACATAAGAAATTAATGAACGTATAAGATTGATGAACCAATTTGTTAATGATTATATTTTAATACGAAATGACGAAAATGAATTTCTAAAATGTTAATCTTCCTGACTCATGAGCGCACATTTAACCTTACATGGCGATATATGGAACAATATACAATTATTTTGACGAGAATAACGACTAAAGAAAATAAACGCGTTATTCATTCGTTATGAAACACAATGTTTTCGAATTAAAAGCTTATATACCGGAAGTAAAGAGTTTCCGGTTTGTATCACGCCCCCCTGCTGCCTCTGCTAATATATCACGCCTCCCTGCTGCCTGTGCTAATGTATCAGGCTTCCCTGCTAATGTATCAGGCTTCCCTGCTATTGTATCAGGCCTCTCTGCTGCCTCTGCTAATGTATCATGTCTCTCTGCTGCCTCTGCTAATGTATCATGCCTCCCTGCTGTCTCTGCTAATGTATCATGCCTCCCTGCTGCCTCTGCTAATGTATCAGGCTTCCCTGCTGCCTCTGCTAATGTATCATGCCTCTCTGCTGCCTCTGCTAATGTATCATGCCGCCCTGCTGCCTCTGCTAATGTATCATGCTTCCCTGCTAATGTATCATGCCTCTCTGCTGCCTCTGCTAATGTATCATGCCTCCCTGCTGCCTCTGCTAATGTATCATGCCTCCCTGCTGCCTCTGCTAATGTATCATGCCGCCCTGCTGCCTCTGCTAATGTATCATGCCTCTCTGCTGCCTCTGCTAATGTATCATGCCGCCCTGGTGCCTCTGCTAATGTATCATTCCTCTCTGCTGCCTCTGCTAATGTATCATGCTTCCCTGCTAATGTATCATGCCGCCCTGCTGCCTCTGCTAATGTATCATGCCTCTCTGCTGCCTCTGCTAATGTATCACGCCTCCCTGCTGCATCTGCTAATGCATCATGCCTCTCTGCTGCCTCTACTAATGTATCATGCCTCCCTGCTAATGTATCATGCCTCTCTGCTGGCTCTGCTAATGTATCATGCCTCTCTGCTGGCTCTGCTAATGTATCATGCCTCTCTGCTGGCTCTGCTAATGTATCATGCCTCCCTGCTGCCTCTGCTAATGTATCATGCCTCCCTGCTGCCTCTGCTAACCATAAATTATACCGGCAGCTGGGATTACGAAGCCATATTTTTAGTGTGATCGTGCGTGTAACTGCCAACAAATTTAGAACAATAGAAGTAAACAAAATTGTAGTTTTTAATAAAAAATATTTTGCTGTTGGGATCATTATTCATAAAAATGTTTATGAACTATTTAAAAACAAATGTTTTAGAGTGTGGTTGGAAAGTCGTTTATTTATTTATTTATTTTTATTTAAGAAATAAATGTGTCCGTCATTTTATAATATATATATATATATATATATATATATATATATATATATATATATATATATATATATATATATATATATATATATATATATATATATATATATATATATAATATAGGTGGAATTTTTTTCGGTAGGCTGCAACCTAAATCCTCAGATACAAAATAACACTAAAATATAAAAAAAAAAATTACCGAATCATCTCTTAATTAAAAAAAATAATAAACACTAAAAAAATACAAAAAAAATAAAGCACTCTAAAACAATTATAGATGACAGTCTTAATAAACGTTTAATATCTATAACATAAAATATATATGAACAAAATCAAAGAACAAAAGTTCTGACATTTCACAATTGGAATTCCTGTTGGGACACAATTAATTCACCTGGTTATATATACATTGATTTCGAATTCACGTGGAACACAAAAATTTCTCTATACTACACGGGTGACAAATTGATTTGGCTAAAGTCCTGTGTGAATAATAACATGACTCTGGTCGTTATTAGCACTCACAGTCCTGGGTTGGATTGTTAAGACAACCAATTTGGTTTACTAACTAGGTAGTAAGTGATATACATGTAGCGTATTGTCTGGAATACTCTGAGTGAGAGTTTACCTTCACTCTCTCTGTCTCGTGAGTGAAACTAAGCAGGGAATTGCCAGGTCAAGTTACCTGTAAGACGATGTGTTCAAACTACCTTCAGTAGTTGGTAGGTTTAACGTCCATGTCCTTGAGAATCTTATCTTCATTAATACTCATATACAAATTTCGAAATACGGAGAGAGAATGAGTGAATGATAGAGAGAGAGAGAGAGAGAGAGAGAGAGAGAGAGAGAGAGAGAGAGAGAGAGAGAGAGAGAGAGAGAGAGAGAGAGAGAGAGAGAGAGACAGAAGCAGAGACAGAGAGAGAGAGAGATAGATAGAGAGAGAGAGACAGAGAGACAGAAGCAGAGACAGAGAGAGAGAGAGAGATAGATAGATAGAGAGAGACAGAGAGAGAAGGTATGAAAATTTAGTTGGCTGATGAAAAGGTTTGAAAGTGGGACAGTGAATGAATGAAGCTGTGCATGAGAGAAGGTGAGAGACGCATACAGATAAGGGTACGGATCCACGACTTGAAGTAATAGACAGTAGGAGAACTAACATTCTTGCCTTCCCCATCTCAACAGAGTCCAGAACTTGCTGCATTAGACTATACAGATTACCGAAGCTTGCAACCTTAAGAAGTTGGTTGCCTCACCCTAATTTTATTTGCCTCTCTAATAGCAATTATGCAAGGAACATATTTGCAATTAAGTTGATTTGGGTGATTTGCTGCATTTTTATCTCAGGGTTTTATAAATCCTCTCTAATTCACTTAATTACAACATGTTCTCTAATACACCCTTTACCACCCTAAAAGGTCTGGTTTAGGTTGGTATAAACCTTACTTTATCTGTGAACCTTACCTCTGAAGTTTACCTCTAAGCTTTACTTTTAAACCTTACCACTGAACTTTACCTCTGAACCTTACCTCTGAACCTCACCACTGAACTTCACCTCTGAATCTTACTCTCAAACCCGTTCATACTGTGATCTGCTCTCAAATATATCTTAATTCCATAGATAACCACACAAAATTGGCATCATCATAATTTCAAATAGTCTCTCCATCTCTTTTTCCCTTCAGCATACCCCAAAAAATATTCCAAAATAGAAAGATTAAAACTTAAATTTTTTTCTTTCTAGCTGGAAACAACGAGTTGCTTCCTGGAGATCTGAACAGACTCCTTCAGACTCGTTTCATATCTCATGAGGCAATTTAGCGCTTGTCACTCTCCTCGCTATGAAAACATCATCTCGAGATCGTCCCGTGTAAGAGGATGGGAGTCACCCAATTTTTAGCTTAATATTCTGTTTTTTGCTGCGAGTGTTGCTCGATCTTTAGTAAGCTCTTTTTTTATTGAAATTTTGCGGTAGTGTCAAGCCGCTCCTTGATTTAAGTAGACGTATATATATATGTATATTATATATATATATATATATATATATATATATATATATATATATATATATATATATATATATATATATATATATATATATATATACCGCTTTTTTGAACTGTACTGCAACCTGCCCTGATTTGGCATTCGTGCACTGCCTTTGAAAATGTTCATAGGTTTAACGACACGCATTTCGTAGCGCCAGGCAATATATGAGAGAGAGAAAGAGAGAGAGAGAGAGAGAGAGAGAGAGAGAGAGAGAGAGAGAGAGAGAGAGAGAGAGAGAGAGAGAGAGAGAGAGAGAGAGAGAGAGAGAGAGACAGAGAGAGAGACAGAGAGAGAGAGAGAAAGAGTGAGAGAGATCTTCTGGGTATGTGACAAATTAAAAGTAAAGAGTTATAAACCGCTCAAAAGCAAATAAACAATAATATTTAATACAAAAGACCGCCTCATATCTCAATAACGTTAATATGATGCATGAGCACAAAATATATTCAGTCCCATAAATACGGCAATTTCGTTCACAGCTAATCTCACTTTCGTACAATATTTAGCAATTTCAGTAAACACTTCAATAATTTATCATAAACTGCAAATAATATTTATATGAGAATGTCAGTGTGTGTGTGTGTGCATTTACTATTTGTGCATACAGGATCGACCTGATAGCTCTTGGACTCCGCCTTTCTAACTGTTGGTTGCCTAATGTATTGAGTCCAGACCTAATTTTTCTTCTATCATATCTACTGTATATCTTTCTCTCTCTCACACACACATCCCCAGGAAGCAGCCCGTAGCAGCTCTCTAACTCTCAAGTACCTATTTACTGCTAAGTGAACAGAGGCATATGGTGTAACAATCTCTGCCCATTTGTTTCTGCCTCGAGTTGGAATCAAACGGGGGTCCTTAGGATTAGGTCTCCCAGAGCGCCGTCCGTTCACCTACAAATGTACGTGCGCGCGCGTGTGTGTGTGAGTGCGTGTGTGTACTCACCTAGTACTTCTTGAGCTCTGGCTCTTTGGTCCCGTCTCTCAACTGTCAATCAACTGCAGTACAGATTCCTAAGCCTTCTGGGCTCTATCATATTTACATTTGAGTGTGTGTGTGTGTGTGTGTGTGTGTGTGTGTGTGTGTGTGTGTGTGTGTGTGTGTGTGTGTGTGTGTGTGTGTGTGTGTGTGTGTGTACTCACCTAATTGTGCTTGCGGGGGTTGAGCTTTGGCTCTTTGGTCCCAAAGAGTGTGTGTGTGTGTGTGTGTGTGTGTGTGTGTGTGTGTGTGTGTGTGTGTGTGTGTGTGTGTGTATGTGTGTGTGTGTCTGTTTGTGCGCGTGTGTGTGTGTGTGTGTCCATCATAACAACGTAACAAAAACGGGCCATTTAGTCCAATCTTCGGAAGAAAACAAATGGCTCACGTGACTGTTGAATATTCAGTGACAAATTAAATACCTGCCAAATGATCCATTAACTGGCCTGATGCAAACTGGTAGATGATCCCAGTTAATGACGGGAATGATGATCGTGGAATGACCGGTTTATGACTGGATGACAATGTCGGTATGACTGGTTTCGTTAAATTAATATATCTTTCGTTTATTTCTCTCGCTTAGAGGTTGTAAATTCATTGATGTATTTTGTAAATTCTGTTGTTTTGTAAAAGTTGTTTTGTAAATTCATTGATGTATTTTGTAAATTCTGTTGTTTTGTAAAAGTTGTTTTGTAAATTCATTGATGAATTTACGAACCAACAAATCAACTGACGAATGAAACAAGGACAAGTGAGAGGAGAGTAAAGTGAGGTAAGAAAGATAATACAAGAAAGAGACAAGAAGCAGGGTAGAAAGAGAAATATAATAAAGATGAATAGTAATAAAGTGAAAGAGAAAAGAAGAAGAAGGGTAAGAAGAGGCAGATAGTAAAGAAAATTTGAAGATAACCTGTTATAAACGAGAAGAGACACAACAAAAGCCATAATTATAATAGTTTAATAATAAAGTAAAAAAAAACAAAAGAACTCGTTTAACGCGACAATACGATGAGCAAAAATATATAAGAATTTAATGAACACGGCACAGACAGAACACAGACACAACACAGACACGACCAGGACGTGACGGAAATGAAATATCAAAGACGAGGAAATGAGGTTAACTCAATTTGCATTTAAATAAGTATATACGATTATCGAGAGAGTTGAATGGTATCTGAATGCTGGGACTCAGAAGCTAGTGGTCAACCTACATGTCGGTATAACACGATGCATCAGATTAGAGTTGCTAAGACTGTGCTCTATTGACAATCTTTAACAACCAAGATTTTCTCTTAAGATTTTCTATTAATGTTCACAAGTTGCAGCAGCTCCTAGTCTAGAGGATGCTCCTGCTAATGCTCCTGGAAATGCTCCTGGTAATGCTCCTTGCATGCTCCTGACAGAAGAGGAATAAACCCAGGCTTAAAATTCCACACGGCTCAGTGATCATTAATTGTATACCAAACATTTTAGAGACAATTATCCACTGGTATATGTGCTTCGTCTCCCGAGGTACCTGGAGTGCCACTAATGAGTTTCACGCCATCAGGTACCTATTGGTACCTGGAGAAGTGCCACCCAGAGGCACCCGAAGGAGTGCCGGAACATTACACCCCCTGAACACGACGGGTGATTTGCTGTATTTTCATCTCAGGGTTTTATAAATCCTCTCTAATTCACTTAATTACAATCCTTAATCTGGTATCAAAAAGGTAATTATGAGGTCATTAATATGCAAAAATAATTAGCGACAGAGAGAGAATAAAGTCAGCGGAGATAAAGGCGTGATAAAAACAGTGGTCAGTCCTCACACTCCGGTAATATGACCGGCAATAATTAACTTTGAATTGACGAGTTTCAAACTACTATTAGATCTCGGGGTCATTTCGCGTTAAAGTTAATTTTTATTCGTTAATTATGGCGGGTTTCCCCGTGGTTAGGTGTGATACACCCCCCCACCCCCCTCTTGGTGGGTATGGTACTCGTGGATGGTTATGGTACGCCTGGGTGGGTACGGTACCACTTAGTGCGGCGTACGGAATGGTACCCGTTGATGGTTAGAGGTAGGAAGCAATTAGTGCATACGGCACCTATACGGTGCCCACAGGGGAGGTATAGTGCCCGAGGGTGGGTACGGTGCCCATAGACGGCATGGTACCCGTGGGTGAGTGAGTGAGTAAGTGTCGTTGAGTGAGAATACCAACCAGGAAGCTTGAGGTCAAAGTGAGAAATGAGATATCACAGTGGAGGGAAGTTTCAGACCAGCTCCTACAGTTCCCGATCCTTAACCTCAATTATTTTCTGTTCCTGCACATAAGGTTCTACCTCCTCTCAAAATCTATGTGAAAATGTTGATCAGACCACACACTAGAAGGTGAAGGGACAACGACGTTTCGGTCCGTCCTGGACCATTCTCAAGTCGATTCGACTTGAGAATGGTCGTCGTCGTCGTCCCTTCACCTTCTAGTGTGTGGTCTGGTCAACATACTTTAGCCACGTTATTGTGACTCATCGCCTGCCTATGTGAAAATGTTTGCAGGTGATGAAAACTTTAGGCTAAGGCCTGAAGAAGGCTGCAAGATATTATAAGAGCCAAACAAGCTTCAAGTATTATCCGATAAATGGCTTTTAAACTTCAATCTCATCAATTGCAAAGTAGTGAAGTTAGGCAGCGGGGATTGGAGGCCAGAAGAACGGTATATGATATATGAAAGGAACACGTAAATACTGCAGGAAGCGAAGTATATTCTATATTCTCAAACATAAGAATTGTAAAAATAGAGAAATATTTTCTAATTTGTAACAATGCCTTTACATTTAGGCTCTAATGACGTAGAGCATTTATAAAGCATTTATATGGCAAATTTAGATGAAATGCCTTTAACTTGAATTGATTATTTGTTATTCCTTTATTCATATAGACAGTAAAGAGGACGAAATTCTAATTTATATTAATAATATTATCATTACTATCATCAATAATTAAGAGACATCAATAATAATTCAGTAATTTTATTTTAAGTTACACTGGGAGAGTTCATTATAAACTTCAAGTTAACCCTAATGTTTAGGGTGTGTAAATTTGATTGCTCGTGTCTTTTTATAATTTATTAAAAAATTTTACTATTGAATATTTTGTTATTATTATTAATGCCGACATATTGTTCGTAAATTGTTATTTGAAATCTGAAGTATAAATATCTCTGTTAATTTGGCAGTATTTTATTTGTAAATATTTTTGTGTGGGGGTGATAAGAGCAGTCTCGAGCTACACAGCTCAGCTTTATCACCTCGCCACATTCAGATCAGCCCATCTGCCATACAGATCAGCCCCACCTTGCGCCATTCAGATCAGCCACCCCCATCCCCTTCCGCCATACAGATTAGCCCGCCAATATCCAGCCTGGAAAAGGGAGAAAAACGCTTCGCATTGGTCACCAAGGGACCATCTGGCTTAGTTGTCGATCACCAGCCACGGAGGAAGGTCAGGCTGCTCTCATGTCCAGAGAGACCCTTACATGTCGCCTCGATGTAAATAATTCCTCCTCCGCCACAGAGGCAGATTCTGCGGTGCTTCCCTGATTGGCAAAGGCATGCAGGGCTCCTCTTCCACTGGGAAAGTCAAGACATGCACGACTACACGTCGTGCATGTCGTGCACGACTACTGTAGAGGAATGCAGCACTCCTCTACCACTAGGAGAGTAAAGGCATACAGGTCTCCTCTACCACAAGGAGGGTAAAGGTTTCCAGAGCCCCCCTGAAGGCCTGCACGGCTCCTCTACTCTCCGCAGATCTCGTGTTTCTTCATCAGGGAGAGGAAATATTCAGAGGGTAAAGAGAGATTGCGACAGTAATGACCGCTCGAGCTTGGGTTATTATGGGTAATATGCTGGCCTGCTCAGCCCAGCGTTACATGCACGGAGTTACAGTCTCCTTATTTAACTTGAAGGGAAATGTGGCTACATTTTTCGAGAGAGGTTGAGCGAAGGGGGCAGGGGGTTATCGGGGGGATGTTGTTGTTGTTATGGAGAAGTTAATTCGCCTCATAAACATTTTGTTTTAACATTAACTCCACAGTGAGGAATCGACGTTATATGTATATGCAGAACATAAAGTAGTCGAAATGACTATAAAACGTAAATTAAGTTAATTTGGATTATTCAATTGTTGTATCGAATGAGTGGTGAAAATTATAGATGAAGATTTTTAGCTGGATTTGAAGTTATTTTTAACTGTTTATCTGAAGCTGCAAGTCTGCACACGAACACGGCAGCCATGGTCTCATCTGTCGTAAGTCACAGGGATAGATTGCTAGAGACGAAGCAGTCAATGACATCATCAAGAGACGTTTGGCTACAGCTGGGTGTCCAGCAAAAAGGGAACCTCAGTTGATCAGACCTGACAACAACCACAAACACCCAGATGGAGTCACGCTCCATGGAGGGTGACAGGGTGTAGACAGATCGTGTGGAATTACACGTGTGCGTCTACATTGACTGATACCTGTCTACCTTACAGCACAGCTGAGGGAGGCGGGGCGGCCACCTTCAGGGAGACCCAAAAACCTAACAGAGACTTAAAACGTTGTTACAGGCTCGTGCTGATAGGCTCTGAGACCCTGGGCGCCTGGGGTAAATGTGCACTTAAGTTCCTGAAGGAGGTTGACGAGGAACTCATTAAAGCAAACCAGAGATCCAAGAGCGGCCAGTTTCCTGTTCTGTCGCCTCAATGTCGCGATCCAGAAAGGAAATGCCTTCTATATCTTGGGTACTCACCCCATCTTTGCAGCGATGGATGACGTTTTTGAACAGTGATTGTTTATATATATATATATATATATATATATATATATATATATATATATATATATATATATATATATATATATTACTCTTCTAAATAAGATCGTATCCATTTATTTTGGGTAATACACAAAGCAATGGCCAGAAAATCCTTGCAGGTGATAAGCACTGTATGTGGGGCCATGTGAGCGCCACCTACGGGTCCTGCCCTCAACATAACCCCCCTTTACCACAACATGCAGCCCGGAACATGATATATCCTCCTTAATCCATAAATACTGAGGCGAGACACACACACAGAGAGAGAGAGAGAGAGAGAGAGAGAGAGAGAGAGAGAGAGAGAGAGAGAGAGAGAGAGAGAGAGAGAGAGAGAGAGAGAGAGAGAGAGAGAGACAGAGGGAGGAAAGAGTGAGAGAGAGAAAAAGAGGGAAAACAGTGTGTGTGTGTGTGTGTGTATGTACTCACTTAGTTTTACTCGTCGAGTTGTGCTTGCGGGGGTTGAGCTCTGGCTCTTTGGTCCGGCCTCTCAATCATCAATCAACTGGTGTACAGATTCCTGAGCCTACTGGGCTCTATCATATCTACAATTGAAACTGTGTATGGAGTCAGCCTTCACCACATCACTACTTAATGCATTCCATTTGTTAACTACTCTGACACTGAAACAATTCTTTATAATGTCTCTGTGGCTCACTTAGGTACTAAGTTTCCACCTGTGTCCCCTTGTTCGCGTACCGCCAGTGTTGAATAGTTTATCCTTGTCTACCCTGTCAATTCCCCTGAGGATTTTGTAGGTAGTGATCATGTCTCCCCTCACTCTTCTGTCTTCCAGTGTCGTAAAGTGCATTTCCCGCAGCCTTTCCTCGTAACTCATGCCACTTAGTTCTGGGACTAGTCTAGTGACATACCTCTGAACTTTTTCCAGCTTCGTCTTGTACTTGACAAGGTACGGGCTCCATGCTGCGGCCGCATACTCCAGGATTGGTCTTACGTATGTGGTGTACAAGATTCTAAACGATTCCTTACACAGGTTCCTGTGTAAGGAATCGTTTTGAATCTTGTGTATGTGTGTGTGTGTGTGTGTGTGTGTGTGTGTGTGTGTGTGTGTGTGTGTGTGTGTGTGTGTGTGTGTGTGTGTGTGTGTGTGTGTGTACGACCAACTGACAGAGAGGCAGACAGACAGATAGACACACAGTGGCGTGGTCACGAGACGAAGACCCAAGAACTCAAGAAGTCAATCCCATCATACAACAAATAAATAAAACATTTTAGCAGTTTTGGTGAAAGTTGGAGGAGATGCAGCAGGTGGACCACAGGACGCTCTACCAATCCAATCCGAGCGAAATGGACTGTGAAACCCACCTGCTGCTCGTTCAGACACAGAGGCTGTTGGGAGGGGTGTCAGGGCTTTGTTGCCAGAAATATTGGGACGAATTCGGCATTTTATATATTTATTATAGTTGGTGGTGGGGGCAGGGATGGAGGAGAGGTATGGGACATTCCTGATTTGTAAAACTTTATTCTTGGTTATTCACGTTTTTATTACGGATAAACACGTGAATAGTGAAGGTGAAAAAGACATTATTTCCTAACATATATATATATATATATATATATATATATATATATATATATATATATATATATATATATATATATATATGAGAGCAGTGAAGAGAGACGGCTGCTTAAGGTACATGTTACTCAACTTGTGTGGTGGAGATTTATGATACGGGTGTATTTTGACCCTAAATAATAGCTCCATTTTCTGCTTCAGGAGTGTTAAAAAAAACTTGAAAAATATTGCTTAACTTCTTTCTTTGTGGCAAAGAGGAACAGTTTCAGTATTCTGGTTTTCAGCATCAGAAAGTGGTATGTAATTTTTTTTCTAACTCTTGTAATTTTTTTTTGTTTCAGAAATTGTGTGATGGTGTTCAGTAACGGAAGCAACTGAATTACTTTTCAGGTGACTCGTTTCTGGCAATGAACTCCTCTTTCTGATATAAGAGAGTCGGCATAATTCGGGTCTTCCTCTACCAGAAGCCAGTTGTCACGTCCGAAGTCTTTCTCCACCTGGAACATCTCAGGTCTTCCAAGAAAAAAGTTACCATCTTTAACAAATCAGTTCTTCCTTGCCAGGATCTACCTACATCCTAGGCGTTTCCCTTATCTTCGGAGAGCAGCTCAGCAGATGGATTAAACATCTGATATTCTGGAGACCTTAATTTCCCTGTATATCCTTGCATATTCTCAATATATCCAGCATTTTACAATGCGTACAGCGTATCAGGGGAAAACCGCCAAGCCACTGCGACTATATAGCACTTGGAAGGGGGTCAGGATAAGGATTTGGGTTGGGACGGGGAGGGAAGGAATGATGCCCAACCACTTGGACGGTCGGGGATTGAACGCCGACCTGCATGAAGCGAGACAGTGTATAAACTAACTAGTATCTTTTAAATAAAACATATCCATTGCCCAATATCTCGGATATATCTTAAGTTCTTTACAAGTTCTTAAATGTTCTCAATCGTTATACAATTTTGGAATTTGTTTAAGTATTCGTTATTTTCAGAGATCTCTAAGACATGTTCTCCAGCAACCTCCTCATAAATAAGATGTCCGGGGTCTAGGAGCTGCAACATTTCTCGTGATCTCCTACACTGGTACAGGGAACATAATCCACAACTATAACAGCACCATTTACAAATAAATAAATAAATAAGTAAATGTTTATTTAGGTAATGTACATACATACAAGAGATTTTACAAAGTTTGTTGGATTAATAGATAGAGCAAGTACATACAATGCCTAAAGTCACTATTACGCAAAGCGTTTCGGCCAGGAATGACGAACAAGGAATGAATGACGAATGCAGGAATGAAAACAAGACAAAAAAAGAAATGTTCCAAGGCTTCTGGTCAGTCCCGAGCCTTAAAACGATCCCCTAAATCATTTTTCATGGTTTAGGGTTTGGTACAAAACTGTACCAGCGGTGGTTGCTGTTGCAACTGCTTCTGTCTGTCTTACGGGGTCATTACTACTGCTTCTGTCTTACAGGTTGACAGAGCGAGCTGTGTAGGGTGACAGAGACGGTACATGATGGCGGCAGAGAGGGCTGCACAGGAGGATCGAATAGGCTGAATGCCAAAGAATTTCAATGCGTAATAAAAAAGTTGAAAATTATCATAAAAATACAGAGACAGGGAGAGGTAGGTATTGATTATAGACAAATAAATATATATATATTAAATAGCGTATGTAGACACATCCAATAAACACTAAAAATCGTGAAGCTATAAGAATTATAAGGAACAAATTCATAAAAGAAAACCAGAGTCCCGTGAACTGACCGAACTAAATAACTATGAACTGCTGAATCTTCCTTAAATCCTGTTGACCAGAACACACACTAGAAGGTGAAGGGACGACGACGTTTCGGTCCGTCCTGGACCATTCTCAAGTCGATTGGGATTCCTTAAATCCATTATCGACTCCACCTGTCGCAGCCGCGAGAAAGGCATGCAGGTATATCACTGCTTCTTGGACACTAAACCAGAGGAGTGGAAACGAGGTAATATGACGGCTTGGTATACTTGTTCTTGAGCAAGTATATGGGATATATGGGACTAGAAGTATATGATATATGGGACAGGAAACACAGTCACCTATTTCCATATACTTTGGTTTACAGTTTGAGTTTATATCCTGACAATGTGTCATGCTCCCATCGTCGGAGATTCCACCCAACAGCAACAGACTATTTCAAGAAGAACAGAGCCATCGTATGAAAGTCAATGTAGCCGATCGTGTATGTGCTGACCCGAGATTCGAACCCGGGAACTTTGGGTGGTGAACCGACAGGGCTGACAGCTAGCTGGGGGCTTCTGTTTAATCTCGACCATCTGGTAAGACAACTCGGGAACCCGCACGTGTGTAAGCAAAGAGGGTTGGTGACCTCCTTGTTGGTCACTGCAGGAGAAAGTCTGTGGTCACTGACTGATCACTAAACAGCGCCTCTGTTGGTCATTAACTGATCAATCAATAGAAATACTATGGTCACTAACTAATCACGTAACAGTGCCTCTATGGTCACTAATTGATCACTGAACAATGCATCTATGGTCAGTGACTGATCAATCGACAGTGACTATATGGACACTGATCAACCAACAGTGACCATGGACACTAACTGATGACTGAAGAATATTAAACAAAGACTTACTTACCGGGTTGGTGTCAAATGTGAATTCCTAATTTACTTCCTAAAATTATATTACCAAACAACGAACCTTCTCAGTTATTTAATTCCCAACGCAGACATGATTTTTTTTCAGTCAACTGGGAATCGTGTCCGAATTATGAACCACACACTACGCGTTGACACGTTCATTTATCATATTTTCACTATTAAATACACGCTGTATTTATAAACATTTATAAAGGGGAGAGAGAGAGAGAGAGAGAAAAAGAGAGAGAGAGAGAGAGGGTGTCATCTGCGTCTCAATAGAGAGGTAACATCTGACCCCTATAGCATATTTGAGGCCTCGACATGGGCCGGCAAGCTGAGGACCGCCGAGGGTCCATACCTCAATGCAAGATGGATGCATGAGGCGGTCTTTGCGGGAGCGCGGTCAGAATCTACAGGTGATCGGAGGCAACTGCCTCTAGAATATTTTGTTTATGTGAAATTGAAATTGAAATAAGTTTATTGAGGTAAAATACACACAAAGGGATGAGGTAGCTCAAGCTATTCTCACCCCGTTTGCGTTTATATAATTGCTCTCTTGATTCAAACCCGACTTGCAAGACCAAATAATACGTGCAGATACACATTGATGAAGTAATTTTGTTACGTAAGATTCAAATGAAATTAACTCATCATCGTAAGTAAATTGAATGTTTTGAACGTATTGGAAGATTTTAGTAAACCGATATTATGTTATTATTAATATTCTACAAAGAGTATTCGTTGCGGCCTATACGGCCTATTGAATATACTATATGAAGATGTGTTCTCAAGAGGGTATATATATATATGAATTTATAGAGAGGGGAGTACCACCTCTGGCTGGAAGAAGGGGACCCTTAGTCTCAGAGAATAACAAACACATCAGAGGGAATTTTTTGAGTCCCCTCTAATGCGGTTTTCATGTTATGTTGCCCTTCCTATTTCCTACATGTTTCAGAAATGGATTTTCTTCTTGGGGAATTTCAATCTTATTATGAGAACTATAATAAATGAAAATATATACAATTTGAAATTACTTAAAACATGAAACGTGAAATCACTCAGTCCTAAAGAGAATATATACTACGCAAGATTAACTGAACAAAAATCATTATAATATAAATCATAATTACGTACTGGATTAAATGAATTAAAATGGCTAAATATTGAAAACGTAAACTAAAGTACACTAAAAAAAATAAAAGACAGAGAAATGTATATACACAAGAGAATAATACAAACTCATAGCCTCGGAGAAGACAATAAAGAGAACTCAAAGAAAACCCTTGTGGATCTTCACTGAACACTTTGATATTTTCTTCTCCTACCACCATTATTCTTTTTGTGTATATATATATATATATATATATATATATATATATATATATATATATATATATATATATATATATATATATATATATATATATAATGTATATATATATATATCTCACTTTATTTTAAAATTTCATTCAATCAATTTGAAATTTAATTGAAGTGCTGATTAGCTGTTTCTCTGACACTAAAGCCCTCAGCGCATTTCCTCAATGATGAGAGGAATGTTTTCCCCCAACGAACGTAGCAAATAAATGGAACACTACCAAAAGAGTTACGTTAGACAAAAAGTTAGAACACTACCAAACTGGCATAATTTAGTCCGCCTTAAACCACTCCACCAAACTCAGACCCTTAAAAGGGATGGAAATTTCGAGTTATTTAAGCCCCAAATATCTCCACCCACCCCCCAAGAGCGCAAGAGAGATGCGAGAGGTCACTCACGTTTTTCATCAAGCCCCCCTGCTTTAAATGGGAGAACTCGTGTCTTATGTTTTTAACATAGACTTGCCTAAACTCGCAAGTGAAGTTAATCAACTTGTTGGGAAGCAACTGTGCTTGGCTAGGTTCGAGTCCCTGGTGGGTGGGTGTGTCTAAAGTTGAATAACTTCACTTGCGAGTTTAGGCAAGTCTATGTGCATATATAATTATATATATTATATATATTATATATATGTCTCATTGAATATGACCGCATATTCAGTATTTACTATCTTCTGGTTTAGGGCTTCTATCCCTCTAACTATTTTCCTAGCATCAGGGTTTAGCTGAAAGAGGAATTCTCCAAAACTCATTTTCGTTATTTCAAGGTGAAGAAAAAAGTGAATTACTATAGAATGTATTACACTTATTTATACAATTTGCACAACATGGAGGTTCGAAACGTTGTGCAAATTGTATAAATAAGTGTAATACATTCTATAGTAATTCACTTTTTTCTTCACCTTGAAATAACGAAAATGAGTTTTGGAGAACTCCTCTTTTAGCTAAGCCCTGATGCTAGGAAAATAGTTAGAGGGATAGAAGCCCTAAAACAGAAGATAGTAAATACTGAATATGCGGTCATATTCAATGAGATACATATATATACATATATATATATATATATATATATATATATATATATATATATATATATATATATATATATATATATATATATATATATATATATATATATACCGGACAGGAAAGTAGCTCAAGCTTCCGGAAGGCATTGAAGTTCCTCACCCCTTGCAGGGTGAGCGACTGAGGTAAGGAGGAGATGACGGCCATCCCACATGTCGGCTCAGTAGAAGTCACCGTACATATCTAATGTAGACTCTTAACCATTTACCACAAGAGTACCTAGAGTGCAGCTGATGAAACGCGAGCCACTTCCAAGCACGCAATCATGATTCCAGCAAGACTTTCACTCATGAGGACACGGGGAAGCCAAGCACACGTTTTCAGCCACTAGTCTTCACCAGCACAAGTAGAAGGCGAATACAACGACTCAGTCGTTCCATACAACGATGTTGGAATTTGGAAACAACGTGAATGGTAGCCCAGTCATCTCACAGGAATACACTTCATGAATATCGAAACCAAGGCAGTCGGAGACACGCCCAGCAACAATCACCTAACATTCAATCCCCGACGAAAACTTCAGAACCTACCTGAGTTGACTGTGTTGAGTTGACTGACTGTTGATACAAGAGGCGAGCGAGTCGGCCTTGATGGTGCTGCGAGGTGTGTGTAGACTGTGGACCCAACGGGAAGTGGACGGGTGAGAGCCGCGCCACCTGTATATATACCTGACTGTCACGCCCCGCCCCACCCACCCGAACCCCCGTCCCTCACCCCCACAAACCCCTCACCCCACCCCCATCATCTACCACCTCCCCCCCTGCCCCGACCTCGCTGATATTTTGTCCATCGTTGACGTCAGACGCCTGGGCATCATCTTCGTCACCGGCCTGGCTATGTTTTGGGGTGTTTTTCCACTGTTCTTTGGGCGTTGGTGGAGGTAAGGAGACGAGGAGAAGCGCCTACTTGATCTGCATGTGGGACGCGGTGTCTTCACTGGTGGCTGGGACATGTCTTGGCTAGAGATACAGAGAGAAACTCTCGCTGAAATATCCTTCATCGCTCATCTTCTTTAGCCTTAGATAACCCACCCACCTTACCCCCCTCCCCTCCTCCGCCCACCTAGCCACGCATCCGCCCACCTTATCTCGCCTTGCCCACCTTACCCCTTCTCCACCCACCTCACTACTCGTCTCTCCGCCTCATCATGCATCCGCCCACCTCACCACGCTCCCCGCCCACCTCACCACGCCCCCCGCCCACCTCACCACGCCCCCCGCCCACCTCACCACGCCCACCTCACCACTCACTATACAAAGTTCCACCAACATTACTACCTCCATTCACACATATTAATAAATAGAAATACCTCAACGACATTGATAGCCTCTCTCCTATGTCAGGTAAGTCCACTACGTGCTCACCCTAGCCCGTGCTACTTGGAACTTATTGTTTCGAGTAGCTGAATCTTAAACAACAACAAACCTCAATGACCCAACAGATACAGCCTCACAATGAGAAACTAGATCCCTCACTGTCGTTTAGACCCGAGGGCAACTCTAACATGTGGAATACGGTTCCATATGGCAATGAGGAATCACCTCGTGACGCAGTAGAAGATTCGAACCTCTCCGTTTAACAGGATCGAATCACTGCAAGATTACGCTCTGTGGGGGAGTGCTGAGTATTCGGGGAATCTTCGGCACAGACGACGGTGTTTCCCAGAATACTCTTTGTTAAGGTCTGACGAGTCTTCGGGTTTTAGTCTGTAATGAAATAGTCGTAGCAAATACCGTAGACTTTTTCTGTATATTATTTTGTACTTGAATTATTATATTTTCCTTATATACAACTGATGCATTTTACATGCGTTTATATTGTTGTTGCCATCACTGTATAGACCGCTGACAACTTTTAGTCACGGAAGCACTGATTAGCGATATGTCCTTCACTGAAGCAATTAGCGGTTCGTCTTCTGTCACTGAAGCGGTTTGCCTGTCATTGAAGCGCTGATTAGCGGTTTGTCCTTCACTGAAGCAGTTAGTGGTTTGCCTGTCACTGAACCGCTGATTAGCGGTTTGTCCTTCACTGAAGCAGTTAGTGGTTTGCCTGTCACTGAACCGCTGATTAGCGGTTTGTCCTTCACTGAAGCAGTTAGTGGTTTGCCTGTCACTGAACCGCTGATTAGCGGTTTCTCTGTCACTAAATCCCTCAGTGTATTTACTCAATGACGAGAGGAAATTTTTCCCAGCGAACGTAGCAAATAAATGTATCACCACCAACGAGTTATCATATGAGGTAAATATTAGCAGGACAAGGAGCTGGGGTAGGATGGAGGAGAAGAAATGGTACCCAGCCTCTTTGGCTGTCGGGAATCGAACGCTGGCCGGCAAGAAGCAAGGCCTTCGTTATACCGACTAGTCCAAGCAACGAGTAAGTTACCAGTAGTTGGTGTTTAATTTCGCGAGGCGTCCTTGAGGCGATTGACATAAAGGCTTCGTCAGAAGTCATGAATCAACACGTATATAGATGGCGTTCTAAAGACACCATTTGGCCATGAAAAGCTACATGGGATCCAGTAGTTACACTACTGAATAACCGTTTCAGGTCTACGGGCTCACCATAGCCCGTGCTACTTGGAACTTTTTGTTCCAGGTAGCGAATCTTTAACAACAACAACAAACCGTTTCAGTGAATAACAGTTGCAGTGGGGGAGTAATTGCTTCCATTGCCTCCTCGTGCTGCTTCCTAGCTGGTCCTCGCTTACAACACACGCACACGCAACACACTCAACATACGCACACACAATACTCTCAACACAACACACACACACACACACACACACACACACACACACACACACACACACACACACACACACACACACACACAACGCCTTGGAAAACCTAGTTAGATTTTAGTACCAACTTTACGTACAGGCAAACAACGAAACGACCATAGGTGGAATTGAAGAACAGTGAATAACTAGTGTTTCAGGCTGATTAAATTTCATAGTGTTGTAAGCCGTGCTGGACGCCATGTTGAATAACAAAGACTGATGCCAGGGCTGTTTGCCTCGTCTTGTTTAAGCATCACTTTTGACACTGAGTTATGGAGGCCAGATCCCAAGGTTGTTATTGACTAATGGAAAAAGTTGAAGAAGGCCTAACTGAGTCATCTGGAGACAGGTGATCAAAAGAGGCCCCCGAAGTGTAGGTGATGGACTTTGGAGGTGTGGGCAGAAGCGGCAGGGGCAGTGTGTGGGAGGTGGAGTGTGGGACCCCACAGTGACTCCCTCTCCGCTGCCAACAAACCTTCAATGTTGGTGTGTGGGCAGTGAGGGGGACCAGTTTGGGGGCCGTGGAGGTTCATGCACCTACAGAGATAACCAACATCAAAAACAGCATTAGTAGCGATAACAGAAGCAGATTCAGCAGTCTTGATTACATAAAAAATATTGGTCTAATCAACAGCAGCGGCAGAGACAGCACTGGTAGCAGGAGGAGCAGCAGCAGCAGCAGGAGCAGCTAACTACTTCACGGAGGTGGTAAAGACGGCCCCGAGTCGGGCGTGAGACTCATTTGGAGCCTCATCGTCTGCCTAGCTGCTCGTTTAAATTTCCCAGGTGTACAGAGAGGAAGATGAACACAGCAAGAGTTTCCCTACAACTTCCTCCGGCACTTAATTAAGTATTGCTGCCGGCATCAATAATCAAGGCGAGGAGTCGGACAACACCAGGTTGAAAAGTCCCATTTGGATTAGAAATCGTAAATAACAGAAAGTTTAAGGACGCCTCGCTTAAAACTTTGGGTTAAGTTCGTGTTTCAGTGTTGAAATAATTCTGTTGCAGATGTGCAGGTAACTTCTGCCTTGCCTTTTCTCCCTTGAGACGTGTGGAAGGAGGATCGGCAACTTCTTCGCATCAAGTGATGCGAAGCGAAAATAATTAGCAGTGAAAAGCAGACAAATATGGGAACACGCTATTCATCTTCAGAATATATCTTATGATGTACTAACAACTCATAAGACATAACATCATTTTTTACGCTTTCAACGATGAGGTATTTATCAAGGAGCGGAAAATGATTGTTTTTTTTTTTTTTTGCAACGCAATATCGTGTATTAAATAGCTCCCATTTCCTCAGTGGGGAAAAATCCCATTGATATGGTCTCATAGACGCAAGCGAATGCATCAGGAAATTACGCATTTTTTTTTTTTTTGAGGGTGGATAAGCTATTGTAATAGATTGATCATCTATCTCACTTTTTCCAGCCTCTCACTCACACCCACAATTCACTCACACCCGAAACACACACACACCCCACAACACAACCTCCATCATCACACAAATCCCCTTTACTACCACCACACATAAACCATCACACAAACACTCACATTTTTGTCACATATACACTAGCTCTATACACCCCTGACTCACCCACACGTTACACGTTAACTCCAACTGCATTCCAACATACACAACGCATACACACCTCCAACATACACACACGTCACATTTACCACACATACACACACTCCATATATTCATGTTGAACTCACACTCATGCAAACTACGCACTCATACAAACCACACACACACACTTATACAAACCACACACTTATACACACTGTTACGTTCTAGAACCATTGACCATCAAATTAACAACCTGATATTAGAGGTCTGACTTATAATGGAACTTACTCTCTCAAAAAACCCTCAGTTTTTTTGTTTTGTTTCTTGCTTATAAACTGATATTATAACATCCCAATTATGTGGACTAAAGCATATTTCTGTTTAGTATAGATCTTTCAGGAAGTATGATTTTCTTCTCTCCTGTTATGTTATATTTCTTTATTAATCTAGTTAATTTGGAGTTGTTTAAGGATTTAGTTGGGCAGATGATTACAGAAACACGTATACCATGAGTGTGGATACTTATAAATCTAAAATTTAACATCGAGTCTAACAAACAACAGTTGAAAGGCGGGACCAAAGAACCGAAGCTCAACTCCTACATGCACAACTAGGTGAGTATAACAAATATCATTAATTAAAACATTACTACAGTATTTATCACGCAGCCACACAACTACCTTACTACAATCAACCATTGGTTTAACGTAACCAATAAAATCAAATGCCAACCCATCCTCAAGTTTCAAAAGTATTTTCTACAACGTCCATATATATATATATATATATATATATATATATATATATATATATATATATATATATATATATATATATATCACAATCAAATAACTGGTAAACAAAGAACTCATACTGAATATAATTGCCTATCAAAGAAAGAAAAATGCTTAAAAAACAAAACACATAAGCTTACTTAAAATGATCAATACAAATAAAACTTATTAACTGTCACATAGATAAAAGCTAATTTAAAAATCCATTAAATTACAAGAGGAATTTTATAACTACTGAAACAAACCGTTCTATTAAACTTACGCGAAGTGCTCAGCAGAAGTGAATCTCGACAGCCAACACATAGATACTAAACACTATAACAAATATTTATATAATGACTACAAATCTACAAAAAATTTATATAAAATGCAAACAGAATAAACGACAACTATAAAGTACTAACCAAAATCTTATAAAAACTCAAATATTAAATAAAATTAAATACCAAAAAATGTATATATATCCTAAATAAAAGATTAAAATAATGTACAATGTCAAAGCTTGAAATAAGTAAGAAAAGACAGAGACATGGTAAACTAAACAAAATTATATTAAAATTAAACTACCAGAATGAACTATAAATCAAATTACAGGGCCTACTGTGCACTATACAATGTACAATTGCACAGCCGAAAGGTTGCTATTTAACAGAGGCCGCAACTCCTTTATATATAAGGATTCCATTACTCTCAAATCTGACTGGCCATTCATACAGGTGTCCAGAATTAATTTTATTATAATTTTGTTTAGTTTACCATGTCTTTGCCTCTTACTTATTTCAAGTCTTGACAATGTACATTATAATCTTTTATTTAGGATATATATACATTTTTTGGTATTTAGTTTTATTTAATATTTGAGTTTTTATAAGATTTTGGTTAGTACTTTATAATTGTCGTTTATTCTGTTTGCATTTTATATACATTTTTTGTAGATTTGTAGTCATTATATAAATATTTGTTATAGTGTTTAGTATCTATATGTTAGCTATCAAGTTTCACTTCTGCTAATCACTTCGCGTAAGTTTAATAGAATAGTTTATTTAGTAGTTATAAAATTCCTCTTGTAATTTAATGGGTTTTTAAATTAGCTTTTATATATGTGATAGTTAATAAGTTTTATTTGTATTGATCACTTTTAAGTAAGCTTATGTGTTTTGTTTTTAAGCATTTTTTTTTCTTTGATAGGCAATTATATATATATATAATACAGTATATCTGGCTGTTATATTTTCACACAATATATAAGTATCTTCCAGTTCTTCAACATTTGTATCCACGACCGTCCAAGTGTTTGGGCACCATTCCTACTCCTCGTCCCATCCCAAATCCTTATCCTGACCTCCTTCCCAGTGCTATATAGTCGTAATGGCTTGGCGCTTTCTCCTTGATAACTTCCAAATCAGGCCAGGCTCGTTAAAGCTGCGTTAATTTTAACATATTGTGTATTAGAAACGAATTTCTTCGTATTTATATATTATTATTGTTATATAGTTTCAAGTTTCTTTAGTAGGTATATATAGTAGGAAAGTTTCAAGCATCTTTCGGGAAAGTAAATTATAAGGGAGCTGGTCGGCCGAGCGGACAGCACGCGGGACTTATGATCCTGTGGTCCTGGGTTCAATCCCAGGCGCCGGAGAGAAACATTGGGCAGAGTTTCTTTCGCCCTATGCCCCTGTTACCTAGCAGTTAAATAGGTACCTGGGTGTTAGTCAGCTGTCACGGGCTGCTTCCTGGGGGTGGAGGCCTGGTCGAGGACCGGGCCGCGGGGACACTAAAAAAGCCCCGAAATCATCTCAAGATAACCTCAATATAACCTATATTAAAGTTATATGTATAGTTAGGCGTAAGTTAAGTTAGGTGTTCAGATGCAGGCGATGAGTCACAATAACGTGGCTGAAGTATGTTGACCAGACCACACACTAGAAATTGAAGGGACGACGACGTTTCGGTCCGTCCTGGACCATTCTCAAGTCGAAACGTCGTCGTCCCTTCAATTTCTAGTGTGTGGTCTGGTCAACATACTTAGGTGTTCAGGTTCTGCTGGTTATTATCTGTTTATGAGGTACGTAGTGAGCATTGCAATTCGAACAGAGATCGTAAGCAAAGCACCGACCGAGAAACATTCGAACGTCATCAGTTGTGAGTTGTGTGTAAACCATTTCTCATACATAAACAAGGGTTTTAGCGGTTGGATTAACGAGTATTTAGTCTTTGTTGATGAGGACGGACTGTCTTGTCACACATTTTTTTCACTTGGATCATTTGTAGTCCCAAAACACAGACCAAATGTGACTGAACTACCATCCACAATGGTAGATGGTAGTTCAAGTCAATGAATTACCATCCACTTCCATAAACGTCTATTGTAGAAAAACGGCAATTTAGAAAGAATAAGAGATAACATAATTGTGTTATATAAATAGGTGAAGGGGCTGTAAATAATTTTAAATATATCTACACAAAGTAGAACACAAAACAGTGAATACAAATTGGATCATTTTTAGGCTCGGGAAAGACCTGAGTAAATACTAATTTGGAACCAGGGCTATTGATTTATTGAGCAAATTACCACATAACATAATAGATATAGGATCAGTGGATTATTGCAAGCTTAAGTTAGACGGATATTAATGAGTTTGAGTGGATATATAGATAACAGCTGCCTCGGATGGAACAACTGCCCTCCTGAAATTTCTTTAACTCCTATATGTTCTTTAGGGGTTAAAGTTTTAGCTAGAAAAAACTGATATTTCATAATTTGCTTTAATTTTCCAACAAGTTTTAGGATGTTAATGTTCTGAACTTTGACAGAGTGGATGATATTAAGGAACGTTCAGTGCGTTCTCAATTTGAGAATGGAAGGAACTTTGACCCTTAAAGTTGCCTGAGAATTGTGGATGTGATATGCCTAAATATCTTACGGAGGCACTCTAGTGTTTGAACACACGCCAAATGGGGCGCTGTGGTCTTTAGAAAAATGCCACGTGGATTTAAATGTTTAACAATCGAGGTATAACTATATAGAGGGTTATATATATATATATATATATATATATATATATATATATATATATATATATATATATATATATATATATATATATATATATATATATATATAATATATATATATATAATATATATATATATAATATATATATATATAATATATATATATATATATATATATATAATATATATATATAATATATATATATATATATATATATATATATATATATATATATATATATATATATATATATATATAATGTGTAAAACTCTTCCCTGAACTTAAAGTCTTCTAGTCCATCTATCAGGAAAGACAGGGAGTTACTCCTCACAGAGCAAGATAAATCACAGGAGAGGAAACATGATCACAACATACAAGATTCTTATAGGCATTGTCAATGAGGGTAAACACGAAATACAAACAGGGGGACAGAACGAGTGAAAACTAAAAAGTCAAATCATCAATAGTGATAAGAAGAGTAACGTGTTAAGTATAAGCAATGAAGTGGAAGAAGCAAGAGTCAGAAGCAGATACGATAAGCAGCAAAATAGTGGAGTCATTACATATGTAATTAGCGACTAAAAGTACATATGGGAGACCCTTAACTAAATAACTCGAGCGTCTCTGTTATTCATCAAATCAAATTAACATGCTTAATTCTCATGTATAATTGGTATACTTTACCATAATTTCAATCTAGATTAATTAATTGTATTAATTTAGATCATCTCAGTACATTTTTTCGACACATCCACGCCATCCCAGCATCCACGCCACTTACCATCCACACCATCCCAGAATCCACCCCACTCATCATCCACACCATCCCAGCATCCACCCCACTCCTCATCCACACCATCCCAACATCCACCCCACTCATCATTCACACCATCCCAACATCCACGCTATCAACTTCGCTTTTTCCATATCATCACCATCCCTCCGCCTCGGTCTTTTGTTTTCAATAAAAGTTATGCAGATAAAACATATTAGTATTTGCGTCGTGTTATTTTTCTGCTCAGCGAAAACTTAACGAAATGTACAGAAAAAGCAGCAAATGCGTTGCTGCTTGTATGATTCCCCCCCCCCCCCCGCGGGTGCTTGGACGCGGGTATACACATTTATACACAGAGATGAGGTGCCGTTAGACGTCATCAAAGAGAACACATCCGCCGACAAGATCCGTCAACTCTCAGGGAAAACAATGATACGGAAGTGGGAGATTGTCCTCCAAACACACTCTTCTGTCTCCTCGTCCCACACCTAGAGGTCTCTGCAGACGACGGTCGTCCTCTTTCCCGCGCACAGGACAGAAGAAGATGAAGAGGGAATTTTAGAGGTTGTAGGAGGCGGTGAAGGATGCTGATGGGGGTGGTAGTGATGGTGGTGTTTGAGGGGGTGTTCAGCTGTATGGGGTTGGGAGGAGTGGGTGGGTATGTGGGGGGGTATGTGGGGGGGAGGATGTAAATCTCTTGTTAAAATATAGTTAGCTTATGTTATATTTCCCTTGTTTTACTCGGCTTCTCTCCTCTCTCTCTCTCTTGTCAGTCTTCTCTCTCTACTGCGGGGAAAATAATGGTTGAAGAGTATTATTTTTACTGCAGACTTGATGAACATGTTCTTGTTATACGCGGGAGAACTAGGCCAGGTGAACTATGCCATCTGACTAACAGCTACGTAAATCATAGTAATGTTTTCTATAGGGAACTGGGGCGAGGGAATTGACCACCAAGATCTGATTACATTTTTCTTCCCCTCCTTATCTCTCCTTCATTGTCTTATCCTACTTCCCTTTCTCAAGCACGTGTGGCCCACCATCTTCACCCTCACAACGAGACGGTGGACGACGACGTACAGGAAGAGGAGGAGGAACAAGAACAGGTGAAGCAGTAGGCCCCAAAGCCCAGTGTTGTCTTAAAGGAAATCGAACCTTGTGGTGAAAGGTGCGGCTCTTTACCTATTTCCAAACATCCTCTGCAACCCCCCCCACCCCCTCCTTCCCCCCCCCCCCCACGACCACCCAATAAAACTCCCTATCCTCCCAACACCACCACCGCCGTGGCTTAAAACACTCCCCGCGTGATATAAAATATCGGATGATTCCTGTTTGTGTCATTTCTTAATGATATACATTTTCTCGGCTCCCCACATTGGGCTTGGAGATGAGAAAGGTTGAGGAGAACTTCCTCTGTGCACTCTGAAACGAACACGAAATATAAAGTTATTCTGAGAACATTTTGAGGGATTCCCTTAATCACTGGCAAAGAGGCAAGCCTTAAAGCAACGGTGTTAAGGCGATCACTCACACCATGAATGAGGAGGATGAGTAAATATGATTCACTGTCAGAGAAACTGTTAAGACACATGCACCGAGGAAGCCCTGTCTTAACCCACAGGTTAATTAAGGCAATGAGAGAGGCCAGCCGAGGGCAGCCGTGGGCAGAGAGAGGCGAACCCCTTCATCCTGAAGCCTGGGTATGGTCAGGCAGGTACCCCGGTGACCTACGAGTGCCTAGAGAGACAGGTAACATAGAACTGAGGATCACAGGGTAGGGCAACAGGTGTGTAATGAGATCAATATGCAGGTGTGTGTGTGAGCCTTGAAATTGGATGGCAAGATGGTACTTATTCATCAAATCTTATTTTGATAATGGTCCCAAGAAGGACTGAAACGTGGGGAGTTCCTTTTCAAGCGTGTTGGGTTGGGCGTTTAGGTCTTATATGTATCAACGCCAGTGAAATCAAGATTATTGTACCTGGTGCGTGTTGAAATCTTTGACTTGCTAGTTCTGTGAAGTAATTGTGCTAGTTACTGCTTATTCACTTCATTCGATTGACTGAATAAACGCAATAATAACGTCATTGTGGTGTTTCCTTACTTCACTTGATTGGGTACAAACAATGACTGGTACTGTTTATACCCAATAAAACATTACTATATCTATTTTTTTTTTCTGAACCTCAACTCATCCAATTTCAATCCAATTTTTGATTCACGTCCTAAAATGGGGGGCTTATAAAGTGCTTTATAAAGCTGAATGTCTAGCCTGGTGCTGGGGTTTAGGTCCATTAGTCATTGGAGGGGATATTATGTCTCTCAAGTGCTTACTGACCCTCCAGCAAGTATACTTTAGTCCTAAACATTGTCCAAGAGTAAGGTAAACTCTCAGTTTATGTACACAGAGAACTGGTTTACACCTCTCGGTGTAAATATCCCTTTCGATTAGATCCTTTTTTCCCACACATTCATATATATATATATATATATATATATATATATATATATATATATATATATATATATATATATATATATATATATATATGAATGTGTGGGAAAAAAGGATCTAATCGAAAGGGATATTTCTAATGAGCTTCTACAAGTGCTTTCTAATGAGCCTTTTGTAAGGCTCTGTATCAAAGGCTTTACTAAAGTCCAGGCACATAATGTTGCTATCCTTTCAGCTATCAATATTCAGCTATCGGCTTTTGCTATATTGATTCCAAGAATTTCCATATAATAAACTTTAAGCTAATTGGACGATAAATCGACGCCCGTTTCCTATCTTCTTTCTATAAAAACTGGCACCACATTCACAACCCTCCACGTTACTGGAACATGATAATACCGAACTCGTCGTTGAAATTGCGTCACATCCCCATAGAAAGTGATGGACGCTGATCCATGCTTCATCCAGTTGTGTCGTGTAGGCTGGCAAGCCTTGAATCCAGTAGGGTAGGCTGCCAAGCCTTGAATCCAGTAGAGTAGGCTGGCAAGCCTTGAATCCAGTAGGGTAGGCTGCCAAGCCTTGAATCCAGTAGAGTAGGCTGTTAAGCCTTGAATCCAGTAGAGTAGGCTGCCAAGCCTTGAATCCAGTAGAGTAGGCTGGCAAGCCTTGAATCCAGTAGAGTAGGCTGGCAAGCCTTGAATCCAGTAGAGTAGGCTGGCAAGCCTTGAATCCAGTAGAGTAGGCTGGCAAGCCTTGAATCCAGTAGAGTAGGCTGCCAAGCCTTGAATCCAGTAGAGTAGGCTGGCAAGCCTTGAATCCAGTAGAGTAGGCTGGCAAGCCTTGAATCCAGTAGAGTAGGCTGCACCGCCCTAGAGTCCAGTGGTGTAGGCTGCCCAGCTTTGCAGCCAATGGTCTAGGCAACCCTACATCTGTGTCTTCGCCAATTTGGTGGTTGGAATGAATGCAGAACGAGGGAAGAGTGACAGGTGGGGAGCAGAGAGTGAAACACGTGATGGGGAGAGGCACTAATGCCGGAGAGGTGTAGGGGAGAGAGGCAATGGAGGAGGAGGGGAGGAATGTGGAAAAGATGATAAAGAGTGAGAAAAGATGATAAAATTACAGGTAGATGAGATAGCCAAGAAGAGGGAAACGCCAGAGGAGGGATGGAAGACAAAGACTTGTACCTCATGAGAGCAAACGACGCGGTCAGAGTATAAAGACCCTTCAAATCCTCTTTACATGTTCAAGTTTACAACTCTTTACAAAGCCTCTTTACATGGACATATAAAAAAAAACACATTTATTCAAGCGTGTCAGTGATGAGGTACTGAGACATGGTATTAGGCAATGACGAGGGGTGGGTTAGTAGGTGGTGTGTGTGTGTGTGTGTATTCACCTAGTTGTGGTTTGCGGGGGTTGAGCTTTGCTCTTTCGGCCCGCCTCTCAACTGTCAATCAACTGCTTACTAACTACTTTTTTTTCCAACACTACACACACAAACACACACACACCCCAGGAAGCAGCCCGTAACAGTTGACTAACTCCCAGGTACCTATTTACTGCTAGGTAACAGGGACATTCAGGGTGAAAGAAACTTTGTCCATTTGTTTCTGCCTCGTGCGGGAATCGAACCCGCACCACAGAATTACGAGACCTGCGCGCTATCCACCAGGCTACGAGGCCCCCTGTGCATGTGTACGTGTTTGTATGTGGATATTAAAACTAAGTATTGTGTTAGCCTTAACTATCTGTCCTCTTGGTTCTTTCCCTTCTCTAACAACGTTGAAGAAGTGTTCTCTCACATCTCCGTCTCCCGAGAGCGTCGTCTCACTGTCAGCCACGTCCTCTCCTCGTGCCTCTGCTTACAACTGAGCCATATAGAAGCTCTCTAAATATATCTATATACATATAATGATAGCTTGATAACAGCTATATCTAGGCCACTAAGCTTCAACCAGACAGAAGGAAAGCATAGGCGAGAATAAATATCTAAAGGCCACTAGGTCTATGAATTTTGAATTATTAAAGTCCCACATTTTAATAGAAAACTGGACTAAAAAAATGGAATGCTGAGCAAATTTTTTTTTTTAGATTTGTTTTGATAAATGCTTCGTTAAACTATACATCATGGAGCTAACACGAGGAAATAATATATAGACTTGTGTAATATCGGCCTTTTTCAGTCTCATTAATTCTCCTGCTCTCACCTTTCATTCCCTGGGCTGTAGGAGATTCGAACAGTGAACCCCATACGTCTCGTGTTCTTAATACATTGATA
>NC_091188.1:2213461-2293461 GCF_040958095.1 Procambarus clarkii | reverse complement strand
GGCCACATGGACCACATGGCCTCATGAACCACATGGCCTCATGGGCCACATGGCCTCATGGACCACATGGCCTCAATACCCCACATAGCCACATGACACTCACAACTGAATGTCAATAAAAAACACGTGATCACATAACGTCACGATAAAAGGTGTTATAGTGTATGTATGGGGCTTTAATTGTGACCTATTGAAGGATTGGCCTTTATCTTCCACCCATTGCAGCGTTGGAACATGACCCGTAGGCTCAGAAACCTATACCCCGGGGTCAATTAAGGACCGAGCCGTGCCCCCCCCCCCCCAAGAACCGTAACTCATCCCCGGCAAGAACAGTTAGGTGAACCACCCTATGGTGACGGCCCATCACGGTGGAAGGGGTTGGGGAGTATTTTATGGAGCCTGAGCATGTTCTCGTCTCGCCGTGTTTACTTCCCCATGTCGGGTTCAAGGAGTTTAATTGAAATTCTTGTTTTCACGGTATTACTGACAAAGGCTTCCTCGTCACGAGGTGATAAAAGCCGCCTCGTCCAAGGGGCTCATTAACCCATCCTGGGGATAAACAGAGGCGGGACTAGCCACTTTATCCTAGAGCATCGGGGTGTAGTGAGGGAGGGAATCGTTGCGTCTTTTGCTCCGGTGGAAACCTTCTTATCCAGGCGCAAGGTGGACACTGTATTTAGGAGTCGATTGATTGATGAAGATTAAGCCACCCAAAAGGTGGCACGGGCATGAATAGCCCGTAAGTGGTGGTGGTGGCCCTTTTGAGGCATTACCAGTATCAATAGATGATACTGGAGATCTGTGGAGGTATTTAAGAGGCAATTCATCAACCACCCCCTTTCCTTTTTATCCTCCATCCCATTTCTCTCTCATCCCTTTTCCTTCCTTCTCCTTCCTCTTTCTCTCCCTCATGTATCCTTTCCCTTATATCTGTCTCTCACCGGTGTGAGACTGTCTTTCATAATCTTTGTCGTATAGACTAATGCAAGAACATAAGCTGCTTGTGGAGTTGCATGTAATACCCTAGCAATATCACCTATCATATGCCATGCATCCAATTGTTCTGTACCACCTCACCCAAAGACAATATAAACCTGTGCAAAAGCATGGTAAATACACGGGAGACACCTCCCGTCACGCAGGGTGCAGTCGCACCTCCACAGATCTCCAGTATATATATATATATATATATATATATATATATATATATATATATATATATATATATATATATATATATATAAATATATATATATATATATAATATATATATATATATATATATATATATATATATATATATATATATAAATATATATATATATATAATATATATATATATATATATATATATATATATATATATATATATATATATATATATATATATATATATATATATATATATATGTGTGTATATCACGAAAATAAACACGTGATTAAGAATGTGACAATGTGAGACCACGGAGGAAAATGAAACAGGAATTTCCTTAAGTACTTTCGTATATTAAATACATCTTCAGAAGGAATGATGATTCCTTCATTAAATACATCATTCCTTCTGAAGATGTATTTAATATACGAAAGTACTTAAGGAAATTCCTGTTTCATTTTCCTCCGTGGTCTGACATTGTCATATATATATATATATATATATATATATATATATATATATATATATATATATATATATATATATATATATATATATATATATATATATAATATATGGACACCGCCTCTGACAGTGCTGTTATTAACCAAGGTCATAATTTTCATTGAGGCTTTAGAACAAAAAAAAACATTAAATTACGACGAATGCTAATTAAAAAAAAAAAAATACCTGTTTATTACACTGTTTCGCACGTGAATCGTGTTGTTCAATTAATGAAAATTATTCCCCTCGACATCAATTGGAAGCAATGAATATCTGGAGTAATTGCAATGCTTTGTGAGGTAATTAGTGTCTCCGCAGTCCCATGCCTTAACCTCTAACATTGGCGTCTTAGATAAGTAACAGTTAACAACGGTTAAGGCGGTCTTATGAGCGGATTAACGTAACTAACAGCTCGGGTATTTATACTTTGTTAATGAAAGTTAATCGTTCATGGTAGTTTCGCAAAAAAATAAACGACAGGAAAAACATAATGTTGGATACTGGTTCTTTCACCCCTTAGCAGTGAATAGGTACCTGGGAGTTAGACAGCTGCTACGGGCTGCTTCCTGTGTGTGTGTGTGTGTGTGAAAAAAATCAGTTGACTGACAGTTGAGAGGCGGGCCGAAAGAGCAGAGCTCAACCCCCGCAAACACAACTAGGTGAATACACACACACACACACACACACACACACACACACACACACACACACACACACACACACACACACACACACACACACACACACACACACACACAACGTGCAAATTATGTTCACATTAGCTCCTTGAGCATATGTCAGACTAAGCTGAAGCATTTACACTTAGGGAGAAGGTAATACAGTTTTGGGAACGGCTTCGCGGGAGATTATAAAGACTTTTCTTAATGAGGGACTTCTGTGGTGCTGGGAAGATCCTCGCAATAGTGTTTTGACTAAGAAAGTTTACAGTTTGGAAGTTTACCTGATATACTGTGTGGGTACTAAGCTGGTATACTGCGTGGGTACTAAGCTAGTGAACTGTGTGAGTACTAAGCTGGTGTACTGTGTGGGTTTACTGCTTAGGGATTTACCTGGTTTACTGTGTGGGGACTAAGAGGGGGGTTCTATGCTGGTTTACTGTAGATGTGAATATTCTGGTTTACTGTGATAGTAGAGGATAAAGAGGGACAAAGCTGGTTTATACTAAGAGGACAAAGCTGGTTTACAGTAAGAGGACAAAGCTGGTTTACTGCGAGGAAACTAATCTAGTTTACTGTGAGAGCACAAACATGGCTTCCTATAAGTAGCCTAAGCTTAATAAATGTACGGGGGAGTAAACTGGTAAACTCCAGGAGAGACTAAGCTGGCAAATCGTAATGGAGACTAATTAGCATAGTCGGTGGTTAAAGTAGTTTGCTTTGGATTGGGACAAAGTTATTCTCCAATGATGAGAACTAATTTGGTTTACAGATATGGGGAAGTAGACTGGTTTACTGTGGGCAGGTACTAAGTTTCCCGCCAATGGATTTGAAAATTAGAAATAGAAGCCCGAGTCTTGCTAATTCAATAAGGCAAAGAGGTCAATATAAGCATGAGGGGCAAGAAACAACACATTACTGAATTTGTAAATCGTTGGTGTAGTTAGTAAGTCGTTGATGTAGTTTGCTAATCGTCAGTGTTGTTTGTAAATTGGAAGTGTAGCTTGTAAATCGTCAATGAAGTTAGCAAATCGTTAATGTAGTTACCTAATCGTCAGTGTTATTTGTAAATAGTCAGTGTAGTTAGCTAATCGTCAGTGTTAATTGTAAATTGGAAGTATAGCTTGTAAATAGTCAGTGTAGCTAGCTAATCGTCAGTGTTGATTGTAAATTGGAAGTGTAACTTGTAAATCGTCAGTGAAGTTAGCTAATCATCTGTCTTGTTTGTAAATTGAAAGTGCAACTTGTAAATAGTCAGTGAAGTTAGCTAATCGTCAGTGTTAATTGTTAAATTGGAAGTGTAACTCATAAATCATCAGTATACTTAGTGATCATCAATGTAGGAATATACCATTAGGCTAGTGATGTCGAGTTTGCAAAACTATTATACAATAATATGGTCTCTCCTCACAGTTGAATGTTACGAGCTTCGACCACATTAATGTGTCAAAAATGAATATTTTGTTTAGTGTAAAAACTCGTTAATTTTAACGTTCCCGCATCAGCACGCGTCACTGCAGAACGTGTGTGGCATCCCTGAACGAGGCGTCGTATTGAAATATTATTAAATATGTATATTTGTTAATTAGCTGGTAAGGTAAGGTATAATTATTAGCTGGGTTGAATAGTTCTTTATAATATCGGTTGAGAGCAAAACGTTACCAGGTATATATATATATGTATAATGTCGTCAATATACGCTTGTCTATCCTCACTCCAATGCACAGGTATGATATTCGGAGTCGTCTAGATGTCTGGTAGGTCATATGTCCCCAGTGAAGTATTGTATGTTATTGAAAGAGGTTTGCTCAGAGCTTCGGCTGCATTTCTTAGGAGCTGTTGGGAGACTTGGTCTCGTTCTATGATTTTAAACTAGTTCCTCTTCTCCTATGTTGAACATTTTATGCTGATATGTTTTTCAGTTATGTGTAGTTCCTCATCCTGTACCACTTAGGGTTTACGTAATGTGTGTAATTACCTAAGTGTAGTTACAGGATGAGAGCTACGCTCGTGGTGTCCCGTCTTCCCAGCACTCTTTGTCATATAATTATATGTGTGTGTGTGTGTGTGTGTGTGTGTGTGTGTGTGTGTGTGTGTGTGTGTGTGTGTGTGTGTGTGTGTGTGTGTGTGTACATGCAGGAAAGAACTCACTAGATGTATTTATTCACCAAGATGTACCTACGAGGTCAAGCCACAACAGCCACTGGAAAATTAATACATTGCCTCTCATTCCTCGTAACCTTCGTCGTAATGTTATTTTGTAAATTACTAACTGAGCTCGCCTCTACAAGCCAAGTTATCTCAGCCTTTCGTCACAGCTGAGTCCCCTCAGATTTAACACATTGAATATCTCTGGACCTTTTCTGGACCTTTTGTGTGCTCTTTTTTCAGATATGCATTCAAGGTCTGATCTGCATATTCAAGAGTTGGTGTGATGTAGGTTGAATACAGCGCTCTAGAGGGTTTCTTGTTTAGATTTCAGAATGCTACAATGAACATTTGCTTTGCATATGTTGCTGACGGTATTTTGTTAATGTATTTCTCCGGTTTCGGGTTTTGTGTTACATTTGGTCTTTCTCTTTCTCTCCTCCAATGGCAGAAGCTGAATCTCATTTGCCCTGTAATGTCCCTTGGGTCTTTTTTCTCCTGCTTCTTTTCTCCTAATTGTATATACGTGTGTGTATGTGTGTGTGTGTGTGTGTGTGTGTGTGTGTGTGTGTGTGTGTGTGTGTGTGTGTGTGTGTGTGTGTGTGTGTGTGTGTGTACTCACCTATTTGTACTCACATATTTGTGCTTGTGGGGGTTAAGCTCTGGCTCTTTGGTCCCGCCTCTCAACTGTCAATCAACTGATGTACAGATTCCTGAGCCTACTGGGGTCTATCAGCTCTTCATTCGAATGTGTGTATGGAGTCAGACTCCACCACATCACTGTCTAATGCATTCCATCTGTTAACTACTCTGACACTGAAAAAGTTCTTTCTGACGTCCTAACATGTGTATGTGTGTATGTGTGTGTATGTGTGTGTGTGTGTGTGTGTGTGTGTGTGTCATCAGGTCCATCCACCCAACAGGGACGCCACTCAGAGTGGCCACCGGAGATCATAACAGGATATTTATTAGAGAGGGGAAAGGGGAAGAGGAGGAGGAGGAGAAGGGACTGAGGGGGCGGAATATGAGGGGAATATGAGGGGAATAAGGTAGGGGGGGGGTTGAGGGTATAAATCATCTTGGAGATGAGAGGGAGTATCGAGTGCCAGCATTCTCCTTATACTTTCCGACACACGAGTGAAAAGGAAATATCTTAGAACTTTTTCTAGAGGTCGAAATGTGTTTTGTGTGTATAGATATACCATTGGTATATCTGCCTTCGTGAGAAGATATACCAATGGTGTTCCTCACGTGTGTAGGGATTTACGCCTCATGTAGTGCCACGTTTGACAGGGAAAAACGGTAGTGTAAATCAGGCTCTCTGTCAACAGTATGTATACACTCTAACTCTAACAGATGAAGAGTTCATTTAGAGAAAGGTGACCCAGCCATTCTCCCTCTGATGAAACGGCCAAGATTACAGAACCTGTCAAACCTGTTGAACGCTACTGCCTGAAATGCCTTTCAACAGCTCTAAAACGATCCTATAAGACAATCATTCTAGTTGCTGGTGACGAACTCATAATTAGATTAGACAGTAACACCGACAATTATATCAAGAGATAGAAAAACTGACATATTTACAATTCATTAACATTTTAAAACAATGGAGAGAAAATCAGGCAAGTATATAGAGATGAGGATATATAATAAGAGAATGAGATTAACAGATAGTTTAACAGGCAGACTAAAAAACAACGAGGCAACTAAACTAACGCATTATCTAGGATGCTGCCATAATAGTTTGAGAGAACAGCTATTTCCTGGACATACTGAGTGTGTGTTGCTGTTACCAGCCGCTTGCATATCAATGTCGCGCTCAAATGGCCCTCAAAAGTTACAAAAATAAATATTCGTAAATGCTTCCTGTTATAATTCATTATGTTAAAAAGCACACACACACACACACACACACACACACACACACACATGCACACACACACACACACACACACACACACACACACACACACACACACACACACACACATGCACACACACATACACACACACACACACACTCACACACACACACACACACACACACACACACACACACACACAAACAAACACTCACACACCAAAGTGTGGACCAAAAAGTCAGAGCTCAACCCCCGCAAGCACACACAAAAAATAGGCGAGTACACACACACACACACACACACCTGTGTGTGTACTCATAACTAGGTGAGTATACACACACACACAGGTCTTCGCGGCCGAGCGGAGAGCGCTCAAGAGTCGTAGTCCTAATGGTCTAGGCTCAATTACATGCCGAGACTCAGAGAAATAGGTAAAGCTTCTTTCACTTGATTCACCTGTTCACTTACAAGTAAATTACGTATCATTCCACCTTCTGGGGACCCTTGATACAAGCGGAGGGATGCAGAAGGTCCTTGACATCCCTTGCAAGGCGATGGAAAAGCTCAATTGGATCAATTGAGCTCTTCGGGTCCTGCATTTTCATTAGTCGGTAGATGAGCATTCAACTGGCACGTCGCTCTTGTTCGTGGTGACGGAATCTAATTAGTAGTCGGATGATTGGATGATAATGTTTCACCTGTGGAGCTTCTGCCTCTATACCTCTAGTATAGCAGAAGCTATACTAGAGGTATAGCTATAGCTATAGCCAAGTAGAACTATAGTATATATAGTCCTACTTGGCTCTCATTATCGTTTGAAAAAAAAATAATAAAAAGTAGCACAGAATCTCTCATTAAATTATTGTTTTTTTTCCATTTTACATTCCTTCTATCGTGGATGATAGAAGTATCTATCATGCATGATATAAGTACCTATCACGCATGATACAAGTCTCTATCAAGCATGATACAAGTATTTATCATGTGTCTGTTGCTAACCTTGTAGCCTCCTAGCCTTACATTCATAGATCAAACAGATACACAGTTCTAATTCTCATTGTTGGTGACAGTTCGCTTCAGAAAACGTGCCCAACCGTTTCTGTCCTGCCCGAGGACTGATCTCAGGGTCTCCCTCGATTGTACTGCCTCGTCCCGAAGGGCGTGATTGGACGGTGAAAAGGGCCGTATTACCTTCGCTAACGAGCGCAGTGGCGCCATTGAAGCCCCAATACACACACACACACGTGAAATTTTCCATTGGCCGACCTTTCAGCTCCAACTATGCGATTCGTGAAGGGGTGAAATTTCGCCCAGTTCAAGAATATGTTAATGTCGTCAAAGGAAGAATTGGTGCTCGTTAGGAGTAAGAAAAATGCTAGCACCGCCGACTTGCTTTTGCAGGTGTGTACGTGTCCCGTGTGGGTACTTGTGTAGGTGTGTGCGTGTCCCGTGTGGGTACTTGTGTAGGTGTGTGCGTGTCCCGTGTGGGTACTTGTGTAGGTGTGTGCGTGTCCCGTGTGGGTATTTGTGTAGGTGTGTACGTGTCCCGTGTGGGTATTTGTGTATGTGTGTGCGTGTCCCGTGTGGATATTTGTGTAGGTGTGTGCGTGTCCCGTGTGGGTATTTGTGTAGGTGTGTGCGTGTCCCGTGTGGGTATTTGTGTAGGTGTGTGCGTGTCCCGTGTGGGTACTTGTGTAGGTGTGTGCGTGTCCCGTGTGGGTACTTGTGTAGGTGTGTGCGTGTCCCGTGTGGGTACTTGTGTAGGTGTGTGCGTGTCCCGTGTGGGTACTTGTGTAGGTGTGTGCGTGTCCCGTGTGGGCACTTGTGTAGGTGTGTGCGTGTCCCGTGTGGGTACATGCGAAGATGTGCGTACCGTCCCGGGCACCGCCGGTGACCCCTCCAAGTATACAAAATTTATTAGCATCATTCTGTAGAATGTTAGCAATACTAATCTGTAGTTCTGCGCCTTGACATCTGTTTCCTTAGAGGAAATCTGGAAGATTATTGCAAGATTTCTACAGGTGTGGCAGCTGTTCTGTCTTGAGGAAGACATTGGAGGTCTTGGACGCAGGTTCGAATCCTCGTCACGGCCCTTGTGGATTGGTACATTGTAGGTGTTTGTCAATAACACTCTCATGATTGCAGCACCTCATATAGATGACCAAGATAACATTTTCTTCGGTCCGATTATCATTTATATTTATCTATTTTTTTAACAAGGTGTTATTTACCTCCTCTTGCTTCATCTCAACTAATTTGTTCAGATTTGTTCATTAATTCTGTCTCATTTTCCGAGACAGTTTTGTATCTGTCTCATTTTCCGAGACAGTTTTGTATCTGTCTCATTTTCCGAGACAGTTTTGTATCTGTTTCATTTTCCGAGACAGTTTTGTATCTGTTTCATTTTCCGAGACAGTTTTGTATCTGTCTCATTTTCCGAGACAGTTTTGTATCTGTCTCATTTTCCGAGACAGTTTTGTATCTGTCTCTGTGATCATTTCTCGAGTTTTTTTCGTGGTACAGAATTCCAAGTCTATCTTCCTCAGCTCATTCTCTTCATTCCTTGCTATCCTAATCATTTTTTGTTTCTTCTTTCTCTCTTTTTTCATCCTTCACCAGTATAATTTTTTTTCGTCGTGTTCATGTTTTCTTGTATCTCTTCCTGGTATTGTTTATTGAACCTTGAAGTGTCTCCGTGGGTGCTCTTGTCTCTGTACTTGACCTCTGGTGAATGTGTGGGGGGTGGAGCTTCGGCTCTTTGGTCCCGCCTTTTAATCGCCATACGCCTCTGTGTGTGTATGTGTATGTGTTTATGTGTGTGTGTGTGTGTATGTGTGGTTTATGTTTTTGTGGTAATGTTTGTGTGTGTGTATATATATATTTTATATATATATATATATATATATATATATATATATATATATATATATATATATATATATATATATATATATATACGTTTTATGAGTGGATATAGTACGAAGGAGAGTGATTATCATATTAGCCTCCTAATCCTCTTCCTCAGCCTCTTCTTCTTCCTCCTTCCAATCTTCCTCCTCCCAATCTTCCTCTTCCTCCCAATCTAAGGAACTCTCAATGAACGATAAAGAAACCTGGACAAAAATTCTCCTGTGAAAATAACGATAAACTCTTTTTGTTTTTGTCTGTATTGCCAATATTGTGGGCGGCTTGGTGGGCGGAGTGTGGGCGGCTTGGTGGGCGGAGTGTTGGCGGCTTGGTGGGCGGAGTGTTGGCGGCTTGGTGGGCGGAGTGTTGGCGGCTTGGCGGGCGGAGTGTTAGCGGCTTGGTGGGCGGAGTGTTGGCGGCTTGGTGGGCGGAGTGTTAGCGGCTTGGTGGGCGGAGTGTTGGCGGCTTGGCGGGCGGAGTGTTAGCGGCTTGGTGGGCGGAGTGTTGGCGGCTTGGCGGGCGGAGTGTTGGCGGCTTGGCGGGCGGAGTGTGGGCGGGGGCAGTAGAGAAGTGGGCGGGTTCCTGGAGCAGGTGGGCGTGACCTGGCACAAGGTATAAGTGTTAATATGATATATTTATGACTTGGTTTGGAAGGATATAATTATAAATTGTTTCGCTTGAGAAAAAGTCATTCTGAAATTTCCTTAAATTCTCACGTTTTTAAATTGATATTGTGCTATTGTATAAGGAAAATTCAACTGGCAATATTCCAGGTTTTATATTTCATGATATATAAATTAAATAATTTTAAACTAATTATTGTTTTCGTTGTTCCATGCGACACATTGCTTTTTTCCATTTTTCTCTTTCAGTTGCCTATCTATATATATCCTTAGGCGAGCGCTGCCAGGTTTGATTTCGAGTTATTAAGGCTATCGTTTACTATACTATTACAATAGTTCACTATCCAGCCAGCTGAGTATACTTTAGCCCTGAACATTATACAGGACTGAAGTATACATTCTTGGTGTATGCACCTCGAGAAGTGGGCTACACCTCTCTGATGTGTATACTCAAGCCAGGTTCTCAGCTCTGTTCCATGGACCTCACGTAAACCCGAAATGTGGAAATACTGAATATAATTTTAAGCATTAATGAGTTACATTGAATATTTAAAGCCCCTCTATTTTGGGTAGTAGCATTATACCGGACCACACTTTGGCTCTACATCCTACATGGCTCCCTTGTGTGCCTGTTTATTCTCTTCCCTGAGGCTTCCCTGTCCTTGGTAAACTAACCATAAGTGTTCTATTTTGTGGTGGTAATTTTAACTCCTCATTAATATATCCTGTGTTATACTCTTTCATATTAATGTTTAATTCTATCATAATCATCCAGTAACACAAGGAAAAAAATGAAAATGCAGAAGGCTTACAAACCCATGCATGGCATATAAATGGTTACTTGGTTCAATATTTTAAACAACTTTCCCCTATGATGAACTTCAAACTAACTTGCCGACAGTTCGATGTGAATGATCTATTTCCCCTTTTTTGAAAATGGGCACCACGTTGGCAACCCTCCATGATTCAGGCACCATTATCGAGCTCTATGATACACTACGTCCCTGGGGCCTCAATAAGAAGGTTTTAAATGCTTTATAATTTATATGTACACGATAATCCAGTGGCAATTAAGTGTATTAACGATGAACAAGACAGGAGGAAGACAGGAGCCATTGAACTAGACACTGCCATTACTAACACCATTTCTTGTAAGATATATATATATATATATATATATATATATATATATATATATATATATATATATATATATATATATATACTATATATATATATATATATATATATATATATATATATATATACATACATATATATATATATATATATATATATATATATATATATATATATATATAATTTGTTTTTTTAACGAAAAATATTTCTAAAATCATTAATGCTTGCAAACAATGACAAAGATTACTGTAATGCACGAGAGATCTTCAAAAGAAAACACTTAGAGAGAACGTTTAATGTACACTGCCGCATGACCTTACAAAAGAACGCGTCAAAGGGCAGCAGCGATGCAAGAGGAAGGCTGGGAAAAAAAACATTTAGAGTCAAACATGTGTCTGGGAAAAATCCTGCTGCAGTGTCACTCACCAGAATGGTGTGACGCAGTGTGTTGAATATTTTGATGGTGTGACGCGGAGTATTGAATATTTTGATGGTGTGACGACGGTAAGTGGAGAACGTAGCCACTGTACTGCTGAGACCCTCAGCTATGTTTGCCTGTTTGACATCATTGCCTCAGAGTGAGCTCTGGAACTTGACGAGAAGATTCTAGATTTCTTGCCAGTCTTAGACTTAAGACATAAGTCTAATTTGTGTCTTAAGGCAGTGTTAGACACAAATAGAGTTTGTGCTCACAATTTGCTTGCAAACATGCAACTGGTACCTACATTAAAGCCCTCCGCAAACAAATCGTGTTTGTCTTGACGACAGAAAGTCAAATATACATTTCTAAATCCGGTGTTAACGGACTGTATAAAGGATTAGAAGCATAATATTAATTGATATTGTCTGCCACCTTAAGGGTTCCTACAACCCAAGGCAAGAGTGGCACATTCAGGCTTAACTCTCACGGTGGGCAACTCATCATCCATTTAGCAAGGTGAAGTACATTCGTAGGGACAATACACTAGATACCACCAACTCTTATGCTGAAAAAAGGTAGTTGCAACACTTTGATTGGCTTCGGCATGAGAGATCAAACAAAGAGAGAGAGAGAAACAGAGACAGAGAAAGAGATATTCTGAATGTGTGACAAATCAAAAGTAAAGAGTTAATAGAACTTTTTTAAAAGTAGAACTTTCCAAAAATCATAACATCAATATTAAATGAGAATATTTTAGCTGTAACTGTACTTGTTGACTGTGTCTCACGGAGCCTATCTAGTAATGACTGTTATTACTTACTTGGTAAAGGAGGATTAAATACAAAAGGGATCAATAACACTGATGAATCCATCTCCCCCCCCCCCACTCCTCCTCCCTGAACGTACCATAATACTCCATCTATCAAGCAGAACATCAATTTGTTGCTCAACGACTTGGGGGTCCAATTAGATGATAATTTATTTCATTAATCACGCACATCCTAGCTGAAAATATTTCCAATCGCAATTAGAGGCAATGTATATTATATGCAAATGATAATTGAACAGTGAGATGAGTTAGTTAGAGTTCGCTAGAGTCCAAATAGAGAAGAGAGGCCTCTAGTCCCCATCCACTGCACCATTCTAGAGCGTCCTCTATTCTACCACTCAAAACACACTAGAAAGAACACTAAAATCCGTTCGAGTGGTATTCAGTATGTTGTTGTTGTTATATATTCGCTACCTGGAACATAAAGTTCTAAGTAGCACGGGCTATGGTGAGCCCGTAGGCCTTGGGGGTGGTATTCGGTAAAAATCCATTCACTATATATTTACCACCCTCACACACACACACACACACACACACACACACACACACACACACACACACACACACACACACACACACAGCCGCTCTCACACCAATACATATACATACGTATGCAAAATTTTACAGGCAGGACTGTCCAGTTTGCCCCTAACAAGCCAGGCCAAACTGACAGAGACGTCCTTCTTTTGTTACCTAACTTTGAAAAAACATTCACACAAATACAAGATCAAAATTGATGAATTATGACCTTAGCGTTTAAAATATTTATCGAATCGTCACAACATGAGGGGAAACTCAAGAAAAAATTGTATGTTGAAGGGCGCTTCGCGCCTTGAAGGAAAACGGAACCAAACACGAGATAAGAACTTCTCCACAAAGTTTTCAAACTAAAGAGTTTGGAGCGTCGCTGAGGTTGTCTTGCACTGGGAGAGGAGGCGAGAGGTGAGAGGGGAAGAAGGTTGTGGGAAGAATGGGGGGGTTGGGGGTTGACATAGCAGTGTGTGGGGGGGGGGGCGACGTGTGAGAGAGAGAGAGAGGGGGGTGTGGAAGGGGGGTGATATGACATTGTACATAAAATTTTAATGATCCGCATCATTATATGTTTTTTTTTATAATAATGAATACATTTATAGGTTTATCAAATGACTCTCAGTGTCTGTGTACTGTAGTGTGTTGCCTGGGTGTTGATGAGTTGGTGTTGATGAGTTGGTGTTGATGAGTTGGTGTTGATGAGTTGGTGTTGATGAGTTGGTGTTGATGAGTTGGTGTTGATGAGTTGGTGTCGATGAGTTGGTGTTGATGAGTTGGTGTTGATGAGTTGGTGTTGATGAGTTGGTGTTGATGAGTTGGTGTTGATGAGTTGTGTTGATGAGTTGGTGTTGATGAGTTGGTGTTGATGAGTTGGTGTTGATGAAGTGAGATTTAATATGTTTAATTACTCATTAAGACTGAACTATTTTTCTGTCATCCATTGATTAGCTTTCAGCCTTAAGATAAGATACTTATTTAGTTCCGGAAAAGAAGACTCAGTGTGAGACGGAAGAGAGGGTGAGAAGGAGGGAAAGGAATTTATGTACGGAAGAGGAAGGTAGTTGAAAGAATGAAGGAAGGGAAAGAAAGGAGGACTTTGTGATGGAAAGGATATTGGATGGTTGGGTATATAGGTGTGGTATAGTTGTTGATGAGGCAAGTCGTTTATGGAACGGAAGGGAAAGGAAATTGATTGGTAGAGTAAGGATCTGAAAGTGAAGGTTTGCTGATCTTTGTCAGTTCTGTGTAATGAACATAACCATCTGTGTTCTGGTCGTGTGCTAAGTCTTTTACTAAGTTTTAAGTACTAAGTCTTCGTCTCGCTTTCCGGCCGCTGATATAATGGTTCCTTACCCATTGTCGCTCTGTTTCCTCTCCTCACAGGCGCCTGTTCTCCCTCCAGGCTCTGTTCTTGGGCTGCTCTATTGCTCTGTTGTCTGCATTGCTACTTTATTCGAGTCGTTTTCTAAGTTAAAACCTTTCAAAGCTTCATACGTCTGTGAGACTTCTTTTGTATTTCATCGTCACTCTTTGTGGTTCCTCAATTACAATTGAGGAAGGCTTAATGATTCTGTTATCTGTACTGCGGTCAGTATACCCGTTGAAAGTTTACCTTAGTCTCTTGGTGGCAGCTTTTTGTTCAAATACAATCAGATTAGATTGTCATTGTGGGCTGAGGCCTTGAACAATCACCTTTCTTATTATTATTATTTGTTCAATTTAATTATTTAGATTCTCTTTTTCTGAATATGATCTTTCAAGAAAGCCACTATGTCATCGGCCTCTGCTTACACATTCGTCTGGATTTTCTTAGCTCCTAAATCTGCCACATTTCACTCACATCTCCAATTTAGCTTCTCTAGTTTTCCTCCAAAAAATTCTTCTAAACTCGAGGACTTGCTATTTGCTCTTGTCTCTGAATCTGACTCATTGGCTTTATAACTTAAGTCATTTCAGGAAAGAGAGAGAAAGAGAGGATGTGACTAATGTTCCATTTCACAGAAAGAACAGTCATTTGCAGGTAAGCTAATTCAATCCAATATCACTGCTGCGAATCGCTGGTAATATTCTTGAACACATATATAATCTTCACGGCATATGACACCATTTATTTATCCTTTGTTGCAGTTTGGTCACCATTATGGTTTGTGAGAAGGCTGTTCAGCTGATGGTATTGAGCACCTGTTGATGCATTTTAGTCACTGGATGAAATCTAGATGAGCTGTTGTCCACTCCTAAGTCTTTCTCTTTTTCAGTAGCTGGAAGCTGTGTGTGTGTGTGTGTGTGTGTGTGTGTGTGTGTGGGATATAGCTCCTGGCCCCAGTACTGTGCTCCCTTACAATAAAAAAATAATTTGCCCAATGAGAAACGTTACAATCGGACATATTACAGAGTATTCCACACGACTGTGTTGTAAAACCAAGAGGTCTCGAGTGGACACAGCATGACTTCCCATGCATTGTGTATGTGTGTGTTTATGTGTCAATATACACATGTAACCAGCTCTTCATTCATGTAACATTACACACATAAAATAAAAACACTTAATAACGAAGGAACAACATTTTTAGGATTAAATATGCTGCGTAACAGCATTAAAGGACTATGCTGATATGAGCTTCATAAATAATGGTCCCTGTGACAGACACACACACACACACACACACACACACACACACACACACACACAAGTGCAGCACCTGTGAGACAGCTGAGTGGTTTGTTAAGCTGTAACAAATGAACAGCAATAACACTCCAGGTGAGGGAGTGAGACAGATGGCTAAACTGGAACAGGAAAGATGCTCTGTGTGTATGTGCCGGACGTGTGAGAAAGGAGCTCTGGCTGTAATGGAAGGGAAGTCTGGTAACGAGGCAAATGAGGAGAGACGGATCAGCGTGGGGAAGGTAAGAGATAAGGGAGACAAGGCAGCGATAGACGTAGATAAGCCTCGTGTGATAACAGTGAACCAAGAACATTACCCAAAAAAAGGTCGAACTCGAGTTTGTTTACGAAAATAGTGAGAATCATAAATGTGAGAGAGAGAGAGACTTCTCCCCTAGTTTGTCCTGCTTCTCTGACTCGTGATTGGATGAGCTGAGAGAGGGAGAGAGGGAGAGAGAGAGAGAGAGAGAGAGAGAGAGAGAGAGAGAGAGAGAGAGAGAGAGAGAGAGAGAGAGAGAGAGAGAGAGAGAGAGAGAGAGAGAAAGAGAAAGAGAAAGAGAAAGAGAGAGAGAGAGAGAGAGAGAGAGAGAGAGAGAGAGAGAGAGAGAGAGAGAGAGAGAGAGAGAGGGAGAGAGAGAGAGACTCTCTTTTCTAATAGGCTCTTGAAATAAATAAGGTCTCTAGGGGCAGGTTTCAGTTAATCTGAGGTAGGATTACAGCTCTTGCTTGCAGAGTCACTATATATATATAGGTACTTCATCCAACAGCCCTAATGAGCCCTAGTCTTAGTTGAAAAAAAGAGAGAGAGAGTAAAACAGAAAGACAGAGAGAAACAGAAACAGATAAGAGAAAAGCAGTGGAGCTGGATAAGGTCAGCCCAAGACTGTTATACAGTTGAGAGATCTTGGTCATCTCTATGGTAGAATGATCTTGGTCCCCCCAATGGTAGAATGATCTTGGTCCCCCCAATGGTAGAATGATCTTGGTCCCCCCAATGGTAGAATGATCTTGGTCCCCCCAATGGTAGAATGATCTTGGTCCCCCCAATGGTAGAATGATCTTGGTCCCCCCAATGGTAGAATGATCTTGGTCCCCCCAATGGTAGAATGATCTTGGTCCCCCCAATGGTAGAATGATCTTGGTCCCCCCAATGGTAGAATGATCTTGGCCCTCCCTATGGTAGAATGATCTTGGCCCTCCCTATGGTAGAATGATCTTGGCCCTCCCTATGGTAGAATGATCTTGGTCCCCCCAATGGTAGAATGATCTTGATCTTCCCTATGATAGAAGGTAGATATAGCTCCAATCCACAATAGCATAGTCGTTGAGTACACACGACAGGCAAAATTTTCGAGACAATAATCTCACAACAAATACATGAATGTGTTGGCCACCATCGATTACTGTGTGCTCGCTAGTACAGTGTCAGGAAAGGTGGGTTGATCTATTGTTAAATTTATCCACTAAGTGGCACCAGTCACTGGTTGATGCCAAGATCAGCTGTGATGTGCCACTGGATATCACTAGGGATCGTAAAGGACATCTCTCTCACAGTCTCTCGTACGTCACTATACGACTGTGTAAGCCACGGTGCCAGTCGTCTGTACTGGCCAGCCCGAGGGTGTCCGTATCCTACGCGAACGCATTATCAACTTCTTGCGTTCTACCGGCGGTGAAGGATGTTGCTTTGGACTCATATACTTAATTGATGTTAAAAAAGTTGAGATAAACTGTAAATAAATATTCCATGTGATTCCATGTTTGGACGTGTTAGCAGGATCTATAATATCCTTTATCATACCCCCCTGAATGGTGCCCAAGCGCTTGGGGTGGACGGTAGAGCGACGATCTCGCTTCATGCAGGTTGGCGTTCAATCCCCAGACCGTCCAAGTGGTTGGGAACCATTCCTTCCCTCCCTGTCCCATCCCAAATCCTTATTCTGATCCCTTCCAAGTGCTATATAGTCGTCATGGCTTGGCGCGCCCTCCTGATAATTGGCTTACCATGCTCTTGTTACGCCCCATTTAGTTTATGTAGCTCAGCATGAAATCCGATCTATAGAATTAAGCTTTCTTCACATCGTTTCAGAAAGGACGTTACTAATTCCTGGAATTATCTTTGGCATCCTTCCCAGAACACGGTGAAGTGAATTTAAAATTCCAGGACCTAGAAAACTCCCTTTTTGAAAAGGCCTATTGGAACCTCGTGTGTGTGTGTGTGTGTGTGTGTGTGTGTGTGTGTGTGTGTGTGTGTGTGTGTGTGTGTGTGTGTGCGTGTGTGTGTGTGTGTGTGTGTGTGTGTGTGTGTGTGTGTGTGTGTGTGTGTGTGTGTGTGTGTGTGTGTGTGTGTGTGTGTGTGAACAAAATATTAATACAAAAAAAATAGTAGTTATTAAGAGTTAATCGATTGACAGTTGAGAGGCGGGCCAAAAGAGCAAAGCTCAACCCCCGCAAGCACAACTAGGTGAATACACACACACAGACACACACGCAGATTTAGCACTCAAGTGGGAGTTAAGGCGACTGAACCCCCCGATCTCAGACTGCAGTAATGGATTACTCTACTTTAACCCCCTTAAAGTTGACCACTAAGAATCTAAGCCTAGACAAGACCATCAAGAACCAAATACGAATCACTTTATATCTATGTCGATATTAATACCCCAAAAAAATAATTAGGAACATATCAACAACCTGATCCACTGCAGTAGAAGAGATAAACGAAGTGCATTTGCAAGCGTAAGTAGAGAGGTGTCGAAGCAGTTTGATATGCATCTCGCCGCTGGTGTTTAAAGAGGAGCAGTTACCTGTGGCTCAAACTGTGTTCCCGCGGCTCGTCTCAGGAGAACCTGCTTTCTCCCGAGGGAGGAATTGGCGAAGAATATCTGTGGGGAGTGTGAACGAGGCGGAGGTGTTTGGGGCGTGTGGGAAGACCTCAAAAAAAAAAAGGGAGATAATATTGTAAGTGGGATTTGGAGGAGGGTATTCGAGATTGGGAAGTGGTTGAGGGAGGGTGGATATGTATGTATGTTGGAGATTGGGAAGGTGGGAGAGATGGGAAAGGGAGGGAGGGGAGGGGGTTATTGCAATGAGGGTTGGTGGAAAGGGGGAAGGAAGGGGAGGTGTGAAGGATCTGTTCGACTCAGTGAAGCAGCTTTACTGAGATGGGTTATTGACATTGGCTGACATGGAGCGTGTTGTTAGACCTTATGGAGGGGGGGGGAGAGACGCTGATTGCCTCATTAGACTGGTCGACGGGTCGACGGGTCGACGAGACGTCACCTTTCCCACACCCAAGACCTTATTCACACCCCCCTGTAACACCTCACTCACAAAAAAACATGTAATACAGATATGCAAAATGACGAATCACATTCTCACAAAATAGTGAAAATATTAGCACAAGCGTTTCATATAATGTAAATTATATACATGTAAAAAGATTGCACTGATCTAGTACCAGCAGCAAAAAATTTCCTAGGTCTCAATTATATTTATATATAAAATAGGTTTTTAAAGGCCAAATTGCCAAGGAGAATTCCTTCAACTAATGCTATATGGCACAGATAATTGGCTGCTACTTAATACATATTGCAAAACAATTATATATATATAATTAGATTTCTTGAATAATTTAAACTTCTAGTCTTACCCCCACCCAAGAAATTCACTATGGAGGATTAACAAGTAATTAATTAACATATTTGTGTTACTTGTTAATATCTATGGAAAAACCCAGCCAATGTTCATATTTTTCTTCACTATCTCATAAGAAACTTGAAATATAACTGGTGTACTCATTCATATTCTTAAGAGCTCGTCCATGGTTTTAAAAGTTCATGAGTGATCTTGAGAGTTCATCCATGCTCTTTGGAGTTCATCTATGATCTGAGCTCATCCATTCTCATGAGAGCTTATCCATTCTCATGAGAGCTCATCCATTCTCATGAGAGCTTATCCATTCTCATGAGAGCTTATCCATTCTCATGAGAGCTCATCCATTCTCATGAGAGCTCATCCATTCTCATGAGAGCTTATCCATTCTCATGAGAGCTTATCCATTCTCATGAGAGCTTATCCATTCTCATGAGAGCTTATCCATTCTCATGAGAGCTCATCTATGATCTTGAAAACTCGTCCAAGCTCTTGAGAGCAAATTTTTCATATGAAATTTTATAAATAACTGCTAAGAAAGCTTTCTAAGATTTTATAAAGAAGAAACAGTTTGTCATTAGCAAATTGACAACATCTTAATAATTAAAGAGCTTTTGTTTTTACTTTTCTAATTTGTTCAAGATTTTTTTTTTATATTCTATTAATCCAAGTAATTTAGTAAACATCCGAAAATGTCTCCATTAAGAATTCTTCAAAAAAATTAAGTGAATTTTGTTTGTAAAGCAATTTGTAGACAGTGTGACAAATTTGGTGTAGATTGGACAGCAAGTCTGAGTTCTATTCCCGATGCTTCAATGGGTTGAGTTTCGTTCCTTCCTCCAATACACACACACACACACACACACACACACACACACACACACACACACACACACACACACACACACACACACACACACACACACACACACACACACAGACACACACACACACACACACACACACACATACACACACCTAGGTATGTGGTCAGAGAGAGAGAGAAACGCACATGCGCGCCCGTAAGCGCTTTTAGGAAGATTAAGAGTTAAAGTTGACACTGAAGTAACATTGTGTCTCCTGTTTCACTGCAGACCATCATACCTAGTTCACTGCAGACCATCTTACCTGGTTCACTGCAGACCATCTTACCTGTTTCACTGCAGACCATCTTACCTGTTTTACTGCAGACCATCTTACCTGGTTCACTGCAGACCATCTTACCTGGCTCACTGCAGACCATCTTACCTGGTTCACTGCAGACCATCTTACCTGTTTCACTGCAGACCATCTTACCTGTTTCACTGCAGACCATCATACCTGTTTCACTGCAGACCATCTTACCTGTTTCACTGCAAAGAATGCAATAGAGAATGTGACTCAAGTCTCTGTTTCCACCTCATGTGTGTTTCCCCTCGTGGAAGCGAGAGGCTGATGTCAGCATTAAAGGGCATACTGATCAAGGCGTCTGTTGGTGCTTGTCTACCAGTTAAACAAACAAAGAGCATCGTAGATAAAGTTGCTTGTCTCGTTGATTAATATAGATTTTTGTTTTGTTTTTGTTTTTGAAGACGTGCGCATGAAGGTTGTCACTTGTTTCACACGCTCTCTAGGGTGGGAAAAAGGGGTGTGAGAGGTATTCACAAATTCTTAATGGATAAAAATATTCCAACTGGAGAAAAATGTTCCTAGTGGACTATATTATTCGTACTGGACGTTTCTGGTAAAGGAACTGGAACGGTGGAAACGCAGTGACTAGGAGCTTGATGCAGTGATTTCTTGTGAAATTAGAAAAGCCGCAGAAGACGTTGTAGAAGCCACCTCCATCTACGACATTAGTCATGAATTCCACAAGGAATTCTAACGTATGGAGAGTTAACTTATAACGCAACAGGTACAAGAAGGCGATTATGCGGGTTATTAACCTCTACAGTTCGTAGACATTAATCGACAAGCGCGCGCACACACACACAGACACACACGCACACACACACACACACACACACACACACACACACACACACACACACACACACACACACACACACACACACACACACACACACACACACACACACACACATACACACACACACACACATTCAGAAACTTGTACACCACATATGTAAGACCAATCCAGGAGTATGCGGCCCCAGCATGGAGCCCGTACCTTGTCAAGCACAAGACGAAGCTGGAAAAAGTCCAAAGGTATGCTACTAGACTAGTTCCAGAACTAAGAGGCTTGAGTTATGAGAAAAGGCTGCGGGAAATGCACCTTACGACACTGGAAGACAGAAGAGTAAGGGGGGGACATGATCACAACCTACAAAATCCTCAGGGGAATCGACCGGGTAAACAAGGATGAACTATTCAACACTGGAGGGACGCGAACAAGGGGACACAGGTGGGAGCTGAGTACCCAAATGAGCCACAGAGACGTTAGAAAGATCTTTTTCAGTGTCAGAGTAGTTAGTAAATGGAATGCATTAGACAGTGATGTGGTGGAGGCTGACTCCATACACAGTTTATAATGTAGATATGATAGAGCCCAGTAGGCTCAGGAATCTGTACACCAGTTGATTGACGGTCGAGAGGCGGGACCAAAAAGCCAAAGCTCAACCCCCGCAAGCACAATTAGGTGAGTACACCGCTAGTTAAGCAAACACTTTTTCTAGTCCAACTGCCCCCCCCCCCTAGCTTCCCCGTCCACTAGCAACATTAACTATCAGGATAAATCCGCCTCCCTGCCTCAGAGCAAGGCGGGGCTTGGGAGCTAGAGCTCTCTCGTCACCCCGGAGGCTCCTGAAGTACTCCCTGAGCCCCCAGGCCCGGAGCAGGGCAGCCTCACTTGTCACGCCCCACCTGTTGACACCCCTCACAGCACCTGACTCCATTATTCACCCTCAGCTCACTGTTACACTGCACAGTGCCATACTCAGCCAGCTGACACCCTGCACAGTGCCAGCTGACACCCTGCACAGTGCCATACTCAGGCAGCTGACACCCTGCACAGTGCCTCACTCCCCCTGCTGACACACTGCACAGTGCCATACTCAGCCAGCTGACACCCTGCACAGTGCCAGCTGACACCCTCCACAGTGCCAGCTGACACCCTGCACAGTGCCATACTCAGGCAGCTGACACCCTGCACAGTGCCTCACTCCCCCTGCTGACACACTGCACAGTGCCATACTCAGCCAGCTGACACCCTGCACAGTGCCAGCTGACACCCTCCACAGTGCCAGCTGACACCCTCCACAGTGCTAGCTGACACCCTGCTGACACACTGCACAGTGCCATACTCATCCCACTGACACCCATTACACATTAAACATAATTCCACCAACCAAACAATTAATGACACCAGCAAAGTAACAACGACACCAACAACGTAACAAAAACACTAATAAGGCTGACGTTAGCCAGACCTATGACAGTCCCATCCCCCCTTACCAGTCACCCTGCAAAGTTGGGTGAGACGAGCCCTTAGCGTCTGGCCTACAACCGTGATTTCCAACACTCTCCATAGGATCTGCACAGGAGGAAGCCCCCTGTATCGAGGACCTTCATTAACGCCCTCAATAGAATCCATCCAGAGTAGAAGGGGCGGCAGTGTGGGACTCGAACCTGCACTCTCCAGGCCCCATACAGGCGCAGTAATGTTGAAAGCAGCAAATGAGTTACGCTGATTGGAAGGTTTGGAAGAGTGTCCCCTTAACAGCGATTTCGATCGTTCTAACGCAGGGAATGTCTGAAATATATTTGAGGGGTTTTTTTCCTCCAGGGGAAGAAACGAACGCTGTTTTTGTAGCTCTGTGTCCTGTTTTTGTAGCTCTATGTCCTGTTTTTGTAGCTCTATGTCCTGTTTTTGTAGCTCTATGCCCTGTTTTTGTAGCTCTATGTCCTGTTTTTGTAGCTCTATGTCCTGTTTTTGTAGCTCTATGTCTGTTTTTGTAGCTCTATGTCCTGTTTTTGTAGCTCTGTGCCCTGTTTTTGTAGCTCTATGTCCTGTTTTTGTAGCTCTATGCCCTGTTTTTGTAGCTCTATGCCCTGTTTTTGTAGCTCTATGTCCTGTTTTTGTAGCTCTGTGCCCTGTTTTTGTAGCTCTATGCCCTGTTTTTGTAGCTCTATGTCTGTTTTTGTAGCTCTATGTCTGTTTTTGTAGCTCTATGCCCTGTTTTTGGAGCTCTATGCCCTTTTTTGTTTCTCTATGTCCTGTTTTTGTTGCTCTATGTCCTGTTTTTGTAGCTCTATGTCCTGTTTTTGTAGCTCTCTGTCCTGTTTGTGCAGCTCTATGCCCTGTTTTATAGCTCTGTCTTGTTTTTGTAGCTCTAAGTCCTGTTTTGTAGCTCTATATCCTGTTTTTGTAACTCTATGCCCTGTTTTCTAGATCTATGCCCTCTTTTTGTAGCACTATGCCCTGTTTTGTAGCTCTATGCCCCCCCTCAGCCTTTATATAACCCTCTGCCTGTTCTTCTCTCTCCCTTATCCTGCCTTTTCTTAACCCTATTCTGGACGTTGTTGTTCGGTAGACGAAATATAACGAACTAAATAAAAGTTTGGAGACGAGAAGCCGTCAGAGGGAAATAAAGAAGTATTGGAAGAGGGGGACAGAGAGGAGGGAAGGAAAAGTTGGAAAGAATGTAGAAAACACCGAGGAGAGGAGAGAAAGCATAGGAGGAGAGAAAGGGAGGAAAAGCAAAAGTCAAAAGAGAACATGAAGAGAGAGAGAGAGAGAGAGAGAGAGAGAGAGAGAGAGAGAGAGAGAGAGAGAGAGAGAGAGAGAGAGAGAGAGAGAGAGAGAGAGAGAGAGAGAGAGACAGACAGACAGAGACAGACAGAGTTCATATCGAGACAGCAAAGGATAACTTAGCCAAAAAATATGCTTCGGCGAAGAGGGGTATAATGTCTACCTCACCTCTCCACAAGTTCGCATCCCACTGTCGGGAATAGGGAGCCTGTATAGACCTATCGTGGTCTCTCCTAACCCCGAGGCCCATCTACATCACACACTTGCCGAGCTCCCAAGTATCGATTAAAGCTACGTGAATTGATGCATCAGATGAAAGGAAACCTCCCGAATGTCTGCGTCCTGCCGTGGGCATGGAACCCGGGACCTTTCGGTTATGAACGGACTGTGTAGATCACTGTGGCTTAGTAGCCATGCTGACACAGCATGAATCCAGGCTGACACAGCATGTATCCAGGCTGACACAGCATGTATCCAGGCTGACACAGCATGAATCCAGGCTGACACAGCATGTATCCAGGCTGACACAGCATGAATCCAGGCTGACACAGCATGTATCCAGGCTGACACAGCATGTATCCAGGCTGACACAGCATGTATCCAGGCTGACACAGCATGTATCCAGGCTGACACAGCTGCTTCGCTAATTGACATCAAATAATTTCGCAGTTTTTAAGTACCCGGGCAAATTGGCAAGTTTGTTAGGGGGTCAAAGTGATACTGTTATTGTTATTATAAGCACCAACTATCTCATAGCAGCCATAGCAGGGGGGGGACGGGGGGGACGGGGGGGGAGGGGAGTAGTTACGGGTAGTGATTATAGCGGTAGTTAGTGGAGGGTCAAGAGTAGTAGTTGGTGTCGACTGTGACGTTTGACAGTTTTTTTGATAGCTGTTATCGACGCAATTTGCTAGGCATCAATTGCTTGATGCCTGTAACAAGCAATTGTTGCTCGTTACCTCTTTTCATATCTCTGTATTCCTGCTTGTCTGTCATTCACAGTAAACCACATCTTGCTAGACAACTTTCACTCACAGTAAATCACATCTCACGTGGCAACTGTCATTCACAGTAAACCACATCTCACATGGCAACTGTCACTCACAGTAAACCACATCTCACATGGCAACTGTCATTCACAGTAAACCACATCTCACATGGCAACTGTCACTCACAGTAAACCACATCTCACATGGCAACTGTCACTCACAGTAAACCACATCTCACATGGCAACTGTCATTCACAGTAAACCACATCTCACATGGCAACTGTCATTCACAGTAAACCACATCTCACATGGCAACTGTCACTCACAGTAAACCACATCTCACATGGCAACTGTCATTCACAGTAAACCACATCTCACATGGCAACTGTCACTCACAGTAAACTATGTCTCACTTGACAACTTTCATTCAAGTTTCATCAATATTGTGTGAGGGAAAAGTTGTGCATTTATCTTCATAATTAAATTCTACTTTCCTGAGTCTGATTGTTCACTCAGTCCTCTACAAAAATTCCTTACAGTGTGTGGGCTGAGTTATTGTGCCAATAATCTTATGAAACTGAATACGAGTCTCTTAATCCTGATAAAATTGTTAGCTGTAGCCTTAGAAAGATGTATGGGTCTCTTATACATTATACAACTTGAACTTTCTAACCAGAAAAATCCTTAAATGACGTTTTTGAAGGTATCAAGAATAATCCTAAACTGTCATACCTGAAATTAAGAATCCAAATCCTGTGTAATTAGGAATACAAATCAAAGAACTGCAGCTTGTTGGAAGGGGGGGGGGACAACAGAGATGCCACACAGACATGTAGATTAATTAGTTGTCCGTCTTAGTTATTCCTTTGACTCTCTCTCTCCCTCCTTTTGTCTGTCATTCTCCCTCCTCCTTCTCCTCTTCCACTTCCTCTGTACCCTATTCCACTCCCTCCATATTTTCCACCTCCCTGGACCATCACTTACCAACCCTTTTGCCTTCCCTAGCCCATTCCTCCTCCCTACCTTCAACACTCTTGGAGAATTTCCCCATTCCTTACCTTCGACTTCCAGGGTGGGAGGCCTCTCCTTTTCCACCCCTCTCTCTCTCTCTCTCTCTCTCTCTCTCTCTCTCTCTCTCTCTCTCTCTCTCTCTCTCTCTCTCTCTCTCTCTCTCTCTCTCTCTCTCTCTCTCTCTCTCTCTCTCTCTCTCTCTCTCTCTCTCTCTCTCTCTCTCTCTCTCTCTCTCTCTCTCTCTCTCTCTCTCTCTCTCTCTCTCTCTCTCTCTCTCTCTCTCTCAACTACACACACAATGGTGAATGATAACCCGGATGCTTGTGTCAGCATGTATCTTCAGAGACACATTAATAAGCTCAGGGATGAAATCACACACATGTGTCACTAATGGAGGCCTGTGGCGGAGGAATTCAGAGGATGTCTACACACTGAACGCCACAGATATCTAATGATATATGATACAGATATCTAATGATATATGATACAGATATCTAATGATATATGATACAGATATCTAATGATATATGATACAGATATCTCATGATATATGATACAGATATCTCATGATATATGATACAGATATCTAATGATATATGATACAGATATCTAATGATATATGATACAGATATCTAATGATATATGATGCAGATATCTAATGATATATGATACAGATATCTCATGATATATGATACAGATATCTCATGATATATGATACAGATATCTAATGATATATGATACAGATATTTAATGATATATGATACAGATATCTAATGATATATGATACAGATATCTCATGATATATGATACAGATATCTAATGATATATGATACAGATATCTCATGATATATGATACAGATATCTAATGATATATGATACAGATATCTAATGATATATGATACAGATATCTATGTAATGAATGCAAAAATAATTCCGTGGAAGAGACAGAAATGAACGCAGTTTTAAATAACGAATTTATTGAAGCATTATCGTTATTCGAAAATAGCAAAATTATTGGGATTCGAACCCACGAATTGGAAGTCGCAAGTTTAATTACCATTCTTTCTCTCAATCGACTGACCCTTCAAATTGACCGTAAAGGTGTCGAGTAATGAAGAGGTATAGTATCAACCAATTAAACTATTATTGAAAAGGTCTAGACAAGAAGACCCTTCATGGGATCTTCAAGAATGATTGTTAACTCAACTACCGTTACCATTTGAACAATGTCTAAACCCAACAACTGCTGCATCTTAAGTAGGTAGCTAAGATCCCACAACTTAAATCTCACTACCTTAGTGAAACTCTCTACATAATTCGTGACGATAGTGAGACATTAAACTTACTAGGCAGGAGTGAAAGACATCCGAGTTGCAGTGGATTTTGCTATCTTTCCTGCCGTAAGTTAGGGAAGAAAATAATAAGATGAGAATCAGTAGAAGCAATGAGGAGGAATCTTCCTCATCACTTCTACTGACTTATTCACTCATACAACACATTAATCTGATTTCTAAGTGCCAAAAAAATATATATAGAGAACTTTCTACTTTAAATTTCCATTATCCCAATCTAAATTTTAAAAATTTCAAAAGTGACATTACTTTAATAATATATTAAAGTAATAATAATATTTAATAATATTTGTATATTACTGAGTAATATACAAACTATAGTAATACACGTAAATACACAATACTCAGTAATACACGTAAAAGTTGTAAGTATTCATTTAGAATGTTATTGTGTTGCATGATTGAGTTGTTTTTCTGTGTGTGTGTGTGTGTGTGTGTGTGTGTGTGTGTGTGTGTGTGTGTGTGTGTGTGTGTGTGTGTGTGTGTGTGTGTGTGTGTGTGTATGTGTGTGTGTGTGTGTGTGTGTGTATGTGTGTGTGTGTAGGCTCAGCTGACACCTATATTAGTGTATTACAATTATTGAATCAAATTCCCTCTTTCATACCGAAATATAAATTATTTCTTTTGACAATTTTATGTCACAAACATTTGCATGTATGTTTGTTATGTAATTTATTTGGAGGGTTACGATTATGAGGCGATTGTTGTATTGATGTTTGTGTGTGTGGGGGGGGGAGGTTTATTCATGGGATGAGTATGAGGATGAGGCATGATGGATGAGTCTGAGAGGGGAGAGGGAATGTAAAGCCCCGTAGATACTATACTCATCACTTTAGTTACTCCTCACGTTCCATACTCATCACACTCCCCTACGTTCTATACTCATCACCGACCACATCACACTGATAACCCACACTGATAACCTACACTGATAACCAACACTGACAACCCACACAGCATTCTTGGTTCCAACCCATCATCTAAAGATTTTCAGGAGTTCGATAGGCTGAGTCAATACACTTTGCACCTCTGTGGATCGAGTATTGTGATCAATTTTGAGTAATGATCAATGTTACAAAGAAAAAGGGGGTCGTGGGACACGACAATGTTTCCAAAATATTATTGTTGCCTGAGGGAAGATGTAAAGGACAAATAATAGAGTTAGGAAAGACAGAGAATGTGAAGGGTAAGAACAGAAGTCGCAAGAAAAAATGCGACTTGAATAGGCCCTTCAAGAAGCCTGATTACCCAGCAAACTATTCCATAAATTCACTACCTTACTGCCCAATCACTATCACTTTCTTTAAAAAAATCTATAATTCTGCTTTAGCGTTATGATTAAGTTTGTTTTCAAGGCTCTGTTAACATCACCCTTGTTGAAGCCGTTCATACACTTCCACTTCCGTTTTTTCATCCACTTCCATTCATCCACTTCCATTCATCCACTTCCGTTCATCTACTTAGTGTTTGTAGCAATGTGAGCCAAACGTTATTTTCAGTTAGGAAAACTATAATTTGCCAGCGTATTTTGAGGTTTCACATTCCATTATTAAATTTACTTTAAAAGAGTAAAGAAAAACAGAAGGAGGAGAAGAGGAGAAGGAGATACAGAGAAGAAGAGAAAGATGAGGAATGTAAGAAGAGGAAAAACATGAGAGGAAAATATGTGAATGAATCTGGTTCTAAATAGTCAAAGAAATACAAATAAACAATATCGAGGATGAATGAGGAGACAAAGAAGATGAAAAGGTGTACAAACAAACTGCAAAGAAAGAGAAAAATTGATACAAAATACACACAGAAAAGATATATCTTCCACTTGAACCTGTCATCTTTGATCTTAAGATATCCCCAGAGAGTTGAAATCTTCTCTCCTTTCATATTCTTAGCTCTAGCTATCTCTCTTTATCTCTGTATTTCTCTGCTCCTCTGTCTCTGTCTCTGTCTCTCTCTCTCTCTCTCTCTCTCTCTCTCTCTCTCTCTCTCTCTCTCTCTCTCTCTCTCTCTCTCTCTCTCTCTCTCTCTCTCTCTCTCTCTCTCTCTCTCTCTCTCTCTCTCTCTCTCTCTCTCTCTCCACCTTCATCTGAAACAGCCACAAGGCCATATCTGAAGTCCACCTTTCAGATTTCATGCGACACCCACGGGGCCAGCTGTCTCCTCTGGCAGACAGCTGAGAGGTCAGCACGGATGTGGGAAGAGAGTGCATTCTTAATACTCAACGCCCCTCTCAATCCCAATCCTCCCCCTCTCAATGGCCTCACACACCGTACGTTGATTGGCTGAGCCTTGCCTGTACGTGTCTAAGAGGTTTTGCTGAGCATATCCAATCCGTGTCTAGAATTGGTTGAGAGTTGCTAACCCATATCTAGGAGGATTGGCTATTCGTGTCTAGGATATTGGAAGGGGCTTTATCGATCGATGGTTTGGATAAACTATTGATTGGTGGAGATTTGACATTCAGCACTTCTAAGGATCCCCTTGACATAGATCGGCCAGAATCAAAATCAGAGAGATTGGTTGATTGAAGGAACTCGACCATTAAAAATTAGATTCGAAAGGATTGTTAAGGTAACTTTGTAGCACTTTCCCCTTGAAACTGTATATCATATGAAAAACAAGAACAAATTTATTATTTGTTCATATTAATAAATTTGTTCATTTTATAAATTACAACATTTTGGACTAAAAATTGTTCAATAATTTATAAATCCAATTATTTCAGCCCATCCTACTAAAATGAAAGTACTTATAATCACTGTTTGGACAAAAGTACCAATATGAAGTGATGGACTAAAAGAAAATTGACTTTTGTGTTTCTAAATTTGAGCCAGAAACCTATGGAATAGGTTGACCAGACCACACACTAGAAGTTGAAGGGACGACGACGTTTCGGTCCGTCCTGGACCATTTCACAATCGACTTGAGAATGGTCCAGGACGGCCTGAAACGTCGTCGTCCCTTCAACTTCTAGTGTGTGTGGTCTGGTCAACATACTTCAGCCACGTTATTGTGACTCATCGCCTGCCTGTGGAATAGGTTTCTGGTTGTGTGTATGGAATAAATCTAAGAGCGAGAGAGGTGGTAGTGGTGGTCCGACCATCAGGTGAGAGGGGTCGTAGTGGTCCATACTCGCCACAGGAGTGCAAACTCATAACAGGATTGAAACATAAGCTGATTACCACCAAAAATTAATTGTTTTCGAAATCTCCACTACCCAAAGGGGTTAATGAAGCGAGGGGTCAGTGTGTATGTGTATGTGTATGTGTGTGTGTGTGTGTGTGTGTGTGTGTGTGTGTGTGTGTGTGTGTGTGTGTGTGTGTGTGTGTGTGTGTGTGTGTGTGTGTGTCAGTGTACTCACCTGTTTGTGTCACTGGTTCATTGCTTCAGTTGCCAAGCCAGTTTCAAATTGCATTTCTGCTTCTCTTCTTTTTTGGAATACTCATTCACTTGCTCTCTAATACTGCTCTAATACTGCACACTGCTCTATGCTGCTCTTCTCTTCTTGTAGTGTTCATCAGTGTTTCTGAGGCCTCTGCTTTACTCAACTGGTGCCTCAGGATGAGGTATCTGTGCTGAACCCACTGACTTAACACAGAGTGACGAGTCGTTGCTCAACCTACATGGGAGAACAAGGGCCGATGCTCAACCCCCGCAAGCACAATTAGGTGAGTACACACACACACACACACACACACACACACACACACACACACACACACACACACACACACACACACACACACACACACATGAACTGTGAGAAATATTATCCACACTCTAAAATTTATAGCATTCAAAAGGTCGAACCGAATGAAACCTTGTAGTCTAAGAAGTCTATAAGTAGTCTATAAGAAGTTGGTGTATACGCAACACTTATGGTCACTTGGGGTATGCTATAGTGGCCGAGGATGGAGGGGATGGAGGGATGGAGGGGCGGAAGGGATGGAGGGAGCCTATCCCTAGTAATACCTCCCTTGTGCTGCTGACTTAAGCTTTTATATTGATCAGGTGTCAGCCCCGCGTCAGCAGGCTCGATCCTTGCTGACGGAGAGTGATGTATGAAGAGAATTTATAGGTGTTTGATCGCTTCCCTTCCTCCCTCTATCTACCTCTACCTCCCTCCTTTATCCCAGTTTCTCTCTCTCCCTCAATCTCACCCTACAACCCCCCTTACCTCCAAAGTTCAGTTATATTAGTTGTCTAATCCTCCGGTACAATATTACCTCGACTCTAACAACTTCACCACTTCCATCACCACTTCCTTCACCACTTCCTTCACCACATCTTCCGTCCCTACAGTTACGATACGTCGTCATCCACCGGATCTTAGACCACAGCTTCTGCTATATTTCTCCACCCGGGAGCAGCACTTCGACTGACAGACTGTGTCCATTCGTTGCGAATTCAATACAAATAAACACTCCCACTAGTGGGAGTATGAGCAGGTGGACAACACACACAATACTCTGGCCACAATACACAACAACACTGAGTTGTCACTACACACTCCCCCTTGCAATCCTAAAATTGGCATCGGGGCCACCCCTCAAGAATATGATCAACCCCCTTCCCCTTTACCCCCCTCAACCATGTATATATTCTTGCAAGCGTAGTTGTATGATGTAGTGGGTGCTATGAGGGGCATCTGGTTGGTCAGTAAACTGCTGAGAATCTGGTCTCTGTTCACAGGTGTTCGGTAATGGTCAGTGTGTGTGTGTGTGTGTGTGTGTGTGTGTGTGTGTGTGTGTGTTTGTACTCACCTAGATGTTCTCAACAGACGTGCTTATATATATATATATATATATATATATATATATATATATATATATATATATATATATATATATATATATATATATATATATATATGCAAATGAGTTTTCAGTTGCATATTGTCCTGGGGACCATTCAGGCTTGTTCGCATATAAATATATATATATATATATATATATATATATATATATATATATATATATATATATATATATATATATATATATATATATATATACACCCTGCCCAACCAGTACCGCATCAAGGGGCTTTAAATAAATCTCCCAAGCTCATCGAGCTCCGAAAAGGAAAGAAAATTACGTGGCATAACATGCCAATCTGACATCTACTGACCGCGTCATATGGCCAAAAGTCGCATGCGAGGAGCCGAACACAATTTTCATCGAAGTGTATGAATTCAATTTTTTTTTTTTTTTTTTTGATGCCTCGATGACAGGGAATTTCGCCTGTTTAATAAAATTATAAGTTTTAAATAATTATGTTATATATTTTTTTAATCGCATCGCATATCTGCATCACACACCTGTGATGCAACAATGAGTCATATATACTATACTATATATATGTACTATATATATATATATATATATATATATATATATATATATATATATATATATATATATATATATATATATATATATATATATATATATTATTAAATATGACCGAAAAAGTAAGATTAATAATTTTCTAACACGAATTAGAATTATTAATCTTACTTTTTCGGTCATATTTAATAATATATGTCTACGGGAAACACTGCTACCAAAATATACTAATATATATATATATATATATATATATATATATATATATATATATATATATATATATATATATATATATACATATATATATATGTATACAATGTGTCACTACCGCTCTGTAAATAGTAAAATCTAATTTACAGTTAGTATTACTTGATTTCTTGAGAGAGAGAGAGAGAGAGAGAGAGAGAGAGAGAGAGAGAGAGAGAGAGAGAGAGAGAGAGAGAGAGAGAGAGAGAGAGAGAGAGAGAGAGAGAGAGAGAGGTAATGGAGGAGGATGAGGGGGGAAAGGGAGATATGAAGGGAGGGAGGGAAACAGACTGAATGAAAGTAAGCCTAAATCCTAAGCTTTTGCTGATGACTGAACTCCAACCTTTTATTTATTCAAACAAGGAGATGTACTCTGTCATGAAACTCATCAATCACAGACTTGTGATCCTGTGTGTGGCTAGTGTAGGTGTTGCTGGTTACACGAGGTGTGGACTAACTTGGTCACCATCACCAGAATCAAGTTAGGTGTACTAATATATTCCTTCAAACGCCTCGTCAGATTGGTCGACGTATTGAGCTGACGAGGCGTTTGACCTGTCATCTTCAATCAGGTGCCCCTAAAAATGTTTGACCTGTTATCTTTATGTTATCTTCAATCAGGTGTCCCTAAAAATGTTTAACCTGTCATCTTCAATCAGGTGCCCCTAAAAATGTTTGACCTGTTATCTTTATGTTATCTTCAATCAGGTGTCCCTAAAAATGTTTAACCTGTCATCTTCAATCAGGTGCCCCTAAAAATGTTTGACCTGTTATCTTCCTGTTATCTTCAATCAGGTGTCCCTAAAAATGTTTGACCTGTCATCTTCAATCAGGTGCCCCTAAAAATGTTTGACCTGTTATCTTCCTGTTATCTTCAATCAGGTGTCCCTAAAAATGTTTAACCTGTCATCTTCAATCAGGTGCCCCTAAAAATGTTTGACCTGTTATCGTCCTGTTATCTTCAATCAGGTGTCCCTAAAAATGTTTAACCTGTCATCTTCCATCGGGTGCCCCTAGGAATCACATGAGACAAGCTCATGACATCACCCTAACAAGAGAAATGTTGAATACAAAAACTTGTTTAATAGACAAAACCCAAGAAGTAAGAAGATTACATATTCTAAAAGCAATCCACATAAAAATAGAACAACCCGCCAAACACACACCGAAACTACGACGTTGATACAACGTTCGAACAAGTTTTAACACCTAACCAGTTATAACAACCAATATAGCAAGTTGTAACAACGTTCTAATACGTCATAAACACGTTAAGCCAAGATGTAACAACTTTATTACAAGTTGTAACAAGCGGAAAATAGAGACAGTTTCGGTTTGTGTTTCCAGGGAACCTACCATAAATTCCCAAACTACGGAACTATTCACTCTATGTGCAGGCGATGAGTCACAATAACGTGGCTGAAGTATGTTGACCAGACCACACACTAGAAATTGAAGGGACGACGACGTTTCGGTCCGTCCTGGACCATTCTCAAGTCGATCACTCTACCCACCATGAGAGTAAGAACAAGACCGGAACGGGAAGATGCCAGTATAGAAGACACTGCTCAACATGCCACGCCCAATACACCTCATTATTCTTTGTATGTGTTTCCTCCCCTTTTTTATTTTATTCATCCCTATTTGCATCCCCTATTTATGCCCTATTCCTTTACGATGTGCTCCTCACCTATTTGTATTATGTAACTGACCTCCCTAATGGTATAAATCCAATACGCCCAGCACTGTTCCATCACTTGAGAATGAACCATGTAGGTTCGAAACGTTGTGTAAATTCATAATAAGTGCAATACATTATACAGTTAATTATTTAATTTTCTTCACCTTGAACAAAGATGGCATTTGGAGAAATCCTCTTCCAATTAATATATATATATATATATATATATATATATATATATATATATATATATATATATATATATATATATATATATATATATATATATATATATATATGAGCCAAGTAGGACATGGTGGCGTTGTTACCTAGTCGATATTGACTGGGATAGCAGCGAGGTTTGAGCTGTATATTCAATATTGGATCATGGTAATTATACCATGTAATTAAATAACACCAAATAATAATTACATCTTGGGTATGTCACGTGACCAATCTCTCACTGTGAGGGTCTCAGGAGTAAACAAGACTCTCACTCCAAGGTGAGAGGTGCACGTCAGCTGATTGCCTAATGACATTCATGCATTCGCTCGTCAACTGAGTCAACTGTGACGTCATTAACCAGCTGGCGACCAGCGCGTCCAATCAGCAACTCGAAATCCGGCTGTTCGCTTCCTCCTGCTCCTCCTCCTGGTGCTACTGGCCACTACAGAGGACAAGGAGGACACGGAACAAGAGCCAGGAACATCAAAGTGATACCTAACATAGGGAGGATCAAAGAGAGAGAATAAACTATAAAATGAACAAGGAGAAGAAGATTGCTGGGTGGTAGTTGATATTTAACGAGAGTTACAGATTCGTAATTCCTTTCGGGGACCTAATGCTCTGCCCATATATATAGTTTTGTATTAACACCAAGTGCTTATACTGCTAGGAAAAAGTCAAAATAAATTATGTAAACTAATGTATGAAGCAAGTCAAAAAATGAGAATGTTTTCAAAATAATTAGAGGAAACCCACACCACAGAAATACAGGCAGGGAATGGAACTACCTTGGAGAAAGCGTCAACTTATCGTGACTATACAACAATTGGAAAGATAAGGATTCAGGATGGGACGGGTGGGAGGGGGGAGGAAGTAAAGGAATGGTGCCCCAACCACTTGGATAGTTGGGGAATCGAACGCCGATCTGCCAGAGGCAAGGCTATCGCTGTACCGACCAGCCCAAGTGGTTAGGATGAGAATGTAAGTCCCAACAAACATGTGGGTAAGATCATTCCCATATAATACCTTCCACACATTACACGCTCAAGCCTCTATCCCAAACTTCCTGCGAGGCACCAAGAGCATCGTGGCACTCTCACCCACAACTGATCACACCGCTACACCAGACACCCACACTAGGGGGGGCACCCCATCACCCACACTACAGGGCACCCCCATCACCCACACTAGGGGCACCCCATCACCCACACTAGGGGGGGCACCCCATCACCCACGCTAGGGGGGCACCCCATCACCCACACTAGGGGGGGCACCCCGTCACCCACACTAGGGGGGCACCCCATCACCCACACTAGGGGGGGACCCCATCACCCACACTAGGGGGGGCACCCCATCACCCACACTAGGGGGGGCACCCCATCACCCACGCTAGGGGGGCACCCCATCACCCACACTAAGGGGGCACCCCATCACCCACACTAGGGGGGCACCCCATCACCCACACTAGGGGGGCACCACATCACCCACACTAGGGGGGCACCACATCACCCACACTAGGGGGGGCACCCCATCACCCACACTAGGGAGGGCACCCCATCACACACACTAGGGTGATGAAGATATCATCAAGAACACTAGAATTAATATAGTAGCAATGATACTAAAAAAATTCACCATTTAGATTTTACAGTACGATAAAATATGTATATAAACTCTACGGTACTCACTACCCAGATTTAATTACAAATTGCCTACCCAGCATAAAGCTTCGCATCTCGCATGCGCTGACATTCTGTTCCATACACCGAGCGAACGCAATAAATTTAATCCTAAAAACGCTGAGAATTCCCCCTGCAAGTAATAGTCATAGCAATTCTACGAGCTGGTCTTTCCAGGTCATGTATGCAATAACCCGGTCCTCGACCAGACCTCCACCCCCGGGAAGCAGCCCGTGACAGCTGACTAACTCCCAGGTACCTACTTACTGCTAGGTAACAGGAGCAAAGAAACTCTGCCCATTGTTTCTCGCCGGCGCCCGGGATCGAACCCGGGACCACAGGATCATGCGTCCAATGTTCTGTCCGCTCAGCCACCAGCTCCCAGGGTAGTTGACCTTGCTGGCGAGAACCTTAACCACGTATAACAAGGCAGTTTAAGCTACTCACAAGCACATTACAAACCTCGATTAATATTATTTTTAATCAAGTTTAATTGAAGTTATATGTAGCATTTATTATCGGTCTTTTCGGGGTTAAAAGTAAATTTACTGGGATTTATTTACCTATTTATTGTTCGAATTCCTTTGTATTTCTTTCAAAGAACCCTGGTCTCACCAGGAGAGTCTGAAAGGATGGTAGTTAACACGAAGATGTGGCTCTCGGTATAAGACCTCAGAGTAACGAATTCCATAAATTTCTGCTGAGATTTAAACCATTTTTAAGCTTGGCTCCAAATACCCACCAAACACACACCAAAACTACAACGTTGGTACAACGTTCGAACAAGTTTTAACACCTCCTAACCAGTTATAACAACCAATATAGCAAGTTGTAACAACGTTCTAATACGTCATAAACACGTTAAGCCAAGATGTAACAACTTTATTACAAATTGTAACAAGCGAGAAATAGAGACAGTTTCGGTTTGTGTTTCCAGGGTATTTACACCTCAAGCTTTTGATCAACAATAATTTAACGACCCTTGACTGTAATTCAAAACTCTTGTACTGGCACTTTTAAGCTCACTAAATCGAGGATAAATCTCTAATCAAATATATAATTTGTAAGAAATCAATTACATTGACTTGAGGATAGAGGTGGAAGTTGAAAATTAAATAGAAAAAACATAAGAGAAAACAAAAACTGATATTCGTACACTGATCGAATACGTCGACAACGGTTCTGGAGGCCACCTCCATCGATACCTTCAAATTCGATACGAAACAGGTACATCATGGTAATTATGGTACAGTTGTCATATACTCCTGAACCCCCCCCCATAAGCTCCCTTTCCCACTTTCTCTGAAAACCTCCTTGAGCAAGTGTTCTCTCTCTCTCTTCCCCTCGTTAACAAAGGGAAAATTTCCAGACTGTTTTTCCTTACTCTTTTTTTTTATTTACCAGGTAAAAACTTCTTCAACTCGCCGCCAGGGCTAACGAGACAGAGCGAGGGGTGAAGGCAAGGGTACAGCAAGGGTACAGCAAGGGTACAGCAAGGGTACAGCAAGGGTACAGCAAGGGTACAGTGACGTACTGTAATAACTGAAGGAGGGGGCAGGGGGTCAACATTTCAGCTGGGTAAGAAGTTTGGGTACAAAGTGAGTTGCTAACGTCGAGGATTCAGTTGTTTTGTCAGGATGTGTCGAGTGGGGTTGTTGCTGGGATGTGCCGAGTGGGGTTGTTGCTAGGTTGTGTCGAGTGGGGTTGTTGCTAGGATGTGTCGAGTGGGGTTGTTGCTAGGATGTGTCGAGTGGGGTTGTTGCTAGGATGTGTCGAGTAAGATTTTTTTGCTAGGAATGTTTCGAGTGGAATTGTTGCTAAGATGTGCATAGAATCTTGAGGGGTTTTTCGAGGTTTTCGAAGCACTGTTTGGATGTTCTGGGATGGTTCTGGTGCTCTATTGGCATGTTACTGGATTATGTAGTTGGGTTCCTGCGAGGATTAGGATGCTGCTTCTAGATGTGTTCCTGCGAATCTACTCCTTAATATCATATTTATATTTAGTGTTCTGTTCTATCTGGCTTAATATCCTGATTTCCAGGATGAAAGCAAAATTAACTTCTTAGTTGCTCCTATACGACACAAGCCACAATGAAATCCCCCGGAGACTCTGAACTCTTTCAGTCTCCCTTCCGAGTCACTTCAGCTAGACGGTAGAGCAACGGTCTCGCTTCATGCAGGTCGGAGTTCAATCTCTGACCTTCCCTCTCGGCCATACCCACCACCATCATTTCTACCACACTTTGAACTCTTTCGAATGACCTGGTTCATTCGCTGATTAATTAATAATGCTGTAAGATGCTTCTCCCTCCATCATTCATTCCTCATCATCGTTCGCTATTCATGATGAATAGCGAACGATGCTCCATACTATATCATGCTTCACAACTCATCAGCGTTATCAGTTATTTTCCCAGTAGATTCAGCGTGTATGCAGTCCGCTTATCTACGTCGGCAGGATTGATATGCAGTTGGTGGTGGCTTTATTCGGGAAGACGCAAGCACAGGTCCCATTAGGACATCCTGGCGTTCCGGTGCTCTGATAATGACTCTCTCTTCCCCCAGCGCATCACTCCTGTGTTTTATCTTAGCATGGGTTTCACAGGGATACTGTTTTATCTTCTTGGCGATATTAATGGTTTTGCTACAAGCACTTACAGATATTGCTTATTCTATTCATAGCATTCGATAGGCTTGTTGATCATTTTTTTTTCCACTGTGTTCCGGGGCTATTTTATGTCAAGCTTGTGCTTGGCTATTTTATTCCGTGGATATGGTGTGCTTGTGTTAGGATACCGCAGGCTAACAATGCTATTCAACTCTCTCTCTGAGTCGGGGATATATACCCGCATCTAGCATGTATAACAATTGAGGTATATTACATTTATGGACGGAAATCTTTAATTCTGTAATGGTTGACGATAGGTTTAATTTGTAATATAGTATTTTTTTTCTGGGCAAACAAGATGGTGGTAGACAGAGATCGGACGAATCACCTTCCTCACGTCATGTGACGTGCTGCTATGTGACGTGGCGTGACGTGATGATGTTCTCGAAACAGATTTGCCTTGAGAGTTTGGAGTCAGTGAGTGGGCACGCTCACATGACACTAGAGCACCAGGGGGCCAGATTCATGAAGCAGTTACACAAGTACTTACGAACGTGCACATCTTTCCTCAATCTTTGACGGCTTTGGTTACATTTATTAAACAGTTTACAAGCATGAAAACTTGCAAATCAAGTGTTGTTATTGTTATAAACAGCCTCCTGGTGCTTCGGAGCTCATTAACTGTTTAATAATTGTTAACAAAGCCGCCCAAAACTTAGGAAAGATGTACACGTTCGTAAGTGCTTGCGTAACTACTTCGTGAATCTGGCCCCTGGTGCTCTGTTTTCAACCCAGAGTCCCAGTCGAAAGCGTGTAATTTGCCAGAACAGGAAGATACTTGACGATCGACAGAGATTGTTGTGTCGACACCGTCCGCGAGCTAATGGTTTGGTCGTTGTGTCAACACATTAACGAGGGAACTGTTAACCTGCTACAGCTCTCCACGCCAGACTGCTAGTGTGTGGAAGTACAGTGAGGTGTGTGTGGTCTAGCTCTCTGTCTAATGGTCTGATGACAACAGACTGTGCCTGTGTTAATCACTTTTGTAATGGTGTATCATGAGGGTATTCCGTTTTCTAGCAAGACGAGACACTAGCTTATATGACGTTCACTAACAGAGCGAAGGAGGTTTAAAAATGATACGAGTAATCAGTAGCCAAGAAGGTGTGTGTGGTGAGGTAGTGTGGCCAGCACCTCACTCGTCTAGGATCGCAGTTGCTACAATTAACTGATTTTCATTTCAGGTTGGACTTTGATAAACATTAGGACTGCGTACTCGTAAGTATTCTTTCTAAGTTGTCGTTTTACCCTATATTTAATCCTCAATGACTAGTGTCGTATTGATCGGGCAATATATATACATATATTTTGAAGTGAGGTGTGCAGTGGCAACGAAATACTTTTGGTCAAGACTGCAGTGTTGATTCTTGAACAGTTACATACAAATATTGTTTATTTGCGCTCTGGGAACAGTCTAAATGTTGTTTACGTACTAATTATATGCGTGACAAGTCGACCGTAGGCAAACTGGAGAGGAAATAAGTGTATTTTATTTGATTATTCAAATGAAAAGTATTTACTTACGCTATTGCTTGTTTCACAATCGGGTCTTCATTCCTCCATTATTAACTCTGTACCTCTGACTTGATACACAGATTCTATTCTTGTATTCTTGTTATTAATATTATTCATTGTGGAGTTACTTACGTATAATAATGCGATTTAATGTGACAGTAACATGCTAAAGAAAGGTTTCAGCTTCAGCTACAGTAGACTGGCGTGTGTGGAGTCCTCTTGTGTTCCCAAGAGAGCTCTTCATTACACACAGAAGGGCGAAGAGGTAGAACAGCTTATTGTGCATGGAAGAATTGTGTAAAACCCTGGTTTGTGTCTCGGAGAGGCTGCAGGATCCAAGTAAGTTCAGTAGAACTTCTGGCTGCAATTCTTTTGACCATGTCGTAGCTTAGTCGATTAAGGCAGCGTCTGGGATCCTTTCGGACGTAGCTTCGAATCCTCGTCACGGCCCCTTGTTGATTTGAGCTTTTCATCTCACAGATTCCAACCGCTTCATTCTGCCGTTCCATATCAGACCGCTTCCTTACACCCTCCCTATCTATCTATCTATCTATCTATCTATCTCTCTCTCTCTCTCTCTCTCTCTCTCTCTCTCTCTCTCTCTCTCTCTCTCTCTCTCTCTCTCTCTCTCTCTCTCTCTCTCTCTCTCTCTCTCTCTCTCTCGAGGAATGGTGAGGATCGAGGAGGGAGAGGTAGACCTCTCCCACCTCGACACGCCCTGCAGTAAATCACTCCGCCTCTCACAGGGACGGTTCCAGCAACGCCCTCACTAATGTGTGTGTTGATACCCATTGTCTGTCTGCCGTCTTAATGAGCTCACGGATCAGCCAGGGCTGCGTTAAGCTCTTCGCGAACGTCAACATAGCATGTATCCGGATTCTCCAGGAAGGCGGTGTTGAGACGGGGCGGCGATGCGTGTATGAAAACGACTCCGGCGGAGGAGAGTTAGTTATGGTGGTGTTATCTCGGGTTATCAGAGCTCTTATGGGAATTTTGTCTTGTATTTTCCCCCGGTTGACGGAAATTATCTTGTGTCGAGATTGCCTTAACGCGATCAGCTGCTGGAGATGCACAGGCGTGTGCCTCAGAGGAGGAGGATAAATAGGGGAAGAAGAAGGTGGAAGAGAGGAATATAGGAAGCTGATTAGGGTGGGAAGGAGGGGGATGGAATAATAATAATTGAAGTAGAAGAAGGAAGGAGGAACGGGATAAGGAAGAGGAATAGGAGAAGAATATAGGAGGGGTAGGATGGAATGCGTTCACGTAAGATGAATTAGAAGATCGACTTTGGAATCAACAGCAACTCTCTGCCTCATCTTTATCTTGATGGCTCTGTAAACAAACAGCTCTCATTGTGGCTATGAATGTGTTCTGCATACTGGGCCACATGAACCAGCTCCTCGTATGACACTGCTGAGCGTGATTTTTGAGCCGAATTCTGACTCTCTGCGCCTATTTTCATTTTCAAATTACGACCTTTTATACCGAAAATATGCTAATTACTGAAAATGGCGATGGGTGATATTTTGCCCAAACCCCCCTGCAGTTTTCAAAATATCTGAAATGTCGGAAATTTGACTCCTGAGCGTGATTTTTGAGCCAAATTCTGACTCTCTGCGCCTTTTTTCATTTTCAAATTTCGATTTTTTATACCGAAAATATGCTAATCACTGAAAACTTTGATGGGTCATATTTTGCCCAAACCACCCTGCAGTTTACAAAACATCTGAATTGTTGGAAATTTGACTCCTGAGCGTGTTTTTTTTGAGCCAAATTCTGACTCTCTGCACCTATTTTCATTTTCAAATTACGACCTTTTATACCGAAAATATGCAAATTACTGAAAACGTCGATGGGTCATATTTTGCCCAAACCCCCCTGCAGCTTTCAAAATATCTGAAATGTCGGAAATTTAACTCCTGAGCTTTTTTTTTGAGCCGAATTCTGACTCTCTGCGCCTATTTTCATTTTCAAATTACGATCTTTTATACCGAAAATATGCTAATCACTGAAAACTTCGATGTGTCACATTTTGCCCAAACCCCCCTGCAGTTTTCAAAATATCTGAAATGTCTGAAATTTGACTCCTGAGCGTGATTTTTGAGCCGAATTCTGACTCTCTGCACCTATTTTCATTTTCAAATTACGAACTTTTATACCGAAAATATGCAAATTACTGAAAACGACGATGGGTCATATTTTACCCAAACCCCCCTGCAGTTTTCAAAATATCTGAAATGTTGAAAATTTTACTCCAGGGCGTGATTTTTTAACCGAATTCTGACTCTCTGTACCTATTTTCATTTTCAAATTACGATCCTTTATACCGAAAATATGCTAATTACTGATAACGGCAATGCGTCATATTTTGCCCAAACCCCCCTGCAGTTTTCATAATATCTGAAATGTCGGAAATTTGACTGCTGAGCGTGATTTTTGAGCCGAATTCTGACTCTCTGCACCTATTTCTATTTTTAAATTACGTACTAGCATACTAAGAAAATGGATAAGTAAAGAAAGTTAAATAATGGAACTATGCAATTAATTTAGACTAAACAGCCATGATTGGGGTAAGGAGAAAAACCTCTTATAAGAGTGGTTGATGACTCCCGGCCGGGAGGGTGGGGATATTGACCATGGGACCAGAGTGCTTTCAGAGGTTTACAACCCAAGATCATCACGTTCCTCGCAATTTTTATATCCCTAAGTGAAATAACCACAGTGACCTCGTTCGCTTTATTGGATTAGACCAATGAGCACATGAAGGCGCAGCTTTCATGTTCATTGGTCCGTATTTTACTCAGTCGAGCAAGACCAGGTTGAGAGTGATGACCGGGCGAGAGGTATTCAGATGAGGACTGAGCAGCCGACCAGACGGTGGTGTCCCGAGGTAGTGAAGAGAGCCTTAGTGAGGACTCGACTCCTGGGCCCCTGTTGAGGCGCCTGGATTCAGTTTACTGATAGCGAAGAGTCGATGAGACTCCTGTAATCCTATCGAGGTTTACATATATATAAAAATACATTCTATGTTAACGACTAGCGTTGTCCAAATAGTCTTTATCCCTAGATTAATATCATGTGTGCTTTCACATATGTGTAAGTAGTAACATTTATAGTCACGAGTATTAATATTCTTTCCGGACTAATTTTGTATTGTCTAAATTGCAATCGTGATTCGGGCATTTGCACCGTGTCACAGCAGCTGTCCTGCTGTGGTCTCTTCCCTCTGCCGCTTGGCTTCTCATTTCCTAACACACTCCTCAATAGACCTCCCCATTGTGTACATTATGTACATATTTTGTACGCTAAGTACGTGGAAGTCAAGAGCACAATGACGTAGAGTGACTCTAAGGCTTTAAATAACAATTGTAATGACTTACAGGCCAAAAGGGGCACACAGAAACAGTGTTTATAAAACGCAGGAAATCCAACTGCCAAATAAACACGGTCCACGAGTATAAAAACGCGTCAACGCTGTGAAAAGTCAGAGGGATCAGAGTCTTTTTGTCAGGGAGATCCATTTCTGTATAAGAGATCACGAAGAGGATAACATGCTAAAAGAGAGAGAATAAGAGGATAATAACATCTCACTCCATTAAACTATCTGAACACTTTCGTCTGGCTGAGCACTTCCCTCTCGGCAGAACACTTTCCTTTGTTTCAGTTCGAGGCTAGAAACGAATAATGGAAATTAAATTACCGTTGCTAAACACTTTTGCCTGACTAAACACTTTCCTCCGCGCTGACACTCGCCTCACTCCCTCTCCTTCATCAGGCAGCGACACGAAAAACACGCAGACAATGCTTGGTCATTCTTAATGGTCATTCTAAGAGTCCCTTTACAAGCCGTGAACGTTACAGGCTTCATCAGTCAAGGCTTTGCAACACACACGAGGAGTTGTTGCAGATCTCTGGCTTCACTGCGTTGACCAGGGCTCCGAATACGATCTTGTTCAACTGGAGGAAATGATTGAGGAACACCCTAAGATCTCTTTATACAACCCATGATTGTACATTTTATACACCAAGTGTGCGTAGTCCTGGTCTGGAACCCCCCCCCCCCCTGACTACAGAAAACCCGCAAATAACATGCATTTCACAGGTAAGCATCGAGGCTCGTGTTCGAGCTGAAAGGGCTTAACCTATGAGGAAAAGCGGAGAATCCTGAGCCTCAACACACTTGAGAGCAAATAGCACAGACATGATAGCGACATATAAAATTCTCAAAGGGAATTAAAAAAAAAATGGGAGTATTTAGAAATAAGAATATTAGAATGGGAGAATATGGGTGGAAACAATTGGAGCAAAAGAGCCACAGTGCCGACATAGAACATATTTATCACGAAGATAATGACCGACCGAAATTATTTAAAGAAAGAAATAGTTCAAGCTAATTAAAACTTAAAAAACACAAAAACACACAAGCACTATAACAAGAATACAGCCAGAGCACAAGAGATAAGCCCCAACCCTACGAGGTACAGACGTGTATGAGTACATGTTATCTTACTTCTTGCCCGATTTTGGACCAAAAACAATATATCACAATCACAAAAATGGCCCCGAGAGTCACTTCCATGATATCTGCTCTGCCCTGAAAACTCTACTGGCCGCCGAGTCAAGGACTTGGATCACAGGAATAAAAATATATTTTTTTTGGACGTTTTCAACTTTTTGCCACTCCACCATGGAAGTTAAAATGTGTTTGTCTGTTGCACAGACTGGCTGACAACCTTAGTTTATTTTTTAAAATTATCTTCAATTTTTTTTTGCAATTTAATAATTGATCAACAATATATTTGACTTAGATTATCTAGTGAGACTGATTCGAACGTTATCCATGCTGAAGGTTACAACAGTTAAGCTGTGTGTTAAGCTGAGTGGTAAGCTGTAGGGTAAGCTGTAGGGTAAGCTATGGGGTAAGCTATGGGGTAAGCTGTAGGGTAAGCTGAGTGGTAATCTGTGTAATAAGCTGTACGTTAAGCTGTGAAGTAAGAAGATAATAACCCACAATAACAACGCCTGAAAATAAAGAAAGTGAGGACGTTTCAGTCCCTCACTGTATCATTATCAAATGGTGTGAAGATAATGAATGGTCCAGCCACGACGGACAGAAACGTCGACGGACCTTCATTGTTTTTGTATTTTTTGTTTGTTTTGCTGTGTGTGGTCCACTGTGTTTAAGTTGCGTGGAAGAGAGCAAATGATGTGTTGTCTGCAGCTGCTGTGACGTTGTTCCACAGGTGTGTTACCTGTGCCTCTTCGTTTTCCCTTGTTCCCTTTAATCTTTTCACTCTCTCTCTCTCTCTCTCTCTCTCTCTCTCTCTCTCTCTCTCTCTCTCTCTCTCTCTCTCTCTCTCTCTCTCTCTCTCTCTCTCTCTCTCTCTCTCTCCCTTGCTGACATTCCTTCCCTCTTTTTCTCTCATTTCTCATCAAATGTGCAACTGTAGTAGCAAATCTGATGAGTGTGTGTGTGCGTGTGTGTGTGTGTGTGTGTGTGTGTGTGTGTGTGTGTGTGTGTGCGTGTGTGTGTGTGTGTGTGTGTGTGTGTGTGTGTGTGTGTGTGTGTGTGTGTGTGTGTGTGTGCTTCTTTGGCCTTTAAAGCCAAATTACCTGTATGTAATTTGTATTAATTGTAAATAATAATTTTATATTTTGTAATCCAAGTTTTGGGGAAGACCTGAACTGCTAATCAGGGTCTATCACCCGACCAAAATTAACAACTTTGGCCTCCAAATTGGCCAGTCACAAGTGCTGAACTACCAGCGGGTCTCCATTAGCGGGATTACCTCACCAACTGCTCGTTCACAAATTTCAACAGGCTCGTAGAAATTGTAAAGGAGGGGTATGACGGTCTGGTGATCGATAATTGGCTTGTTTGTATGCTAATGACTTCATCGAAGTGCCCAATTTGCATATACTATGGCTCTGAACTCTTTAAGGTAGAACCAGTAAAGGTGGTGATATGTGGGGTCGTTTGCCAGTGGTGTCATACACACCTGGTGAGCTGGAACCAGTGGTGGCATACACACCTGGTGTGTTGGGACCAGTGGTGGCATACACACCTGGTGAGCTGGAACCAGTGGTGGCATACACACCTGGTGTGTTGGGACCAGTGGTGTTATACACACCTGGTGTGTTGGGACCAGTGGTGGCATACACACCTGGTGTGTTGGGGCCAGTGGTGTTATACACACCTGGTGTGCTAGCGAGAAAGATCATCGGTGTGAGAGTGAGATATGAATATAAAATTTATAAATAGACCAAGAGAAATGAAGAATGTGTGTGTGTGTGGGAGAGAGAGAGAGAGAGAGAGAGAGAGAGAGAGAGAGAGAGAGAGAGAGAGAGAGAGAGAGAGAGAGAGAGAGAGAGAGAGAGAGAGAGAGAGAGAGAGAGAGATAAACTCTTACAAAAGAATAATAATATGTTGCAGAGGTCTGCACATCTAAGTAATGTGCAAACCTCTTTAGACATTCCAATTTTTCAACCACATCTAAGCTGCAATAACAATCAAATGTCCAGCAAATGGCCAATTTCTATCCATCCCATTACCTAATATGTTACTCTATGAATTATACAGCTAACTACCTATTGTAGCCTGGTAATAGGTCGATATATATTTCACCTTTTCGTGACATAACCATAAGCCGTATTTTTTTCGGAAGCAGCAAGAGAAAACGTGGTTCCTAATATCATGGACTTTAATATATTTCTTGAATTAGGATTACGTTTTCTTTCTTGTATTTCAGGGGAAGCTGCTGTATCTTCACCTGTAACGTTACAGTCATCTGGGATTTAATTCAGGATAATGACCAAACCACAATTCAGTATATGGAGAAACGACGACGTTTCGGTCCGTCTTGGACCGTTATTATGTCGTTAATTCAGGATGTCTTGGAAGCAACTGTGTGCCACAAATTAAATTAAATCACATTGTTCAAGAAATAAATATGTCTATCTTGAAGTTATCTTGAGATGATTTCGGGGCTTTTTAGTGTCCCCGCGGCCCGGTCCTCGACCAGGCCTCCACCCCCAGGAAGCAGCCCGTGACAGCTGACTAACTCCCAGGTACCTATTTACTGCTAGGTAACAGGGGCATTCAGGGTGAAAGAAACTTTGCCCATTTGTTTCTGCCTCGTGCGGGAATCGAACCCGCGCCACAGAATTACGAGTCCTGCGCGCTATCCACCAGGCTACGAGGCCCCCTAAGGTCTATGGTGCGATTATGGGAGAAAAGATGGCTGATTACAGACAAATATATTGACTATTGTTGATGTGTAACTTAAGTGGCATTTAGACAGGAGGAAGGAAGAGAATTATCAGGGAAAAGTGCCTGTATAGCACTATTATAGACTATCTAGCACTATATAAACTATTTAGCACTTGGAAGGGGTCAGGATCAGGGATGGGACGGGGGGGGTGGGGGAAAGGAATGGTACCCAACCTCTTGCGGACGGTCGGGGATTGAACGCCGACCCTGCATGTAGCGAGACTGTCGCTCTACCGTCCAGCCCACGTGGACAGACAGGAAGTGACTTAATACATACTTTAATTAGAACAAGTTGAGGTCGCCGAACCTGAGTGTATAATGTATAAAAATGTATAAAAATGTATAAAAATGTTAAGACGTGAATGTATAATGTAGTCGGCAGCGAAATGTTTTCTTGGTCTCCGGCAGTGCAACGTTTGCTCGTCTGAATCAATGCTGAAGCAATCATCAATATTAAAAATTGTGTTTTTATCGGTTCATATATTTATATCGGGATCCCGAGGACGGTCTGAGCTTGGGGGTCGACAGCCTGAATACCTTTCCAGCCTCGTCCTCAGCCTATTCTCAGCCCTTCCCCACTCAACCTATCCTCTTATCCATCCAATTTGACTAGCATACCCTACTGTCCCCCCTTCGACTGTCCATATTCCCCTCAGTTCCCTATTTTCCCCCCTTCACCTCCCTATTTTACCCCCTCAGTGCCTCATTTTCAATCTCGCTTTTCACATACCTCACTCCCCATCAGCCAGCTCTATTTTCACTTCACTCTCTCTTCACATCTCTTCCATCTTCACCTCTTCCATCATCACGGTATTCTGTTATTACTTTGCTTCTCCTTCCATCCCTCTCCATCTTCACCTCCTCCCCCCATCATCTGGGCCCTTGCATCAACCCCCTTCCTCACTCTCTCTCCTCTCCCAGAGCCCAGAGGGACAGGAGACAAGCACACCAAGAAAGCTCTCCCAACGGCATCAGAATGTGTGACAATATTTCCCACCGTTTATACGTTATCAGCTTCGTGAAAAATACTCGCAGTTTCAAGCCAATGTTTACTCATTTTTAATGACGGGGGATCGAGGAATTACTCTGTAATTTATTATGACTGAAAACTCTAGATATCGTGATTATCAGAATTTGCACGGACAAATAACTATGAATACATTACAGGGAGCTCGACACAAGTGTTGGAATTCAATCGTTCAAGTTCCGGAATGCCTGGATAGTGGGAATATGAAGAAGTTTTGTCCAGTGGAGTAGTGATTCGTGGTTAGTGATGTTAGCGTCCAGTGGAGCAGTGACTCGTAGTTAGTGATGACCGTGACTAACAGACCGGTCACAAAACGTTCACGACCTTCTACAAGTCATATCAGCGGCGTGACATGATATCAGCGGCGGCGAGACATAACACGTACGGATAACTAACCGCTCACAACCTCGAGAAATTTACAATATACGAGTTAACTTGGACGTCGAACTGAGACATCGTTGAGGGCGCGGCCAGGGGGCGGGCTTCTCCAGTCGATCACGACACACATAGAGGTTGTGTTTGTTATGCAGATGCAATGTGTCAACTGTTTTATCAATCTACGTGAGTGGCTTATTCTTCAGAGAGGAGCAGGGTTGATAAAGGCAGTTTTCCCGCGTGTGTCAACATCGATTGTTGTAGGTTTACCAGCCTGTCCTCACACTAGGCTGGTTAAAGCAGCGTTCGTCCTTCCCAGACAACCTGTCCTCATACTAGGCTGGTTAAAGCAGCGTTCGTCCTTCCCAGACAACCTGTCCTCACACTAGGCTGGTTAAAGCAGCGGTCGTCCTTCCCAGATGCATTCATCAATTTGTTTGAAAAGTGTTCGGAACAATATGTTCCGGAAGCACTTGTTCCGGAAATGTTTGGAACATCATCAGTTGTGAGTCGTGTATAAACCGTTTTTAATTCATAAACAGGGGGGGGGGGGGTTTGGCGGCTGCATTAACGAGCTTGGATCTTTGCATGAGAGAACGGGCTGGCCCATAAACATCGATGCTTCGATCTATCAGCTTGTGCTTCAAATCAACTCCTTCGAGATCGCGGCTTTGTTGAATTTATAATAATTTACACTCCCCAGCAATTGTTTTGTTTACACTCTCAGTTGTTTTTTTGCTTTTGTCCAGAAATCTATATTTCGGTTGAGAGAAAAAATTATTCACTCAACCCTGAGTTACAACCATAATATTTTTTTAAGCAAAACAATGTTGGTTATTTTACATTATCATGAATGTCCGGGGAGGGAGGGGGTGGGGGGGGCGTGGAGGTGTTTTGTTATCAGGTGTTTTGTTATCAGGTGTTTTTCTGTGGATGCCAGTCTATCGCGGGTGTTTACTGACACACTCGAGCCTGTGTTTGCCTGCTAATCGGTGTCATTGCTATATCGATGAATTCAAACTTATGAAAATTCAAGAATTCAAAATTCTCAAATTATGTAGCAACGTTTCTGTTACTCCACCGGGATAACTTCGTGCATCTCGCTGAGTCTAGAGAAATATTAGACAATCCAATATCCCTTCGAGTCAGTACCAGACACAGATAGCGAGACCGAGAGTAAGACTCAAGATAGTGAGACCGAGAGTAAGACTCAAGATAGCAAGACCGAGAGTAAGACGCAAGATAGCGAGACCGAGAGTAAGACTCAAGATAGCAAGACCGAGAGTAAGACTCAAGATAGCGAGACCGAGAGTAAGACTCAAGATAGCAAGACCGAGAGTAAGACTCAAGATAGCGAGACCGAGAGTAAGACTCAAGATAGTGAGGCCGAGAGTAAGACTCAAGATAGTGAGACCGAGAGTAAGACTCAAGATAGCGAGACCAATATTCATACACACAATATACTGAAAACAAAAAAAAAGCTTATCATTCCCCCCTCCCCCCTCCCTCTGTCACCAGATGAACTGATAGCAAAGTTGTGTACCTGTTGCTATGTCTGGCTATCCTTTGACCCTGATGGCTATCGTCTGGAGATGCTGACTAATTTTCATATGGATCAGTCAGGAGGTCTACTGTGATTGGTTGGAGGGACATCTAAAACTGCACGGCCCTGAGAGTAGACTTCGCTGAGTTTACCCATTACTTCCCCATAACGATGTTGAACTTCAGGGGGAGGAAGTTCCTCGTCTTCTTGGACAAACTTTGAGGGCGCGTCCGGCCCCGTCTTGGGAGAGGTCATGGTGGTGGTGGTCGTGGTGGTCGTCGTGGTGGTTCTTATCTATTAGTGACGATAGGAAAGTGAAGTTTAGCTCTTTATATCTCGCCTTACCCTCCTATTTTTCCCCAATTTTATAAAGGTCGTCCTTGTCCATCGTGTCAATATCTGTCCATCAATTATATATGATTGTGGTGACGGGTGGTCATACTGGTGACGGTGATGGTGACGAGTGGTGATAACACCTATCACTAACATCTCCAACAGACTCACCGCCCATCAACAAAACAAAACTGCTCAAAAGATATACAAACTTAGAATATTTCTCACTATTCAGAGATTAGATTCAATGCACGGAACACAGATATCGAAGAGCATCACACACACACACACACACACACACACACACACAGGCCCTAAGGGGCCTCGTAGCCTGGTGGATAGCGCGCAGGACTCGTAATTCTGTGGCGCGGGTTCGATTCCCGCACGAGGCAGAAACAAATGGGCAAAGTTTCTTTCACCCTAAGTGCCCCTGTTACCTAGCAGTAAATAGGTACCTGGAAGTTAGTCAGCTGTCACGGGCTGCTTCCTGGGGTGTGTGTGTGTAGTGTGGGAGAAAAAAAAAAAAAAAAGTAGTTAGTAAACAGTTGATTGACAGTTGAGAGGCGGGCCGAAAGAGCAAAGCTCAACCCCCGCAAAAACACAACTAGTAAACACAACTAGTAAACACGCGCACACACACACACACACACAGAAATTCACGACCTATCAAGAACACCACAATTGGAACAACATAAGTTAAATGCTCATAACCCCCCAACCACAACATCCACAACCACCACGCTCCACTGTCATGCATAATAAACGTTATTCTGAGTTGCATCAAACCCATGCGTGAGTCTAAAAGAGTCTGAAACTCAGCTCTGAAAGTTTACATCCAACTAGATTCCCTCTCACGGCTGCTGGCGCCCCCTGGAGAACGGATGTGAACTACCGTCCCATCCTCTCACTCCTCTCTCGATCTTGTACTCCTTAGTACATCTTTCTGTGGCCGTGTGACGCCTGGAGAGGACGAGTCACCGTACCGTCACTGCCTCCACGGGAGAGGAATCTCTAGGATGATGGTGGCTCTTGGGGACGTGATGATGCAGTGACAAATTGAAATAAGTTTATTGAGGTAAAATACAGACAAAGAGATGAGGCAGCTCAAGCTATTCTCACCCCGTTCAGTACATCGTGTTAATACAGATGCAGTGACGAGGTCGATCTCATCCGCGCTCAGCAAGATTATTTTTCTTAAGATATGGCATTCGCAATTGAGATCTGCTATGAGAGAAAACGGGTATGTGTTTACTATCTGTATTTACTACTTGTGTCTCTGCAACATCGAGCTGCTAGCTCTTGGACCCCGCCTTTCTAACCGTCGTTGGATATGTGTATGTGCTTGTGGTAGTTCACTACACAAACTACCACTCGTCAACCTTAATCCAACACGACCAACACAGAAGCTGAGATCAGCTTCTTAGCCAAGTAAAGCTTGCATTCTAGTAAAGAGAATAACCCTCTTTGCTTTATAATGTTCCCGATCCTCTTGTATTTCAATTGTTGGTTAATTCGTGAAGTAAAAGTGCAGCTTTAAGGCCCTTGAGGTTATCTTGAGATGATTTCGGGGCTTTAGTGTCCCCGCGGCCCGGTCCTCGACCAGGCCTCCACCATCAGGAAGCAGCCCGTGACAGCTGACTAACACCCACGTACCTATTTTACTGCTAGGTAACAGGGGCATAGGGTGAAAGAAACTCTGCCCATTGTTTCTCGCCGGCGCCTGGAATCGAACCCAGGACCACACGATCACAAGTCCAGCGTGCTGTCCGCTCGGCCGACCGGTTCCAGCTCCCTGTGGAAACGTCTAACAGTATCGGAAATGTTTCACCCCTCCTAGATAGTCAGACATTCCCGTAGTATATAAAACAGTGGTCTAGTGCCTTTAGTGTCGAGAAATGGATTCAACTCACCCCTCTGAATTTTCAATTTATGCAAAAGACTGTGTGTTGTCTGTCCAAACTCTGTGGGGGTTTTCCGTGTGTTTGTGTGAATGTGGGTGTTAGTGTGGCGAGGGTAGAGGTTGTATGTGTCCGTTTGAGGGTGTGTGTGTGTTGTGAATATGTTTGCTTGCTTATGTGTGGCGAAGGGGAGCGAGAACTGTCTTCTGGGCCCCATCCTTCCTACCTGTTGTGTATCTTATAATTCCTATATGTCTATGGACAGACCATTCGAAACTGCTCTTATAACTTTGAATATGACAGCAACATCCACGATCTCTACATCCAGTTGGGTCCACTTGATTACCACTAACTTCCATCCGCGCCATAATCCTCTAATCACCTCTCTTGGAATTGTGTCCCTGTCCACGCTATTTATTTCCCCCCACCTACCTGTACGGTGTTGATTAAGGAACCAATAACATCATTACAAAAAAAATTCGAGGGATCCTAAAACAGAGCGGGTATTAAATTCAAATTAAGATTACTTTACAGGATTACAATGTTGTTGTCGTGTGTCTGCTCACTGCTACCGTCTGTATAGCTAAGAGATTGCAAATCTTTTTTAAGGAATTATTCTTATGGCTAAAATTGCATCACTTGTAAGCATATATAAGACTTGACCTCCAACGGTAATACGTTTACATATATCAGGAATAGCAAGGGTCTAAGTACTCCTCTAATTACTTCCCTTCACTCTGATACTTAGTCTCTCACTCTGATGTTCTGTGTCCTGCCTCGCAGGTACTCTTACATGATTCGCCTTCCCGGGTATTCTAGCCTATTTAGTCTTCACTTATACCGACCTATTATGTGGGGAGAGTAGCAAAGGCTTTATGGACTTTTATTTATGAGATAAATAAAATGCATCTGCATCTTTGCTACGAAGTTCGTTCTCTACAAATAAGAGACTGTCCTCGTTATGGCTTTTTTTTGAAACACATTAAAAGAAAATGTTGTTAAGAAATTCCCGCCTGTCCTCTTAATTCAACATCAGTACTACGTTCGTTATTTTTTTCCAAATGTCTGAGTTACCAAGTCTATAATGATAAATTGTAGACCCTTGTTAGAGGCTGGTACAGCGGTCCTGCAGCCTCGTTTGTGGTTCATTGCGATATCTGGTCTGCTCCTCCTGGCCACGAGGACCTAGACCCACCAGCTGCGTCTCTGTACCCTTGGGAACACCGGTGCTACTCCAATGTTTGTTTACACACGTCTCTCATCGCTCGTAACCGGTACCCACTGCGGGTCTGCACTCTGTCCCCGGTCCCTTGCCTTTGACGTGGTTTGTTATCACCTCTACACACTCAGAGTTAAGGTGCTCGCTGACCTTAAGCTTCATTACATACTTATTCCTCTTGACGTGTGTCTTGACCTCTGAGAGAACCGGGTCAAGACATACATAAAGAGTCAAAAACATTAAGACACAAAACACAATTGAGGTTCATGTAAAAGTTTGTGAATGAGACTCGAGTCACTTCTTTCTTACCTTTTGTTTTAATTGGAACTTTGTATCTGGGAGCTGATTGATTATTATTTTATCTTTTGTCAACTGTGAGGTTGTTGGGGCCATGTTAGGGTGTGGCTGGTGGTGGAAGACGTGGCTGGTGGCGTGAGGAACTATGGTGAGGGCTCATCTGACTGCTCAGTAAATATGAGATTAGGTGGTCATGGTGTGCTGGCAGGTGAGCAAGTAGGTGATCATGCAAGAGGGTCGACAGGTGGGTTGTGTCTCTCTCTCAAGAGTGGGTTGGTGGGTGGGACAGGAGAAACAAGAGCAAAGCGGTGTGAAGACCAAGAGAAAAATAGAACCATTTCGAAACGACAAGAAGAGCTTGTCTTCAGCACACATGCACAGATGTGCAAATAAAGAGCGCTAATGACGTCCCAGGAACACACAGAGTGCGTGATGGGCTAAACACACAGTTTAAGAAATGGCTCATTACTAATTTGTGAGCTTATCCAGTCTAAAGAATGATTTAAATAATACATTTATACAACGTTTTTAGATTGCTCTGAAATGGTACATTGAGGCTGAAATGTGTGATGAATTATGAGCAGGAGTGTACAAGTGACAATCTATTTGGATTTAATCTCTCTCTCTCTCTCTCTCTCTCTCTCTCTCTCTCTCTCTCTCTCTCTCTCTCTCTCTCTCTCTCTCTCTCTCTCTCTCTCTCTCTCTCTCTCTCTTGACCTGTGAACTTTTCATCTTCGTGACAGCTTTCACTTCCTGGCGTGAACGGAGGACAGGCGCCCAAAGAAAGGGTAAAATGTCAAAACAATCGAGTATGGGAAAAGTGTTTTCACTTTATTTTCACGATTTCTAGCCACCGAGTGTATCACTGTGGGTTTGTGCTTGGGCGATGTTGTTTGTGTGTTCGTGTGTCAATGTTTGCGTGTTCGTGTGTCAATGTTTGCGTGTTCGTGTGTCAATGTTTGCGTGTTCGTGTGTCAATGTTTGCGTGTTCGTGTGTCTATGTTTGTGTGTGTCATTCTTAGTGTATGGGTGCGCACTCAGTTATGCTTGTGGGGGATGAACTTCGGTTCTTTGGTCCTCGCACTGTTAGTCCTCACTTTCAGCGTTGCCCAATCGTTTCTTTGCTCCATTTTTGTTTAGTCTTATTAGCCATTATCATTTCCCTCCTGGTTCATTTTTCCTCCAGTGGAGTAAGAGCAGCTCTCAGAGTTTTTCCTCATATCTCAGTCACTTCATATCTGAAGTATGAGATATCGTTGAGCATTTTCTGTGTTTTGTTTTAACGGTTTTTTCAGGTGTGGGATTCATACTGGGGCTGCATACTGGACAGTGGTTCTCACGGACGTTCTCTGTAACTCTGAGAAGACTCCTTTTTTCTTTACAAGCAGTTTTTTGTATTATTATTTTCGTGTGTATTATTTAGTGTTTTTACATCTTGTAATGTCTCAAGGTCTTCCTCTGTTCTTATTCTTCCCGTTTTTTGTAATCATCAGCAAAGATTGATATGAAGGCCGTTTGCTCTGTTTGGCAGTTGACGTGTGTTAAGGGCAGGATGGTACAAGTGCCAATACCTGTGGCCCTTCACTAGCTACCTCACTCCACTTTGATATATCTCCGCTTTCACTGTGACCCTTTGTTTCCTCACCGAGAGGTACTCCCTTACACAACTGAACACACTTCCCAATTTTTGTTTAACTTGAATAATAGTCTGAATGAGGGACAGGTCTAAAGCTTAACATCCAAGAGAGAGAGGGAGGGAGAGAGAGAGAGAGAGAGAGAGAGAGAGAGAGAGAGAGAGAGAGAGAGAGAGAGAGAGAGAGAGAGAGAGAGAGGGAGAGGGAGAGAGGGGGGGGGTCGGAGGGGTGCCTGCTACCTCATTGGACACAAATAATAAATGACAGCCACTGATCCGTTTAATATCCCGGATTTTGCTTCTTTCACGAGAATCTAAATTGAACAGTCCCGAGTCTGTTTACAGAAAACTGCCTCTCATCGCGTCATGGAGGAAAGTGAGACGCGCGCACACACACACACACACACACACACACACACACACACACACACACACACACACACACACACACACACACACACACACACACACAGAAGAACACCAGAAGAACTACAGGAATTCAATGTGACAAAAGCTGTGGCACCAAACAAAATATCGCCTGGGATACTAAAAGAGGCAGCTGAAGCACTGTGCAACCTACTTGCCACAATGTTTAATTCCTCTCTAGAAACGGGAGAACTTCCTGACTGTTGGAAAATAGCTAATGTGGTGCTAATTTAGAAGAAAAGGGGAAGACAGAAACCATTAAAGTTCAGACCCGTTTCACTAACACGTATTCCCTGCAAGTTGCCAGAGAGAGACTGATCCTATACTTGCAAGGAGTCCGACAAGATGACATAAATCAAACAAGAGCGAGAGGGACAAGCAGACTGCATATTCTTCGACTGTCAGAAAACATTCGATACAGTCCCGCATGAAAGACTCCATCTCAAACTAGAGAAGCAGGCTGCTGTACCGGCAAGAGTTCTATGGTGGTTCAGGGAGTATCTCTCAGGAAGGAAGCAAAGGGGTTACAGTGAGAGCAGAGACATCAGAGTGGAGAGAGGTTACAAGTGGAGTACCACAAGGGTTGGTTCTAGGGCCCATCCTGTTTCTAATATATGTCAAAGGGTTATAGTGAGTCCATCCTGTCTCTAATATATGTCAAAGGATTATAGTGAGAGCAGAGACATCAGAGTGGAGAGAGATTACAAGTGGAGTACCACAAGGGTTGGTTCTAGGGGCCCATCCTGTTTCTAATATATGTCAAAGGGTTATAGTGAGTCCATCCTGTTTCTAATATATGTCAAAGGATTATAGTGAGAGCAGAGACATCAGAGTGGAGAGAGGTTACAAGTGGAGTACCACAAGGGTTGGTTCTAGGGCCCATCCTGTTTCTAATATATGTCAACAACCTCGGAGAGGAAGTTTACTCCTATATATCAATGTTTGCAGATGATGCAACCCTGTCCTGACTCTTCTCATGAATACACAGATTACACATACATGAACTATACATGCAATATCGTCTCAATGATAGACAAAACTAACAGCATGTTAGTAGCCAAGACATAAATTCAGTAAATTTCATTTGTGGCTTCAAGGCGAGTATAATTCACATATTATTACGACATCGCAGTATTTTTGTGTAAACAATTTTTTAGTCAGCTGGTGTTAAACGATCTCACAGCTCAGCCTGATCTGTAACTGGGAAGAATGCGTGAGTTTATTGGTAATTAGCGAACAATGGTAGGAGAGATGGAGCATGTTATTAACGTGAGTGCCTAGAGTGCCTTCCACCCCCCCCCCCCCTCAAGGGCCACGTTACTCCACCGGTCAAAATATATCACATTCTCCTCAGAGACAGTAAATAGACGGACGGATATATATATATATATATATATATATATATATATATATATATATATATATATATATATATATATATATATATGTCGTACCTAGTAGCCAGAACACACTTCTTGGCCTACTATGCAAGGCCCGATTTGCCTAATAAGCCAAGTTTTCCTGCATTAATATATTTTCTCTAATTTTTTCTTATGAAATGATAAAGCTACCCATTTCATTATGTACAAGGTCAATTTTTTGTATTGGAGTTAAAATTAACGTAGATATATGACAGAACCTAACCAACCCTATCTAACCTAACCTAACCTTTCTCTATAGGTTAGGTTAGGTTAGGTTGCCGAAAAAGTTAGGTTAGGTTAGGTTAGGTAGGTTGGGTAGTCAAAAAACAATTAATTCATGAAAACTTGGCTTATTAGGCAAATCGGGCTTTGCATAGTAGGCTAAGAAGTGCGTTCTGGCTACTAGGTATATATATATATATATATATATATATATATATATATATATATATATATATATATATATATATATACATGGATAGATAGATGGATGGGTAGACGGATATAGATGAATATATAGATGGATATATATAGATGAGTAGATGAATGAACCCGATCAGGGTTCGAATCTACATTTCCGGGGATCACCCCTCTTCACCCCCGGCGCACACAACACCGTACCCACTTCGTGCTGCGTATGCCAGAGGGGATGAACCCTGGAAATACAGATTCGAACCCTGGTTGGGTTTGCAGGTTCGACAAAAACGAACTAATGTAAAGTAATGACGCTTCATGAGTGTACGAATCACCCAGTTTATAGAACCAGTCTGCAGAATGTTAACTGATGTTCAGGAAACCTTTCTCGAGATAGTTAAGTTTATCAAACTTTCTCTATCTTATTAACTTCCATTAAATATACTGAACTATTATTTGATATCATTTTTAATTTGTGTGTATATTTTTATATACTGCAGACCTATTGAATATCGTGTAGGCCTGTTGAATATCGTGAAGGCCTATTGAATATAGAGCAGGAATACTGAATAGAGTGTAGGACTGCTAAATATAGGGGTTTGTATAATGTAGGCCTACTAAATATAGGGGTTTGTATAATGTAGGCCTACTAAATATAGGGGTTTGTATAATGTAGGCCTACTAAATATAGGGGTTTGTATAATGTAGGCCTACTAAATATAGGGGTTTGTATAATGTAGGCCTACTAAATATAGGGGTTTGTATAATGTAGGCCTACTAAATATAGGGGTTTGTATAATGTAGGACTGCTAAATATAGGGGTTTGCACACATGTTGACTGAAAAGTATTAATGTTGACGGTTATCAACATGCAATATTGAATGTTGCCAGCTATTTCACTAATCACCTTGTAGTTTGTTCTGCACAAATGTAGGTGTATAGACACATGAATGTGCTCCCATATTTGAGCCTAAATGATTTTTGACTGAATAAATTTAATGAGAGACAAATAATGACATTATGAGGAATGAGTTTATACTGTATTCTCTGATTTTTTTTTGGCTGATCATATAAAAAAAAAAGCTCCCATTGATCATCTATTTTTTTAATACAATAAATGATATACAAAAGCAGGTTCAGTGCATAACCTTAAATAAGAAATATAAATAATGTCAAAACATTACTTTTTGATAAGGAAAATATAAATAGATTAATAATTATTGGCGTAAATAATATATTTTTTAGTAAAGGCAGCATTTTGTTCTGTGAAAGATGAAGCCAAAACGCTTAAGCAATGTTAAAAGGAACTTAATACTCGGGGGTATGTAAATGCCGAAACCTTGAGAGTTTAGAGAATTAATCAATAGATGGCGCTGTTCTGGTGGTACCTGGCTACACATACACATACACATCTCAGTTACTGTACTAGAGACCTTCCCATCTTCCTTCTCGGGTCTTTGTAATGCCTTGCTGCAAGCTGTTCTCAGACCAAGTTCATTCCATCCAGGAGTCGACTCCAAAGACGCATTCATCAATTTAACATTTTTTTCATTCAAAACAGAACTTTTCTCAAATATATATTAATATTATCATATATTAGCATATTGTGCATATTTAGGCACTGGTTAGGTTAGGTGTTTAGGTTCCGTTGGCGATTATTTGTGTTTGTAGTACGTTGGTGAAGCATTTACAGCGTTGTGGTTCGAACAAAAGTCGTCAGTGAAGCACTTGTTCCGGGAGTGCTCGAACGTCATCGAGTTTCAGCTCTAAGCAATCTAATGCTACTATTCTTATAAACAACATCGAAGTGCCTCGGAGATCTTAAGCCGTTTAAAAATGTAAACAAAGCCACAATGACTAAGGTTACGTAAATGCTTACATTTCCTTGTTTAATGGGCACTTCAGCGGCTCTTGTGTTCGTGCGGTATAAACTGCAGAGTTGTACTGTCGCCCTCGCTGCGACGACCACTGTCGCTGCTCCACTACAAGAGGTACACCACGTTAATGACTCTAGCTGTATGTGTGTGTGTGTTTTTGTTTGTGTTTGTGTGTTGTGTGTGTGTGTGTGTGTGTGTGTTGCGTGTGTGTGTGTGTTTGTGTGTGTGCGTTTGTTTGTGTGTTTGTTTGTGTGTTTGGTTTGAGAGTGAGCCATGATTTCTGGCTTGAATGCGAGTCCTGACATTAACTGATGACTCTGTCACCTCTCCACGCGTCCCCATATTAACGCATCCACGTTCTCGTCACCCGGCTCATTTATGCGTGAGGACAGTGTTGAAGTAGTTCTGTAATTACCCCCATTGCTTGTTGTCTGATAAAACGCCTTGGAGGAGAGGCTGGAGACTTGGAGGAGTTAGGGGATCCATCAGGCTCTGATGGGTGTAAGTCTCCGGGTTGTGAAGTGCGCAAACACTTTGGCATTTGGAGAAGATCATTAGTCCAGGGCACATAATGAGTAGTTCAGTGGTTTAGTGACCAGTGTTGTCTGTAACCGTATGTCTGTGGATTATAGTACTCTCGAGCACTGCTTCCTTCTGTAACCTGTTGGTAAACACGGTGGTGCTAGTTACTGCTCATGCTTTTAGGGAAGTGGTTATTGAAGGGAGGGTTTTGTGTGTAGTTCTGGGTATTGTCTCCAGGCACCTGATGATCGTATATTTTCACTGTACCCTCTAGTGACATGTCTCTGTGTGATTAATAGAAGCACAGTGGTTACTGCGCTGTGCTGAGGGGTCCGTTATCTTGACTTAAGAGTTGTTGGTTATAGGTTTGAGAGTTTATACTAATTATGAGTTGTAAATGTTTAAAACATACACATGCGCGCGTACATACACAACCTTTTTAAGTGCTATATACAACCTTCGCAAGACCTACTTTTATGTATGTAGCCACACCGTAAAAAAAAAGCTGGAAAAAGTCCAAGGTTATGTAAAAAGACTTGATCTTGAGCCGAGAGGCCCGAGCTACGAGGGCAGGCTGAGGGAACTGATCCTCGCCACATTGATGGACAGGAGAAGTTAGAGGTTACACAATAATAATATTCAAGATTTTAAGTTTAATTGCTAAAATAGTCAAAACCCCAATGAATAAAACGATAAACGGCACAACAATGGCACAAAAATAGAAGGTAAACAGTAATGAACTTACGGGTCTCGGAAAGAACTGTCAACAAAGAATGGATTACTTAAGGAAGTGTTGAAGCTGGTTCATTACTGTTTTATATGTAAATGTGAGGATAAAAAAAACGTAAGAACGGTCATTACATTCAACTAAAAATAAAAATCGAAAGGCGCGGGGTTCGTGACCCGATGCTCAAAGCAGCACTAGGCTGCTTGGACTACTAGGCAAGTAATTTTTTAAACATTTTTTTGTCAATTTTACTATAAATTATCTACTTTATAATTGTTAGTTTAAGAACGTACCCTAAACGCTATGCGTGCTAGTGGCTTTACAAGAATGTAAAAACTTCATTTCTATGGTCTCTTAACCCCCAGTGTACCGTCTTGTATATAAATAAATAAGTAGTGCAAGCAAAACTCCCTAGTAGCAGCAGTAGGCTGTACTAAGCGAGTACGCACTGAACCCCACAAGAGTACACACCACCCTTCAACACGCGATCAGGAAGTGACGAAAGCGAACCATAAAAACGAACAAGTTGGATGGAATGCGATAGGAATTCTGATGCCTGACGGACATTAGGTTACGCTCGGCCGCTTGTGTCGGTCGCTGCTGCTTCTCTGCGCGCACCGTTCTCGCCCTTGTGTCTGCCCTCGCCAGAGGTGCTGCTTAATATTATCGTCTGATTGCTTATGATGCGACCATCTTCTCGTGAACTGTGTTACAGCTCCGGTGTCGGGCACACAGTGTGTAGGGGGGGGGGTGTAGTGAGTGTGTGGGGGGTGTAATGGGTGTGTGGGGGGGTGTAGTGTGTGGGGGGGGTGTAGTGAGTGTGTGGGGGAGTGTAGTGAGTGTGTGGGGGGGTGTAATGGGTGTGTGGGGGGGGGTGTAGTGAGTGTGTGGGCGTGGTGTGTGTGTTAATGCTATCTATCCTCAACAAACTGAATTATTAAAAATGAGAATTACAGTATAATTATATTTATTTAAGGTTAACCATAGTATTATCATTTTTCTGAGACAAGGGCTTTCAAAGAAAATGCTTTTATCCTGAATATAAAAGGCGTAGTCTCATGTAAAATGTCAATCGCGACCAAACTGCTGTAATTGATATTATAATTGTATTGGGGTACAGGCAACCAGTATATATATACATGTTAGGCTTATATCGACTGCTATCCTCCCCCCCCCCCTCCTGGTAAAGTCAAACTACTGACTCTCCCAATTAAGGATACAACCCCACAACAAGCTTTTGCCCTCCAAATAACACGTCGTATTTTGACGCATACTCTACTTAAGGACAAAAGCTGTCATACTAGAAAATGGAAGCGGCTTGCGAAATTGACGTACTGTCCCGTTTTCCGTTTTGGGTCCTCTGGTAGGTTAGAATAAGGGCACTTTAGTGCGACAGTTTCTTGACGTTGGCAAACCTTATAACTGGCTGGTGAACTCCTTAATTTACTGCTAAGTGAACAGCGTGCATTAGGTAAAAGGAAACGAGCTTAATCATATGGATTATATATGGATTCCACGCTGGAGCTGCATACTCCATGATTGGTCTGACATGTGTGATATACATAGTTTTGAATTTATTTCTTAAATTTCTAAAGTTTAACTTATCCCGTGTATAAGCGGTGCTGGAATACCATTAAGCGTTTTGTTGTCTGCAATCACTGATGTTAAACTTGGTGACCTCACCTGATTGGCCAATTGCTGCAAGTGACACGGGTTTGAATATAAACTTATCCTCTTATTACAGTCTCCGTGGTGTAGTGGTAAGACACTCGCCTGGCGTTCCGCGAGCGCTGTCATGGGTTCGTATCCTGGCCGGGGAGGATTTACTGGGCGCAATTCCTTAACTGTAGCCTCTGTTTAACGCAACAGTAAAATGTGTACTTGGATGAAAAAACGATTCTTCGCGGCAGGGGATCGTATTCCAGGGACCTGCCCGAAACGCTACGCGTACTAGTGGCTGTACAAGAATGTAACAACTCTTGTATATATCTCTTCGCTCAGAGTACTTGTACAAGGTTTCAAGAACTGTATTAATACCCCTATCAATCGTGAATCATATTCTATGTATATACAAAGATATCGGATACTAACTCTTACACTGTAGAAGTGCGGGGCTGACTCACTCATTGTGTTGGTGAGGTCGACCACAACAATGACCTGTTAAGGTTATCTTACACATGCACGCGACGAGTTGGCTCCATTAAGGCTAAGCTGACGGTGGTGCTCTTGCGTGCTTTCCAGTAGTTATCGAGAAATACTTTTACGTGTCATTAATTGACGATAGCAAATATGTTTCAGTACTAGACACTAATAAATTTAAAGGATCGCCTTTTTAAAAAACTACAAACTTTTAAATTAAATGAGGTTCCCGAAAGGCTGACTTTTTAAACGTCGCGCTTAGTATCAGAATAAAAAAATGAAGAGGGTCACAGAAGCTTCTCCTCTTCTCCCTAAGAGTGTGGAGAAAGTGAACGCTGACGGCTGCTCCTTGCCAACAAAATGCTCGATTTTCTTCGGGATCTTCAGCCAGATTACTGTTGAACCTGTCATGTTCATTGCTACCATGTGTTTGGGCATTGAAAATGTTTTCCTGGTCAACCTTTGGGTCGACAAGGAGTGTCAGCGTCTCAGTTACAGCCAAGATGTCTGCCAGCACTTGGATTCTGGAGAGCACCAAGTGGAGCAGGACGCCGTGCAGGAGAGAGCTGACAAAATGAATTCAGTGTACGGCCTATGGATCCAGAATCTGCCTACTGTGTTCGTAGTGCTGATCCTTGGAGCCTGGAGTGATACTCGTGGCAAACGAATGCCCATCTTTTTGCCCATACTTGGATTTTTCTTGAAAGCTATTGGTGTCTTAGTAAACTGCTTGTGGTGGGATTTGCCTCCAGAATACATTTTGTTGGCCTACACTCCGTACGGATTTTGTGGGGGACTAATGGGAGTGGCCCTTGGCGCCAGCGTCTATGTAAGTGCCATCACATCTCGGAGGTCTCGTAGCAGCCGAATTACAATTTTAAACGTCATAGCCGTTATGGGGGTTCCCACAGGGAATGCCTTTGGTACGTTCGTGTATGAGAGATACGGATACAATTACGTTTTCGGGGGAGAAATTGTACTGTGCCTTATTTGCATGATATATATCTTAACCCGACTTGAGACATGGCCAGGTACCCGGTCCCTGCACACACACCCGGAGCGAGTCGACAGGGGCAGCGTGTGGGAGGTTCTCAAGCCCGCCAGACTGGCAGAGACGGCCACTGTGGTCTTCAAGAAGCGTGAGAATGGCGCGCGAACGCAGATAGTCGGCCATGTCGTCATCATTTGGTTCCTCCTGTTTGACAGCGGTAAGCTTTTGTTTTGGTCTAAATTATTCATCACAATATTGTAAATACCTGTGTGATCTTGCACGGTTTATTGCAGTGTATATTTTACGCTAATTCTAATAAATATTATGATTTTTCAAAAGATCTCTAATATTTGTGTGTTTTGTCTGTGGCTCTTAAACACAGCTTAAATGGGGTGATGTGAATTCCCCTTGATGCTTCCCACAGCCTGTAACCCCACTCCCCCCCCCCCCCCTTCCCCCACACAGCCTGCATCCAATACCATCTTATACCCACACCACTAGATACCTGTAGCCCATCATGGTACAGTGGGTAGTGAGTGTTTTAGACGAGTCCAGAGACACGAATTCACTCTTTTTGCCGTAATATTTGTTTCGTATCTAAATCTATGAAAGATAAATTTGTCTGTTAAGAGGCCAAACACTTGGGTCTAACCTCACTAAACTTCTCAAGTGTGACTAGGTCTGTTTTTCCCCCTCGACAGGCGTGTTTCAATTCGAATTTCTGTACACGAGGAAGAAGTTTGGATGGGACTACTTCACGTACACCCTCTTCAGCATCACCAAGTCACTAATGCGCGCCATGGGTAAGCGCACATATTTTCAGTTACAATAATAATTCGTTTTGTCGGGGAAAAGTTTTTGTTGTTGGAGGGGTGTTGAGTGGGGGTGATATCTTGGGCAAACTAGTGCTATGTCTAGACACTTGGAGGGCATATATTTATCATAGAAATATACGGGTGTAGGTGGGTTAAATTGTGCGTTGAATTAGGTCGTGAAGAATATATTCAGTCGTGGGTGGGGGGGGGAAGCATACATTATACGACACTTATTGATTGCTGGGCAGTGAGTGTATATGCAGAGTGGGGGGGGGAAGAGTTGTTGACACCATAAGCACAGTAATGGGATTGGTAGGCAACAGTCGTTTTACCCCTAATTGCACTAGGGCGGATTCACAGAGCTCTTACGTGTTCACCTTCTGTATTCGTATCTCTTATCTCGGACATGGCGGCTTTCTCCGTATTTACTAAACAGTTTTAAGAGATGGAAGTTTTCCCTTGACATAATAAAACTTACACATGTCCAAGTTCTTCTGAAGTGTACAACTCGTTCACTGCCGAGTCCCTTACTGCCAGTTTAACAGTAAAAGTTATGTTTCTATAACTCTTATGACATATGTATTTTGGGAAAAAGATAAATAAATATCAGAATAAGATATGAACCAGAGAAACAAGATATAATTACATAGCACATGTTTACCCACAATGTTACAAGCTTGCCAGTCAAGCAAGAAATGCTTCAGATTCAATAAATCCATGGCAAATAAAATATTGAAGCCTATGGCGGCTTCTTAGCCGCCATAGGCTTCCTGTCCTCGTCAAGGTCACTAGTGTTAGTGGCCCTCGGGTAACAGCCAACCATGTCTCATTATTGATAATTAATATTATCTCAGGGAAATATTAAAACGCTCCTGCTCTTAGTACTGTAAAGTAGTCCGCGCGTCTGTGGCATGTTACACTAAACACAAAGTGTACCTTTGCAAATAAATGTTAACGTGATGTGAAATATCTGGTCGGGATATTTTAAATGTTAAGTGGAGAGTAGATTTTGAGAGCACTGCGCTTTGAAATTTTCTTTCATATACTCTCAACAAAAACGCAAATCGACTTTCTCTTTTACAGGGAGCTTCGTAATAATGCCTACGATGAGCTACCGGTTTAGAGTGGAGGACTCCCTGCTAGGCTTCACTGGCGCTGCCTCGTACATGTTCCAGTACATCATCACCGCCACGGCGCCTGTTGGATGGGTCCTCTTTGTGGGTAAGTTCATGAGGAACAGCTGCCCACTGCTGGTCACTCGTAGGCTGTTATTTTGCAAATTGAGCAAGAGTTCTTACCTAATAATTGTGCTTATGAGGATTGAGTTTAGGCTATTTGGTCTCTCAATATTCAATCAACTGGTCTTGTCTTTGATTTTCACATATGTATGGAGTTGGATTTTAAAATTCAGCAGTGTTTTGGGATTTACGGTTCCGTCGGGTAGGCAGTTCCATGGGTATATAACCCTGAGTAAAAAGGCATCTCTTGTTTTCAGTCTTACATTGTGGCTTGTTGAGCTTGAAACTGTTGCGTTTTGTTTGTTACATCTGACCTTTCGAAGTTGTTGTCCAGATCAATATCCTCCAAATTGTTCAGTATTTTAAGAGTTTTGACAAGATCAATCCTGTCATGTCTGGTTTGCAGTGTGGCTCTCAACCGTTTCTGGTATGAGAGTCGAATTAGTAATGGAATGAATTTTGTTGCCCGGTGTTGAACTTTCAACAAAGCATCTGTATCTCTCTAAAGATGTCTCCATGCTTGGATACAATTCAAAGTGCGGGCGCGCCAGAGATTTATACAGTTGATTAACTGCCCTCTTTTTCCTAAAGTCAATGGTTCGCTTGACTGTTCCTAGGGTTTAGTTAGCTAGTTAGCACGTTTTCTTTCGTAGTTTTTTTGTGGGGGGGGGGCTTATCAGATTTCCTAGGTGGCTGAATTTAACGCCTTTCTATAAATCTCTCAATCTAGTATGTTCATCATTGATTTATACCTTATCTAAGGGGTTCAGTTTATCGAAACTCTATTTCATTGACTATCATCCATCTAATACCCTTTCTTTTATTTATCCTTTTTGGTGCATTTATGGACGAGTTCAATTACATTTTTTTAATTTTCCCATGAGGCTTCCATGTCATGATCCCTCCGTTCCCTCCAGGAATTTTTTGCAATTCCTTTCTCATTCCTTGGACCGGGCGGTAGATCGACGGTCTCGCTTCATGCTGATCAGCAACTTTTTATATTGTTGCTGTGTCAACCCTGAAGCATACTCCCACTATCAGTCTGCTACCTTTGTTGTTGTAGCACGGGCTATGGTGAGCCCGTTATGGACTTACCTGGCACAGGAGCGGGGCTGTAACTGTGTCTGCATACCATTCTGCCCGAAACGCTGCGCGTGCTAGTGGCTTTACAAGACTGTAATTACCATATTTGTATCCTCACATTCCTTATGTACATTCTTGTATATGCATAAATAAATAAATAAATAAATAAATTTTCAGATAGTATGTTACCGAATACAGATTCCGAGGATCCTACGGTGTTCAATTCCTCTGTTGGTTGCATTAAAGTCCTCTTTCACGTACTGCATTACTCCTCCGGCTCTTATTGTTCTGTCCTTTCTGAATGGTGCGTCTCGCTTCATGCAGGTCGGCGTTCAATCCCCGACCGTCCAAGTGGTTGGGCACCATTCCTTTTTCCCCCGTCCCATCCCAAATCCTTATCCTGACCCCTTCCCAGTACTATAGTCGTAATGGCTCGGCGCATTTTCCCTGATAGCCCCCTTTCTTACTGAATGGTGTATGGTGTCCTGGAAGATGGAATTTTCCATCAATTGTATCCTCTCGTCTCCCATGCTTTGCTAAGGCCAAAGATTCTCCGCCTCGCGAGGTCTGGTGTTGGTGAGTCAGGAGTGTGGTGAGTAGCGTTGAGATAGTTCACCCTTGATGCTACCTGCTGGGCTGATTAACCTTATCACCTTATCAGGTCATTCAGGAGAACGTGATTATAAAAAGTTTAAATGTAATGTTGAAGGGAATGAATTACACACACAATGGCAACAAGAACACAGTTATAGAAACGTTGGTTAATAGGTCTTGATTCACTAATGTCGTAAATTATATCTGGTTACAATATATAAGCCTCTAGTTATGACTACAAGACTATATCCGTAAGAGAGCCTGTCGGTCTTGGATGCCAGATGCTTTGGGGCTAAGCTATCTACCTTGTCTACCTTGTGTAGCTTGTAGGGATCAACGGCCCCGCGGCCGGGTCTCCGACCAGGCTTCCCGGTTGGTCGTCTTATCAACCAAGTTGTTCGATGCGGTTGCTCACAGCCTGACGTATGAATCACAGCCTGGTTGATCAGGTATTCTTTGGCGGTGTTTCAATAGTTCTCTCTTGAACACTGTGAGAGGCCGGCCAGTTATGCTGTGCTCCTTACATGTAGCAGGAGTGTGGCGAAAAGTCTTGGGGGGGGTCCTTCATGTTGCTTATTCTCCCTCAGCGTACCAATTGCATTTCTGCTTTTCAATGGGACTATTTTACACATCCCGCCATGACCTACTGGTTTCATGTGATGTAATCTCCGTGTTCAGATTTTAAACCAGTCTAAAAGAATTTGGACTTTCAACCAGATTTGGAACCTGCACCAGTCTGGACCCTGAGTGCGTGGGCATGCTGTCTATGGCTACTCCAAAGTCCAGTGGGGTCAAGGTGATATCTGATATGTGGTTCGATGTTGGTGTCACATTCATTAAGAATTCATTTGAATCATTGATCTTCAAATGCGTTCCGAGGTTCACTGAAAACAGAATCGCGAAGCCTCAATATTTCACTCATTTCTTTGTCTTCTGAGAAAGTGGGAGAAAAAAACTCGACCAGTTTTCCAGGGTAAATTATCTGGGGGTTCAGGACACACAGGTTGGTCTGGATTGCCAGAATTCAAAAGGAAACACGATGCTATAGTGACATACTGACCCCCCTCCCCAGCCCCCTTCTCTCACAGAAGGCTGACCCAACACCTTCCTACAGATTCAAAGAAAACAGAGAACTACTGTAATTTTAGTATTTCCCATGCTAGGCTCCTCCCATCTGCTGACCCACCCACATGACAATGAGGAACTATTATATTATTTTTGTAAGTGAGCGATAGATTCGGAGGCCTGCATAGATACCGAGTCAACGAGGGTAAAGAAAGGTGGGAAGACGGGCAGAAAAACCCAGACAACAACAACAACAACACAAACAGAAATAGGAAAAGTGGAGAAAGGGAGGGGGGAAGAGGGGGGGGTGTTTAAAGAGAGGGAAGTGGGAGAAAGGTTGGAGCGAGGAAGAAAGTTAGCGACGAGAGGTTGATATTGCAAATGACTTGGTTAAATAGACTGCACTTGGTATGTGGTAATCTGGTATATAATAATAATATTATTATTATAGGAGATCGGAACTGTTTGGATTATAGAGTTCCCTCTTATCAAGGAGGAGGCTGTATATGACGTCCCTTATCCAATCACCAGCCAGACAAATGCTGCTTAATCTGGTTGATTTAATGATGTGAACATCATCCTTTCACAGCTGTTTAGCATCAACCTATTGTGCTGCTACCAGCTGTCCCAGTTTCCACATCTTTTTACTACTTGGAACATTTCCAATTTGCAGCTCGCTGGCATTCTAGTGTTGACCTTTGTAGCATTTGTTCATGTACAGGAATTTGGGTGATAATATGATAAGATTCAAAGATTAGACTTTATGATAAGATTGGGAGTTTAGCAGTTTTGGATGTTTACTTAATATAGTCTTGGTTACAGCAGTTTGTTGTTGTAAATGCAATGAATTGTTGGGATAGTCGAGATGAGGTCTGGAGCAGAGAGCTCGAATGCAGGCAAGATTGAAAAGCTTTAATATGGGACGAAAGCAATAGTTCGAGTGCGGCCGGAATGTGACTGTCTGCACTGTGGCAAGGTTGTAACCTCTTGAGAGTAGGAACTAGAATCAATGAGTGTTACATTGTTGTTAGCTGGCCTGCTTGATCCTCTACCTTTGTGAAGAAATTTATTTTAATTAGTGCATGTAGGATTTGTGTAGAACTTCTTGGAATGTGGAATTCTTATGGAGAAGTTAAGTGGAATTAACAGGCATATCCATGAAATTTCTGAGAATTTGGAGAAATTATATTACTCTTAATATAATTGCTACAACCTTCAACTTTGCTCTACGTAATTTCCATGTTGAATTGTTATTTCCCTACTTGGTTTATTTTCAATATTAATATTTTAATTTGTACTTCACTGTTCTATGCTACCTTGTTTTGAAACTAGAATTGCTATCTTATTACCAATTCACTTGCATGTTATTTACATGCATAAGATGTCCTGGATGAATGTAAACACACACACAATTAGGTGACATGATGGCTCACTAACAGATCAAACGTGTAAACTCAACCAGATAACAAATTTAAGGTATTTTGGTAAAACATACAAGCATTATAGTTTTCAGTTATACTTTGTGTGTTTAGCTGGGGTAGCCTCCTGCTGCTGTGACATGAGCTTCGGGTCATCCCGTGGGGCTCTCTCTAAGCTGGTGACAGAGGAGGAGCTGGGAGCCATCTTCTCCATCGTGGCCGTGGGTGAAGCGGTCCTGCCTCTCGCCAGCGGTCCTCTCTTCACTGCCGTCTATAATGCCACACTCGACGTCTTCCCCGGTGCCATTTTTGCCCTTACATCCTGCTTCTTTGCCATCATCTGCTGCCTGTACACGTAAGTTTGAATTCAGGTTGCGGGTTTTCTGGAATTCAACTGCTGAAAAGAACATTTCTTAGGGCCTTCAGGTTGGGGCTCTCGGAATTTAAGAGTGGTATCTACATACATTCCAAAGTAGGAATAATAACAAACGAAGTAGAGCTAGACATTTTGAATTTAAAGTGATACATAGCCTTCCTGGCTTGGTGTTTTCTTTTGATAATTACTTTGAATTTATAGTTAGCTATATAATCCATAACATTGCTTGCATTAGTCATCAATTAAGGTGATCAGATATCCTCTCCAAATGCTGGGATTAACAGTTTCACATTTTCCACAGGTGGTTGATGACTCGCCCTGAAAGACCATTGCCTAATAATGTCAAATTTTTTGTTCGCTAGCTCGACTACTCATACACCAAGAAAGTGAACAGGTGCACATCAGTTCTGCTAGTCCAAGTATATTTTTTTTGTTTGAACTGCCACCACCTTAAGTCATAAGTAACCTTAAAAAATAAAACTGATTTAACATATTGTCTTAGAGTATTATTAGTTGAGACACTAGAACTTGATTGCACCTAACTGTAGTTAGAAATATAAAATAAGTATAAACAAAAATGGAGATGAGAAATTTTATCCAAATTAACTTGGCCTCAAAAATAAAAAGAATATATAACATTGTCCATCATTCCTATTACAGTATTTATACCCTGTATATCCCATCTACTATATGTATGTATGTTATATATATAATTTTAAATAGTTATGTCTGAGATTCTGGGCAAGATGCTTGAAGTTAGCTTCACCTAATTTTTTCTCGGTAATTATTGTTGGGTACATGCCTAACAAGGACAGATAGGGATAGATGTAAAAGAAAAGGGTGCCTTCTGACACATGTGCCAAACGTTTCCCAAAACAAATTCTTTGAATACCATTGACCTGAATACCAGAATTTTTTTTTTTTTTTTTTTTTGTCATATCGTAAAGGATTGTGATGATCACACCCAAATTTTCAACATACAGTACTTTGACCATCAGGCAAATCTGTGTGTTTTCGAGCAGCACCAGGTACCCACAATGCTGGTTATCTTGAGGTTACCTGCTGTTGATTCTGGGTGTCAAGATCCCCACAGCCCAGTCTCTGACCAGGCCTCCTGATTGGTCTGGTTTTGTCAACCAACCTCACTCTGCTCAATAGAACACGTGCACATGCGCGAGCGTGTACGTTCGTCCGTCCAAAGTTGGTGCCTTCTTTTGGTAATCACCTACCACATGTTTAGAATCTGCACCTGCATCTCTCCAACACCCACCCACCTGATGTCCAGCATCTATATACCCTTTCCCGAGTGAGTGAATGACAGAAAGACAGAGACAGTAGTTTCGAAGCATCTTTCAAAGCATGACAAGTTTACTGGGAAAACAGGACACTATGAGAATAGCTCTCATGGTGTCCCATAATTACCTGTGTAATTATTGGTAATTATGCTTGGGTAGTTACACACAAATGGAACTGTGTAACAAAATGGAGCTGGAAAAGCTCCAGGCTTGGCCAGGACCCCTGACATCAAAAAGAATAGTCTTTCAGACTCGGAGCCTTTTGATAATTACTTTATAATATATAATGATTACTTTCAGCACTAAACGGTTAACTTCATAAATTCCAAAATACCACTTCTGGTTTGCCACATTATTTAAGATGCTTATCACAAGAGGAAACAATAATTTATGACGATATATTAATGGTGGTTACTTTATTATGTATCTAGAAAAATAGCAGCAATATTACAAGTTCCTTATCCTTTCATCTTTAGATAAAGCCTGTGAAAATTCTATTACTAACAATTAACAACTTTCATATATTCAAGAGAATGTACATTTTACAATTATTTGGAAAAGTAAGCAAAAGTTATGCAAGACTAATAAAGCATTAACAATCTGTGAGGACAAGGTACATCAGAAAACTACTTTTAGTAGAAATCTTTCCCAATGTATTTAAGAGTTCTGAACCCTATTGAAAGTGCAAGAGTTTTCATTTTTTTTTCCGAGGCCATTGTCTGCAACTGATATAGAAATTTTGTAAATTCGTAACCTTAACAGTTTCCCAAAACATTCAATATAGTGTTTTGCAGTATGCTTTTTTTTCTAAGTTTCTGTCCTCAACTCTACATACAATAATTTAATTAACATTGCAATACTGTCAATAAACAAAACTAGATTTATTAAATAAGCCAACTTACATGAAATTAAATGTCGCCACTTTCCTTAACATTCTCCAAAGGATAAATTTTATGATTATAAACCATAGCATCTCGGCTCATTCTCATACTGTTCACAATCACAATCCTTAAACGTTTCCTAACCTACATCTAATATTAGCTAATGCCATATTAGCTTTCATCACTGCAATATATTGCAACATCTTTGGCAATATCCCTTAAACCTAAGGGAAAACAAACCTACAAAAACTACTTACTGCACTTTAAATCCCCATAACATTATGTACTGAAGAAAAGGATCTAGTGTTAAATGTATTGAAATGCTTCTTTCTGGTGAACTTTTTGGTGGCTCCTTGGGGTTAGCCACCTAGATACCTATACATGTATCATGCCCCACTAGGCCCTTGCGAGTCATAAATGCCTACTGGAGATCTACGAATCTGGTTCAGTCAGAGGCAGAAGAAACTGGAGATATAAGGTCAACACAAGCCAAGAGAAAAAGGCCAAAAGAAAGGTAGAATGCACTAAAACAGACAACTGCAAGGAAAATATAAACAAACCAGACAATTGTGAACACAGTAGGTAGGTCATTACCACTGCTAATTGCAAGAAAATTGGTATGAGCCATGAGGATGATTTGAACCCACTCACTTGGCCCTCCCAAAACAAACACCCTAGACATGGTCAAAAGCAATGCAACCTGAGATTTTACTGAATCCTCTAAGGTTCCTGAGGCCTCCAACTGAAGTCCAATCAGGGTTTGGGTTTCAAAACATTGTCCCCATACACTCATGCTTATGATCCAGTAGTTTTACCGTCAATGCTTCTCATCAAATGCACAATGAAATCGCATTAGCCTGATATCACCGAGAAACTTGGTAGGCGCCAAGAGGAGGATAGCTCTAGAGGATTCGGTAGAATCCCAGGTTGCATTGCTTTTGCCCGTGGGTCATGATGTATTAAGTATAAACTTATTGAAGGGTGTTTGCTTGGAAATACCAAGTGATTGGGTTTGAATTGTCCTCATGGGTATAATTGTTTTTCTCATTAATACATCATGTTAATGATTTCATTGTGCACTGCTAATTCCTCATTCTGCCAGGTAGTGGTCCCAGCCTCTTGGGGACTGACAGGCAATACCAGATCAGTCATATGCTGCCCAAAAGAACTGAAGACTGAAAAAAGTTACAGGCTAAAATGAAGGGAACCACCAAGGAGTCCACCAGAAAGTGGCATTTCATCACAATCAATGCTGGATTTCTGTGGGAACTTCAGTCACTCCCTGAAGCTATCATTGAGAACAAAAAGAACCTACTAGGGTAAAGAGGGGAGCAACTTCCAGGAGCCCCCTCTAGAAGGGGAGAGCAGCATTGGATAATTGACCCAAACATGTAAGCCCAGACCAGCCCAGGAAAATCAACAAGCCATCATTCAGCCAAAACCTCAAGAAAAACCCAAGACATGTCAGAAAAGATCTTTATAAAAGTGGCCAAGTTATGGTACAGTAGCCATAACTGAGTAGTATATCAGTCTTTGGTTCCTGATAGGATTATAGAGACTAAGGCCTGGCATGGATTGAATTGCAAGGAGCTTTCCAGGTAGCTAGCATAAAGGAGTCAACATTGATGGAGCCTCCCAGAAAAACAAGAATGTTTTTGTTAAATTTTTAACTTAAATTTATATTAGCCATGCTTATACTTTAAGGCTAAATATCAAAGAAATATAAATCTGAAAATATTGTCCTGTGTGGGGCTTGTCAGGTCTGGCAGGGGTGAAAACAAAACCAGGACCATCAATCTTGAACACTTGACTTAAAAACATGCCTAACCAAGTTTAGGGAAAACAATCAAGGTGAGCATAAATGGTATGCAGAAAGTCTGGTGTATGTGCCTAGGGCAGGCACCCCTAAACATGTGTAGCTCAAACCAAACAAAAGACTCGACCTCAAAGTTTACAGCATATAAAAACATGTGAAGCTAACGCCAAAAATTGGAATACAAACAAAAAAGCGGCCTCTCTGCAGGGCAGTGTCCGAAGGATTGCAAACATTTATCTAGAAAAAATTGTTCGTCTCCACCACCCAAAAGGTGGAGGAGACATGATAAACAGGCACATTACTGATCAGATGTTGCCAGTCAGTGCTCGAGCTGCTGGGGCCACCACCTGGCAGCAAGAAGGTTTAACTAGTGGCGTTACTGCTCTATGTACCGTGTTCCTAATTGTCCAGTATGATTATATTTACCTTCCAGTTGTCTGTTTTGGTGTGATCTACCTTTTCTGGTCTTCAGTTAGCTTTAATAACTTGGAATGGCCTAGTGTGGCATGATGTGTAGAGCCATCCCGTTGGATAGCTCCACGAAGCCACTGAGGAGTCCCCTTCAGAAAAAAAGGTACATTTGATATTATACTAATACATTACACTGTAAATTGTGTCAAACCTTCGGTAATGCAGTATGGTAGAGCAATTTACATTTACTGTGGATATTTTTGTTGGTATTAAATACCATAACCCATAATTTTCTATGTTCTTCTCTACTATATCACATCCTGAAAGCCAGAAATAACAAACCTGTAAAAATTATATTCGGCATACACTCTGAAAGCCAAAGATTCGCCTAACTTTACACTCAATAAATACTAAAGCCCATGTCATATTAAATATCTTCAGTTATGGGAATTTTATCAGAACAAAGAAGCCATAATCACAAACTAATCAATAAATTCCAAGTTGTCTATTTGTCAATACAGGCTTAAAATTAAATAATGCTTAAGGGGAAATGGAAAACATTTAAATACCAAGTTGAAGCACACTATTACCAATTTCTATAGTTATGAATTAATCCCGTACGGTTATTAATAGTGACATAACATCGGAAAATAAACAAAATATTATCAATATTAACACTTTCCATTATAATAAAAAAAAATTCACTAATACTATTTTGATCTGAAGTAGGCATTCTTGGCAAGAACAATGATGAGGCATGATTCTATTCTTCTGTTTATATTTTAGATAATTTCATTTGCCCTTTATTCCGTGCGAGGACAGTCTACAGCATCATAATATACAATCTTAATTATTTTAAGAAGTGATGAACTTTTGCAATGTCAACATTCCTTAACTAGCTGTCCCTAGATTACAAGGTAAGGCAAATGCTCGACATCCAAACAGTAGACATCGTATATTTTGCTTTCTTTAAATACATAATATTATTTAACTAAATATTGTAATTTCAATATTGTATTTGTTTTAAAAATTATTTATTTCATGTAGCCTACATCACTTCTTTTTTACTATAAAAGTTGGAAAATGAGACACTCAAGCCTGAATTAAAAGAAAACTAATTTTATCAACAAAAAAATTAAACAACTTAATTTCTTTGAATCTTATTTAATAATTCAGCCTCACAATTTTTGACACATGAATGACTTGTATAACAGACCATCACCATCCCTCTGAAAACTTTAAGAATTTGTGTGTACTATGAAATGTGTACAAATGCTAAATTCTAGAGAACATACTTCATAAATTCACTAGTTTAAACATCAAAGTTTACTTTTTACCTAAATTATACTATTCTACAAAAATTATGATTTTTATAAACTTTGAACGACACAAAACATCATAACCACAAACTTAGCATACTATGTTACTCTTCAACATGTTTCTAAAAGCTTTCCCTGACAGCCAAATATAACCCTGTTTACTGCACAGTGGTGATATCAATACTCCAATTCTCAAGCAATTAATTAATTAATTACTTATCAACCACAGTTAAAGCTTAACCAATTTCATCACAGCCTTTAGTGGTGTGTCATTCCACTATTATGATGAAAACCTTAAGTGATTTCATTCAGTTTACCATCAACCACTACAGCTATTACCACATTAAAGTCTTATCGCAACAACACTCGGGGTCTGAATATGAAATAACACCCTCCTAGGTTTCGGTTAAAATGCTACTAATATTTTTGGGGTAAAAAGTTAGTAAAAAATTAATGTTGGCACCTATGGATACCAGTGCGTGCTACAGTACCAGTATCTGCTTGTGATGTTACCGAGTGTGGAAGGTAGAGTGAAAAATTAGGTGTCACAAACGGAACATTTTGTCCTTCACACTTTTTCATCTTAATCCACAACATATTTGGGCCCATATCCCATTGCAAACAAAAGCTTGAATAATCAAGCTATCACCAGAAAACCCTGCCCCCCCCCCCCCCACTAACTAGGCTGCTAAAGAATTAAAAACAACTCAATAAATTACACGTAGTGGATGCCTCTTCATGAAAATACAAAATGGAGGTAGAAATAATTACCACAAATTACGTATAACAAAATAATTCTTGGATAATAATACAGGACATGCATTAAAATTACCAACATTATTCATTCTTTACCAACAAGTAACACATTTCTGGTTTAGAAGAAACAAAATATATAATAATGCTTACTAATTAAATAAGGAAAAGCTCTAAAATGAGATCTGCTATCAACCCATCCTCTCGAATAGTACATTGCATTTTGACATAGAAATCCCCAAAAGACTAAAAAACTGATGTAATAAAGATCATAGCACCTGGCAAAATTAATGTGATGTCCCATTTTCTATTCAAGGGTCCGCGGTTAGGTTAGTAATCACACAGTGTTAGATTTCACTTATGATGGAATTGTTAAGATGAACGAAATACAATTCCATCATCAGTGAGCCATGATAAATTTAGTACATCAGTTTAGTTGGGAATTGTTGGGAATGCTTGAGAGGATGGGCTGTATCAATATATTGACACTGGATGCGAAAGTAAACAGAGTAGTACATCAGTTGATGATCATCTCGGGTAAGTTAAAGCTTCCATACATGAGTGTTACTTCAAAATTCAGATCTGGGAGAGGCACTTGCCCATTAATTTAAAACTAAAATATCTTGCTCTGATTCTTGCATCAAAAGTTCATGAAATCTATTATATTAACGCTAGTTATATACAGTACATGGAATTTAAAAGAAATGTATCATGGCTCAACATACCTTATTATATTACGAACGAAACAAAATGCAACAATATACATATTGAAAAAAAAAAGACTCAATTTCATAGCCAAAGTAACGTGGAACGTACAAATATATAAACAATACGAGACTTTGAATGCAACAAAAATAAATATTTTATATGTAATGAATGGGTAACTGGATTCCATGATCTATGAGTGTGTTTACTGTAGTATGACAGAATATCACAAGATTGAAAAATAAATCTGCCTACTGAATAATGAGCAAAATACGTACAGTACTGTAATGCTAAATACGGTACTTGTGGTATCAACAATAGTATATTAGAACTGATGTCATTAAATAAACTTCACACTCCTATACCAGGAGCATAAATAATTTGGATAAAATAGTAGCTAAAAATTACTTTATAATAGATTTTTTCTATTATTTTTCTAGAGAGTCTAAGGAGGATGCAGCACATTCACAATTGTAGTTAAAGAGTTGTAAAAGAAAAAATAAGAAGTATAGAAAGATTTAAAACTGTTGCAAGAATATCCAATGCTGTATACTGATGGACAAGACATTGAGTTGAAAGAGTAGTGAAACTGGCAAAAGATGTAATTAGCAGAGTGGTCAAGTGTTGCTGAAACCTTCAAAGAAGGTTATAATGTAGACACATCTATATGCTATATAGATGGACAATTTTAGATTATTATTATTGTACTTTGACTAAGAAAGAATAGGAAAGGCTGAGTAAACTCTCAGATCTCAAGACCATATTTACAAACATGTAAGTTGCAATTTCATAATTCATGTGAGTGTCAAATCATTGTCTCATGAAGTGCTACTAGATAGAACACAGAGGTGAGCAAATGGTCCTAAGGTATGAAATTTGGGACAATCTAGGTAATTGTCTTTTGAAAGGATAAAAAGAGGGGATATATTGGTAGGTAGATACATATTAACAAACGTTTTAAATCACTTCTTGACTCTGATTTACAAAGTGTGAGGAATGCTATGAGTACAAAACACGTTATTGGAATGATGTCTTTGATGTGGCACTAAATATGGCAAAGTAAACCTCTGCATCTAACACACAATTATTTAGACCAATCTTTAGAAATTTAAACATTTCGTTATCATAATTTGTTTTATAGCATATAAGAGCTGAATTTTGTGGTGCAACATTATTTCATATACAGATACTATAAGCATATTGGTATTTAATTACCAAATAACCTGTATCTTACTCTAGATTACTGTACTTAATGGCAAGGGCAATTTTAATTACTTAAAACCTAAAACAATCACAGAAGCAGACTTCTCATTAACAATATAAAAGTCTATCAATCAAAAGACCTGAAGCTCATAAAAAAAAGGATAAGAACAATATAAAAATACAGAGTAAAAATAAGTGTACAGTCAAACCCTTAAAAGAGATTTGTTTCAGAGGTGTGTAGTGCTGTCCACACTGATATGGGAAGACTTATCTGACTTCATATGCCTTCCCATAAATGAAAACCAAAAATTAAAATGGTTGCTACATTAGATCATTTTTCC
>NC_091188.1:2188461-2200961 GCF_040958095.1 Procambarus clarkii | reverse complement strand
GGTATATCTGACTAGACAAGTGGCCTATCTTACTTCGCTGTTATGCAGTGACATCCTTACCCAATACCTTAGATCACTATGTATACATTGCAAGTACCCACTTGGCCTCTACACACACGTGCAATTTTCTCTATGTATAACTGCAGTCTTAAGTACTAGGTATATAACATCAGAACTTACTTCTACTGTTTTCCTGGGGCAGAGGCAGCTTCTTGAAGCGGTGATAGTACTGTGATAATCGCTCAAAGCTGTCTTGGTTGTTCCGTGTCTGAGGACCATCTGTTCCCACTTTTTCAGCTAGTGTAGCCTGTTTTAAGAAAAGTTTTCACTTACAAATAAAATAACTTTGTTTAATATTTTCCAGTCACTGTCTACTTACAACAATGTCAAGTATTTTAGATGATATACAGAACTTCCATTATTAACAATAAATAAAACAAGCCTTGAATGTAATAAAATGCCACTTCCTGCTAGGGCCGCAGTGGCTCCCTGAAGCAATCTTGTCAAGATTGTTTCAAGTTAATGGGTCACATCAATCGTGAAAGTTATGCTTGGCCTACTGGGGACCAGAGCTAGAACCAGGCACCTCTCATAGAGGTGCAGGGAGCTAGTGACAATTTGTTACCCCACCAGTAAAGCATCCAGAAAATGAGCTAAGCTTTGCAGACAACTGGAGTGTTCACCGTAAATGAAGCCTGGAAATTGCCAAACAACTCCACAAACAATTCACACTGAACAAGGGATTTATTCAAATTAGCTTGAAACTCATTAGTATTGATCGCCACCAGGTGGTCCAGCCCTTGCATGAGCAGGTACCCACGAAATAAAACTCAGTGCATGCAGCTCGAAGTGCAACAAGAGCCAAGCCTACACAATAACCCAAAGAGAAATCATGCATATGAAGCTAATACAAAAATAAAGGAACAACAACAACAAATGGCTCCTGCAGGATGAATGATGTACAAGGATGGCTGGCACTTAGCATGAAGCAAAGGGGTTTGCCCACGACTGGTGAACTCGAGCACGACAGATAGCAATTGCCACCATAACATCAGCAACAGAACCGAGATGGGGAGCCGGATGAGGGCAGGGTCTGGGCCATCTGGTGGTAGTGACTGGTACTAATGAGTTTCAAGCTAGTTTGAATGAAGCTGTGTAAATCATCTACAGAGTTATTGATCTGTGTTGAGGCTTCATTTTCTATGAGCCCTCCAGTTGTCTGTAAAACTTTCCCGACTTTCTGGTTGCTCTCCCAGTGGCGTAGCGAATTGTCATTCATTCCCTGTGCTTCTGTGAGTGGTAGCTAAATGGAATTTCTGCGACTCATGTGACTTCTTAAGTATGGAGCCATATCAGCAAGACAGCTTCAGGAAGCCAATTGGGCTCTACCAGGAAGAGCTATTTTATTACATTCAATGCCGATTTTTTCTATTTTTGAATACAGATCAATTATTTCAAAGCAAATAAGGCCATTTTTTGATGATGGTCACATTTTGAGGGCTAAAATCGTTCTAAAATTGTAGAGTGTTGAATTGTGTTACACTGCAAGCTATGAGGTGTTTGACGACTGGTCAGGCCCAAGAAGACCCCTGTGGTGGTACAGTATTGCTGTTCTGTGGCAAAACATTATGCCATGTAAGATGCAGTCATTGTCACATCAGTGTGGCACTGCACCACTGCAGCTGTCAAGTGCTCAGCAATATTTGATCAGATGTGTGAATATGCTTTCTTCACTAGCAACAGCAACGGCGTAGAGCTGAAAGGAGATGGTAGGGAGGGAGCCTCTCTCTTACCTCTTCATTGATGCCAATATTAAATAGTACTGGAGTAACACAAAAGCTCGGAGGATCATTAGGTTGTCGAGTGGTGGGGTTTGGCAGGAGGCTCAGCACATGTTCAGGTACTGGCAACACTACACGCATTCCACATCTGTAAATGTAAACATAACTTTTGAGTCTCTTCCCATATAAGAGTTAAATCCAGCAGGTAGTACCAGATGGAATAGTGCCAAAAATATTACAAGAACAGAATAAAGCATCAGGGAAAATCACATTGCATGACAGATTGACATCTCATGCCCTCCTAATGATTTTATTCTAGTAATGACTGTAGTTTTGATACAAAAAACTTTTATGTACAAACAAATTTAGTTATTACCTAGTAGATATTTTGAGTTATTTCAATATGCTTCATCTTGCTATATGCAACATGGAAATCCAAAGCAGTATAGCATTTTTATGAATTTAAGTTTAAAAAAATATTACCTGTTTCCCGAGACATACGGCATTGGTAGTTCATATGACGGTGGAGGGGGTGCAGCGCCCTCACTACGGGTACGTCCACCATTTTGTGGTCCCGCAGAAGACACCATAACAAATTCGACTGTACCAAGGTCTTCCACTGCAACAACCATGTCACTCAGCATACCTTCCTCTTTCCTGAAAATGCCATTAGATTCCTCAGATTTTCAAATACATGGCATAACATACAGAACTAAACATGCCTAGTATTTTTGAGGTCTATGACTCAATTTTTTCAAATAATGTCAATTATTCTGTCATTTCACTCGAGGTATTCTACCCATTTGATTTTAATAATTTTCTAGTGATTTTTCTATCATGCTTGACATTGATACAGGTCTATAATTTTGAGGGTCTTCTCTGTTAAATTTTTCAGAATGGAAATAGGTTTACAGTTCTGGTTTGCATAGGTTTCATTTGTGAGACAGCTTGGTCCAACAGGCTGTTGCTTGGAGCAGCCTACAGGCCCACATATCCATCATCATTATACATAAGGCATAGCTTATGTAAGGTATAAGGTATATGAAGCAAATAAAACTTCAGATAAGCAAAGTTAAACAAATAGACTTTACAACTTACCCATGACATGAAACAAGGCACTCAAATTCAGCAAGTGGTCCCAAATAAGCTAAGACAGTAACAAACAACGGATCTGCTTTCCTGCACCACAGTCTTGTCATCAGGCTCGTCACCAGTGTGGTTAGCTAAAAAAAAGTATACAGTGTTTAAAAGCTTTATGGGAAGAAACATGACAATGCCACTGTATTAACGTAGTTTATTGTTCATCTGGCAATAATTAAAAATACCGTGCTTAAGTTAGATAAATGACTTCAAGAACTTGAAACGCTCCCATGTGTCTCAATAATTTTCCAATTAACTGCTCTTGTAGTTTTCCCCGGAGTATTGGTTTGAAGACAGGGTAGAAAAGTAACAGGTGAAAAGGTATCAGGTAGAGATGTGACCAGAAATAATAATACTGTAATAATAATAATGTTATTTACAAGAAGGTACAATAGGTTTGTGAGATTACATAGGATTGGTGTTTTTACATTCTTGCAAAGACACTAACACGCAAAGCGTTTCAATCACGCATTGAAGGCAAAAGCAAAGGCATATATGCAGGTACCTAACTGCAAATGTACAATTAAGACCTCAAGAGGTCTCTGGCATGAATCTTGTCATTATTATTACAAATGAAAAGTTATTATTAATGAAAAGACTAAGTGTCAAACTCCTGAATGCCATGCACATAAGCTTAAGAATTGATTGTTACACCACTTCTTGGAGGAGATGGACACTTGCAACTTTGTCCATTGGTCAAAAACAATGTTGCCAAACCCAACCCTCAAAGGAGCCACAAAATAACACCACAAAATAGCAATGGGACATGGAGTGAGATGCATCCTGGGTACACCATCCAATACTGGACAACAATCAGGTATCATCAGAAAGTTGCTGTCTTATTTTCAGCAAGGAATGAGGGATTCAGGTGGAGACAAAGATGAAATCCTGAAAATGTAAGAAGAGCAATTCACTCACCCTGTTACCCGTTACTAGAGCAGATAAAATAAATGTTAAGGGTGGTACCAGAAAAAGAACACGCCACAAAATCGGGGAGACCAAGTCGAAGACAGCATCAAAGGACTAGGCGGGGATCCAATGGAGTATGAAATGGGTATATATTAAAGAACTTTCTTAGCTTGAAAAAATTTAGTACAGAGGGGCTATTATTAAATTAGGTGTAAAAGGTCAAGCAAAGCCTTCCTACAGGAAAACACATTAGGATGGAGTACCTATAAAGTTAAATTAGTATTTAAAAATTAAAATCAAAGTTTCACATTACTTCTGTATCTATTTTTTTTAGATAATCCTCAAATAGTGATTAATTTAGAAAAAACTTTGATTACTTACGGCTTGAGAAAAACAAATATCTCTTCTGTATTTGATACGGTGAGCTTGTTGCGCAGCTTCTGGTACTTGCTGTAAACGAAACACACTGTGCACAAGGCGCGCAGTTCGCATTAGTCCATCCATTGCTTGTCTCAACTTTTTCATGCTGGGTCGTACTTCTCCCACCCAGTCTACTTCCTCAGAATTATTTAATTCACTTTCATTTTGTAATGTTGTTTCATTGTTAGAAACTTCTTTGAATGACAGTTCATTATTTGTACTGTTGATTTTGTTTTCTTTTTCTATACATTGACATGCACTGTTTGAATTATTTATGTCGGAATCACTTTTTTCGTTTTTCTTTTCCTCATATCTATCAAGTTCAACACACGTTTTCTTACCGACATCATCAGTGACCATCGAGACATTAGAGGTCAAATCTTTCATCTTAACCTGGCACGCATTTTGCTTATTTACTGAATCATTATTCACACATTGTATCAAATCCTTTGACAAAACTTTATCATTGCATATGTCTGACTTTAATTCTCCCTCAACAGTAGTACCTAAATCTTCTAAACTTTGTTCCATAATAGATTCCAATTTACCAGATTTGACACATGTACTATCACACACAAAACGTGAGTCATTTACTTCAATTTTGTCAAGGGGCAAGAGCTCCTCTCTTCTTTCCTCATCAGCCGAAAGGCCACCTTCACTTATACAATCAGTTTTCTCAACCTCACTTGTAACCCGTTCTAAACCAATGCCACTGTCTTCTTCACATGGAGACACATCAGGCGTTGCAGAACATGAAGATTGTTGACTTTCACTGGTTCTCATAACACCTAGACTGGAGGACACTGATCTCCCAGAGACCTGACTCGTATCTGAGCTAACTGACGAGGAAACAAGCGCTTGGTTTTGAGCTGCAAGATTCGAGCTAATATTCTGTGCTTCACTCACCGACACTTTACTTTTAGTTGGACTGGTTCTTTCACTAACATTATTGAATAAGCAACTATCACTTTGTCTAGTATCATTAGTTTGCTCTTTTAAAGTCCTCTGCAACTCACTTTGTAATTCATTATTGGTAACATCAGGCACTAACTCTCTCTTCCCACTTATTTCGTCCATTCTATTACAGAAACTTTTTATTTTACTCGTGAGGCACATAACACTAGCCTGCACATTGAGCTGAATCAGATCCCAAGGTTCAGGTTCATCAGTTGGTCTATATACACTGTTCTCTTGCACATCCATAATATCTATCTCTTTTGTTGTTATAACTGTGGAACAAAATCTATCCCTATCTGTGAGCCTATTGTTAGCCTTATCACATAAAGATATACTGGAAACATCTGGGGTCATTAGCTCCATATCCAAGGCTGTCTCAGGACTTAGATAACCAGCCATTTTATACGATGAATAGGTGCGTGATGCAAGGGTGAGGATTCGTGATGGATTTTGAGGCACTCGAATTTGGTCCAAAAACTCGAATGCTTCTTCCACCAAAGAAGGCTCAATGATGTTTAGAAGAGACCGAGTCTGTAAGTAAAAGGCACAATCAATGAATTACTAATGTGATATAGTAAATCATGTTTTTTCTTGGTTAAATGGCTTAGAATTCATCTATAAGTCTTAATATATAAATATAAATTAACGAAATGATTACATTTTACATAAATTTTTAATTGTATTTCTGACTTGCTGATACCACCTTCAAATAAATGTCACTATCTTCCCCACATTTCTTATTGGATCGCTCATGCCCTACCTAACCTGCTTTTCTTGAACCAATGTAATTCTGGTATCTTGTTATCCATACAACTATACTGTCCCTGAAACTGCATCTTGGTTGCAAAAACACTCGAAGAGATTTAGTATCAAGTTGCCTCTGGAACAGTTCTTGCTTTGACTAAGATTCTTATGCAGCTTGCTCTGCAGCATCACTCTGTAATTTAATGAATACTGAAGCAGGTACTTGGAGACTCCCTCTAAAATGCTGATTGATTGATGAAGATTAAGCCATCCAAAAGGTGGCACGGGCATGAATAGCCCGTAAGTGGTGGCCCTTTTGAGCCATTACCAGTATCAAGAGCTGATTCTGGAGATCTGTGGAGGTGCGAGGGCACCCTGCATGACAGGAGATGCCTTCCGTCTCTAAAATGCTGTTATACCACTAAATACTGTCGACAAATCTGTACAAGATTCTGGATAAAGCCTTTTTTTTTAATAAAGGAAAATGTCAAGAGAACAAGAAATCAAAATATGAGAAATAAACAGTTGAATTATACTACACCCAATGGCAACTTCACTGAACCACATCATTTTTGTCAAGGCACTCTGTTTCTTAAAAAAAATTTACACACAATATTATTACTAATATCCATAAATCCATTACAATACAAGAAACAGTTTTCAGGTTTCATAGGGTGGAGGTGCGCATCAGCCCGGAGAACAAATATGAATAACAGACAAGTAGTGAAACATTATTAATATTAGAATAAAACAAATACTGGCCAATTCATTATATCATCAACATTTTATATCATAAGGGGAAAACAAGCACCATCATATTCAAGCAGTCATACATTGCAGCACACCACCTATTCATATTTTATGCAATTGATCTCTAATCTACGTAAGAGACAGGGTTATACAAGTACTATAGGCATATATACCTGTATTTAAGTATATAAGTACTGTAGAGGCAGTATATAGAATGTGTACCTTTCATTCCTGAAGTACAAGAGCAGATTGTACACGAGATCGTACATGAGACTATCAGCAAGAAGCATTTTCTAGGGATCTATGGCATCAAATAAATATGGAGAGTCATAGTAAAAAAATTAAAATATATTGGCTTCTCAAATGTAGAGGGTGTTCTGTAATATCTGAGAAGATATAAACCTGTTCACATACTTTTTCTTGTAATTTCTGGAGAAGTGTAGTCAGAGTTTTAGTATCATCTTGCCTTAAGGAGGCTAAAATGGATCGAAGAATGGCTGTCACTTCTTGTCTTAATCTCTTCACACCTTCTACTGCTGCCTCACTGGCCCAAGCTTTGTCTCCTCCACCAGGAGTTCTTCGTGAACTCTTAGCCTTCTGCAGCATGCTGAAAAGGAGAATACATTTTCCTAGAAGAATCCTTAAATGTACTGCAAATTTAGTTTATATCATGCATTATGTGCAAGCTTGAATTCTGCACACGTTAATGCAAAGAACTAAACAAGAGCCAAGCATGTGACTTACTTGACTAGACCCCCATGCTTGTATCCATGTGAATACGCACTAAAAACTCCATTTGTAATGACGTCATAAAATCCTGAACGTCGGAGAGATTCGTTTTGAGCCCAGAGTCTTTGGAGGTGAAGATTTGTTGGTGCCATTTCTAGTGATGTTTCTCCTTTGTCCATACTTTTCTTGAAGCTTGAACCTTAAATATTGACAAAGGTAAATAATGTACCATAATAAATAAAAATGATCAAATTTACAGTATAGGGAAGCTTATTCCTAATTAATCATTGTTAATACTAATGCATATGCACAGGGTCATATATTCAAACTAAGAAAACAAAAGTGTCAAAAAATGGACATGAATTCTCATTTGAAAATGTGTGATAGATGGAAAATGTCAACTGGTATTGTATGTAAACACCAATGGAAGTTTCAAAACTTCACAAGATAAAGATAATCTCTAAGATAGGACACCAAGAATGTACTTCTTATTCTGAAACAATATTGTACTTGGCTAATAACACACACACATACACTGTTATGGGATACACAGCCTCTTACCATTCCCCAGGTCTGTTAAACACCACATATGTAGGTCAGACTTTGTATATTTGTAAATACAGTATTACCCTTTGTGTTGCAGAAAGAAATAACTGTGTCAAGTCTAAGTTATGTTGTCAGTGTGTGCGAGTTGGAGTGATCTCCAGAATGGGTGGTAGAGCATACACATTAATTGAAGGGTTGGTACAGAGGTTTCTGCCATGAGCAATGATGTTGACAAAGATGGAGGTGGCTCGATAGGCGCCATCAATTGCGAGTGAGGTGGTGGGTGATCTCATGATCAGCCGAGTCAATTCAGGAGTTTGATGTGAAGGACAGTGAAGTAAAAATGGCATGGGTTACATAGCAGATGTATGTCTGAATGTTAATTCTAGATATAGGAGATGACTGTGGCATGCTGAATTCGTGTGGTAATTCATGCAGCCAGTTCAGAATAAATGACTAATAACCTTCCAATTGCCCAAGACAATATAAGCAAATGGAACAACACATGGTAGATGGAATTCAAGGTGAAGAAATGGCACATGATGAAATGTGGAATATGACAAAAACAGGCCACATGTAATCTACATGTTATGTGAACGGATATAAAAGTACTCTGACAAAGAAAGAGAACTAGGCATAATTTTGGATAGAAAACTATTACAACAAGACCCCATTAAAGAAACTGTGAAAGGAGCCTATGCTACACTTGTAAACTTCAAAATCATGTTTAAATACGTGGATGGGGAAATACTAAACAAATTATGCACAACACTGGGAATTCTAAATTACAGTAAGCAGCAATTGATTGGTGTCCCTATTTACAAAAAAAATAGAAATGGTGCAAAGGCATACTATCAAATGGCTTCCAGACCAACAAAACAAGAGCTATGAGTAAAGCCTTGAGGCATTAAAGATGCCAAAGCAAGCAGCTAGAAAGAAACATGGAGACATGACTACCATATACAAAATCATGATGGGAATCGACAAAGTTGAAAAGGAGGAATTGTTAAACCTGCAACATCTAGAACAAGAGACCGCAGACTTAAGTTTAGAAAACAAACGCAGCAAAAGAGATCCAGAAACATTCTCTTTTTGTGAACAGAGTTATTGACAGTTGGAACAACTCAAGTAAAAAGATGGAGGTGATCAAAACCATCAACAGTGTCACACAAAAATCATTCATGAATGTAGCATTAGCCCATAGTACAAATGAAGTATTAAGTTTCTAAGGATAACGAAGTCACTTAGCCTATTAGATGTGGTTTCACTTGCCCGTATAACCTTCTGCAGGAGCCGTTTATGATAGAATGTGACGAGCTTGGTCAGAGGGACTTATGATGTCATAGTTGCCATCTAGTGGCTGTCAGGTTAATTCAATAGTCAGCAAGGGTGCCATCTGGCAGTTCCTATACTGTATTTGTATGAATACATTTTGAAGCCAATTTCTGATCAGACAACATATAATTAATTCCCAATCATTGCTTTTAGCAAGACCTCTAATAACATCAATACAAAATATCATACCTGAATGTGCAGCAACATCAAGAGTGTCCAGAGCCATATTATAGATGTTGATGAGTGTCACATGTTGATTGAGTAGTGCCATTTGTCTGGTGTGCCATTGGTCAGATAAATCTCCAAGCGACGACAGCTCTTCCTGCCATCGTCTTTCTTCAGAGATCCACAGTCGCCTGTTGATGAAGATTAGTATCATTTCACATATTAAGAAGCTCCACTGAATTTCAACCAGCCACATTTCCTGCCCGAGTATTAAATAACTAAATATATGATATCTCACTATGCAAGACAAGTTCTGGCATATACTAGCTGATCATTATATGTGTTGTAAAATGTATACTTTTACATGTATATAATGTATTTACATGTATATAATGTATACAGTGTATATACACTGTACTTATTCAGAGTTCAAACCACCAGACCACATTTTCACTCTTGCCTTCAGCTGACTTTCAGCCATTTTATCTACACTTAAAATATTTATGTCTGAAACTTACCTAGGAAAAAATTAAGCAATGTCACTGAAAACAATGTTTAAAAAGCAGCTAGTATTTCCATGGGTGTTAGTTTGGCTAATGTAGGTATTGTTTCCATGAGTGTCAACTAGCTAAAGTAGCTAGTATTTCACTAGATGTCAACTAGTTAAGGTAGGTAATATTTCCATGGGTGTCTGCATTACCAGCGTAAACGTATATGATTTCTAACTGTTCCAGAAAAAATGACTTGTAAATTAAATCAAAACAAAATCACTACTTTTCAAACTTATTCATTAATAATATATGTATATACAGTATATATATGATTACATGTAATTAAATATGAAACATACAGCAACTGCTGGGGAAACATGAAGCAATAGCGGCTCTCTGCCATGACCTCCAACACAGCAATGTCACCACCGAGGCCAGAGTGAAATCTAAAAGTTGCCATTGTAGGATTGTCATACAGAAGGCTCAAGTGCCCTTGGGTAGGATGACGAGTCTTGGAGCTGAGACGTGGAGGGAGGGATTGTGTGCGACGATGGCAAGCAACAGGTGGTGGGGCCTAAAGATGAAAAACAGACGATTATTAAATGGTGTCTTTACACTCTAAACATTAAGCAATAAAATCTTCACTGTGAAAAATATAAAAAACAGGCAATTTAGGATCATTTATCGTCCATATATAACTTTTGCTACATCTTCCTAATGCCTATATATATATTTTAACCATATTTCTTTTTACTATGTGTATTACTCATTAATATATATCTAATATGCCTATTAATGAGGCATAAACATATCCAATCTTTTAAGCCTACGAACAACATATGGAATATTACAAGTAATATACCTTGTTGCTGTGTGAGCAACACTGATATTAATCGACAGCTGTGTTATAGTATCCTACTAGTTTTCCCTGGAACACAACCTGCCAAGAGGTTGGCAACCAGATCCCCAATTACTGCTAGGTGAAGAGGGGCAGTTATGGATTGGTATGCAAATGATCCTCCCAGGGCAGAGCTTGAACCCAGTTGGAATCACTCATGAGGTGTAGGGTCAGTGTGCTCCTACTGTACCACAGGGACTATAGTCTCTCTCTATACATTTTTGTGCAATTCACAAGCATTATTTCATGTACAGTGTGTGAGTATTTACCTAATTGTAGTTGCAGGATGAGAATTACATTCGTGGTGTCCCAACTGTTCTACACTCTTTGCCATACAGCACAAGGTTTTGAAGCTTCAAATCCCATAGGCATTCACTGCTCTCTCATTAAATTTATTCAGTTTGTCTACCACTGTTGTTTTTCTATGGAAGAAATCTTGCCACTTTCATGTTTACCCCAAGCTGCCCTTTCCCTCACAATCTACAATATCTTCCAGTTGTACGAAGCTGTTGAATGTCATATTTTTTATCTAACAATATTTTCTCCTTAATGCTCCTGACAAATCTTATGTGATTTGTTCAAGCTTACATTCATGCATCAGTGCTTTCTCCCAAGCATTCACAACCTTCTATAAAGCAATTTAGTATATGCAGAAATAGGGTGTTTTACTTAAAGAAGAGTTAACAAAAAATTTTGAGCTCTTTGGTATCCCAATCAATTTTCTGTACATGAAGTTCATCCCACACGTGTCCCAGAAACAATCTGAACACAGATCGACATTAAATGTGAAATAAATTTTTAAAGTCAAACAATATATATTTTTTAAATAAGCATACAGTATATAATTCAGCAAAATAACTCACGGGCTGGTGAAGTGGTGTTGCATTGCTAGGTGTGTGTGTAGATGCATCTACAGATTCTGCCTCTAGTGTCCACGCTGTTATGGTGATGAATCCCACAGTACGGCCATGGGGTGATTGCAAACTAAGACGTGATCGACCAGTCTCAAGCAGCCCACCAAGACTCACCTGAAAAATATGACAATTAAATAATTAAATACTATCCATGTTTCAGCAAGCTCGTTCACATTGAGGATAGCTGGTTTGGTTTATCCACAAAACATGTTTAATTTCCTGGAGGCAACATGTTTTCACTAATAAGGTTGGTCCATATTAAATTTTGCAGCCATTCATATACCACTGAAAAATGTATTAATCTGTTGTATGTCACAGAATTTGAGAAGAATGTATAGAAGAATTTGTCTTCAATGGGTGATTTATTATCAATTTTGCAAAAAATTTTATGTATAGTATTTATAAATTTGGCCCAAAATGATAGTATAGTTTTGCTCTATTATTACATGTTACATTGAAAAGAGAGCAAAGATTAAGAGAGATTGCCTGGCAGGTGGCCTTACTTACCACAAATAGTGACAAAAATATGACAGTTTTTGGATCTCTGTAATTACCTAACCACCAAAATGTTAGCATACATTTATTTGGACACTGTAACTTAATCAGTACAGTATTTGATAATTTCCAAGCATAAAATTATAAACATTTCTTAATAACATTAAATACAGTAATATAACCCTTTAATTACCATAGATTGCCCTAGTTGAGTTGTGGTATTTGT
>NC_091188.1:2173461-2183461 GCF_040958095.1 Procambarus clarkii | reverse complement strand
GGTTAATACAGTATTTGTCATGCAAATTTATTGTGATATGATAAAACTTTCAAGTGAAACTAACCATGGTAATATGATCTCCAAAAAATTAAACAAAAATATATTTAATGCATCAAAAGCAGAGGTCAGATAAGGGTTAGTTTCTTTTTCTGATATTTAAATATTTATTTTTCAGCCTATAAAATCACAAGAACAAATTAAAAATATTAAAGACTTAAATTTCCGGAAAAGAGATATACTATATGGCAGTCACAATATAAAATGCTTTCGAATCAAAAGCAGTGTAAAACAAGATGGTATTGCTCAACCTTATGACAACCAGAGAGGGCACAATGTGCAGTCTCTCAAACATTAGTAAGGCAACAAAAAAAGGCCGGCGAATGAGCTTCAGCTTTGTACATAAGAGATCCAAGGCTTAAAGTTGTTGTACTAGATTTACACGCGTCTTGGTACACGTGTTGTCCGTGTAAACAAAGCAAAATCATACAAAATTAAAAATACAATTCTGAACGGACTACAGTAATGATTACCATACATGAATCTCATTTGCAAATATGTTTCCATACTAACAAGGCAAAAGCCAACTTTCTTAACTATAATGTGTTACTGTAATAACAATGGAGTAAAATATGAACAGGATGATAGACATCAACTTAAAATAACATAACTGGAAAACAAGAAAAGATAGGGAAAACAGCACAAAAATGAAGAATTGTGTGCAGCTGGAATGTAGTGGCATCCAGTGACTATCAAGTATCAGTAAGAGTTATTAATTGGAAACTTGATAGTCTTCATTCTTCCCATAATAATATTTCCATGAATAACAGCAAGAGAATCTATCTACTGAACACAACAAGCAAATGAACAGAATAAAAACAAAAACACTTGCGTCCAATTATAACCTAAGCATTGAACAGTATCATAATTAATAAATTTAATCACCTTGGGCAGAAGAACCAGAGATGTTAGCAAGGCCTATCAGAAATAAAACCAAGTGATGCCAATACTGTATTATATATATATATATATATATATATACAGTACTATATTATATATATATATATATAAATATGTATGCTAGAATAACCAACGGTGCAAATGGAAGATAGTTATAGCCCTTGTGCTCTTCACTTGGCATTGTCAGAAGCAAACAGATGGAGTTCCAGGGCCAGAGCATGGACAAAATTAAGTAAAATCACACGTTAAAACACACAAACAATGGAACTAAAAATTAAACTCTCGTAAGCAGTCTTCCGAACCCAAAATTGATTAGTCCTTCAAAACAAAATCAATTGCCAGAGAGCAAATCACACATTTTAAACACAGTATCCATCTCACGGCATGGGCTCCTCCTCAACTAATGGTGAGATGCCATAGCAGGACAAAATGTCAACTGACACAACAAACCCACACTCTACAGTCCTTGTTTTTGTTCATACAGAATATAAAATTTATACCACCAGGAACGTCTTTAAATCATCTTTCAAAAATAATTTCAGTTGACTTTACCTAATGTAGAAGCTAGATTGTAGATATTGTTTAGTCGAATGATAATAAACTGCTCATAAAAATTAAAAAAAAGGTTTGGTTGAAGAGCATTAGGTATGCACTGCAGACATCAAGACTGTAAGAAAGGCCTGCACTAAGCATTATGTCCATAGATTCAATAAACTATAAAATAGTGTAGCTTATCATTTCATGACATCTTCCATGACTTCTCTCGAGAAGTCATGGAAGTCATGGTCTTCCATGTTCTTCGAGAGAAAATCGAGAGAACAAGAAGAAACAATTATTTTAATTTTATGTGATGTGAAACTGAAAAAATGATAAATTTGTATTGCTGCTGAAATTTAATGGGCACAGATCAACATAATGCTTTTGTGCTACATAACACAATTTATTTAGATCATATATTTTTAACTGCATGCTGCATGGCCACTTCCATTAACTAAGTGCTAATCTGTGCAATGCTCTTGTGTTACTATGGAATAAAATATTAAATTTCATGTATGCTAATTAAGAAACTATAGGAACATTTGATAATGCAAATAGGATGTTTGCAAATTGTTAGTTTTTTTTTTAGATTATTAGCCGTTTATTCATCTTTGTCTATATAAATATAGTGTATACATGCAAATATAAAGTTTTATAAGTTACACGCTTTGCGCTCTTTAAAATGTGCTACACTTTAACTTTATTTAATTACTTATAACAATATGGAAATCTAAACCATGATATAGATAAGGATCCCACGTATTAATCTGACCCTGCCTCCACTATACACAATTAAAGCTCCTTTTTATTTTGCACTAACTGGTCCTTCCCTTCTTATTACTGTCATGTTCTAAGCTTTACAAGCTGTCATGTATTCCTTTTCAAACATCTAAATTGGTGATGAATGCAGCTATTACATGTACAAATGTCTTCTATTTACCGAAAACTCCATTAAAAGTTAAATGCAGTATTTTCTTCAGCTCATTTTCCTACTAAATACATTACTGTGGCTATAATGCAATGACATTCATCATATCCTACAAATATTCAATGAAAGTTCAAATGTCTTAATTGTGTATCCAAAGAGCATTACCTTAGTCAAAATATTGCAATGAAGCTTACGTGTGTCATGCCTTACACAAATACCAAACTATTTGGTGCAATATTTTTTTAGATATTTAACCAGGCACAATATTCCTTAACTATAATGTTTTATGTTGCATGTAGGTAGGATAAAACAGGCAGGAAAGTAACAAAGCAAATATGTTTCTTTAAACAAGTATGACACAATCAAGCTACATATTAAATAAACGTACAAACTGAAAACTATCATGCTAGAAGAAATATGTATCTTCTGTGTAAATTGCACTCAAGCATTGTGATACTGTATTTAACACCAGAGGCTTCGTCCTCTCATACAGATAAATTTAAAATTACATATGCAGGCCTGTAACCAGTTTTAGTCGAGAGGGGGGGAGGGGGGGGTAGGTTAGGTGGATAAACATTTACCTAAGGCAATGGCCTTTATAATAATAATAATGTAATCTCTAGCCTTTATTTTGATTAATTATATGTTTATTTCACTTAAATATATCAGTTTATTTGTACGGTGTGTGAGAGAATGCTTATGTTTGCGTGTAAAGTTCATTTCCCACTTGTTTGTGAAATGTATCGTTGCACCACCACCACCCTCACAAGGCAGCTGGAGCCCGTGGTGAGCAGAAGTGTGAGTGAAGTGTTGAGGCATTTGCCTCAGTTTTCTCAGTGTGACTAATACAGTAGTCAATCTGGTGAGTTGATAAATTTATTCCATGTTTTATTATGCCCTAATTTTGTGTGTTATAAATATAGTGCAAATGCACACACTTTGGTAATTTGTCTGAGTTCTATTCAAGATAGTTGTGTCATTCATTTCTTGTGTCCCCTCTCATACTGGAAATGCACTTTTATTCATTAAATTTGTTCTGTGATAATTTTTAAATAACGTACATTACCAAATATGTAAATAAGAAGAGGGAGGCTTTGTATGCTTTAAAGTACCTCCCCCTTTACAATGAGGGGCAAAGGGACAGCCTGTAGACCCCTTGAGAGGTGCAATAATAAGAACATAAGAGTGAAAGTAACTGCAGAAGGCCTATTAACCCATACGAGGCAGCTCCTATTTATAACCACCCAATCCCACTCGTATACATGTTCAACCAATGCTAGAAACAATTGAGGGACCCTACCTCCATCATGTTACGCAGTAATTGGCTCCACAAATCAACAACCCGGTTACCAAACCAGTATTTACCCAGGTCTTTCCTAAATCTAAACTTATCTAATTTATACCCATAGTTTTTGTGTTCCGTCTAGTGTTGATACTTTTAATACCCCTATTAATATCTCATTTGTTATGGCCATTCATCCACTTGTACACCTCCATCATGTCACCCAAAATTCTTTGCCTTTCTAGAGAATGTAATTTAAGTTTTGTCAAATCTTTTTTCATATGACAGGTTTCTAAATTGGAGGATTAACTTTGTCATCCTACGCTGGACGTGTTCTAGTGAATTTATATCCATTTTATAGTACGGCAACCATAATTGAACTGCATAATCTAAATATGGCCTAACCAGAGCAGGACATAGCTGAAGAACAACGCCAGGCATTTATTACTAATGCTTCGATTAATAAATTTCAGTGTCCTATTTGCCTTATTACAAACAATTATGCATTGATGTTTACTAATTTTAACTCCCAGAACCCTTTCACAATCCGACTTCGCAATCTCGACACCATCTAGCTCGTAGCTTGTAACTATCATCATTATCTAGCCTCAAAACCTTACATTTGTCGGCATTAACCAGCATCTGCCAATCTTTTGACCATTTCAAAACCTTATTTAGATCATTCAAAACCTTATTTAGATCATTCAAAACCTTATTTAGATCATTCAAAACCTTATTTAGATCAGTTGTAATGTTCAACTATCCAAATGAGCTAGAGATTAGCCACAAAAATTTAGTGTCGGATTAATGAACAAATGGATGGCATTCAGAAGAAATCTTGGGAATTCATTTACAGCTTCAGAAGTAGATACGATAGAGCCTAAGTGGCTCGGGAACCTGTACACCAGCCGATTGAAGGTCGAGAAGCAGGAACCAAGAGTTCAAGCTCGACTCCCTTTAAGTACAAATAGGCAAATATAATAAGAATAACTTGCTTGGTGTTTCAAGCAAAAGTTATCCATATACCCTAGATATATATAGAGGGTGGTCCAAAAGTAGGTGGATAATACATGCTAACAATTATGCTGCGATTACGTGTACATACAATTATATTTATTAACACAATTATTACATTGTCAATTACATTTTATTTTGAACAATAATACAAAAGCCCTTAAATTTCATCAACGCAGGTGCTCAAACTGTTTCCCATCACAATTATTCCACATACTGTCCACCTACTTTTGGACCACCCCTGTATATATATATAGTATATGTATAGTAGATTAAAAATGAAAGTGGAAGAGTGTAGGTACAATGAACTGACCTAGTGTAACCCCTGTGTTGATGCGGTGTCGATGAATATCTGTTGGTAGAGATGACTGTCTTGCAGTAACCTGTTGTTGAAGCGCTTCCACCTATAACAAGAAAAATAAATGTTTTAATTTAAAAGATATTGGATAGTGATTTTACTATGACCAAGCACTTCCAAATATAGTGTTTAATTTAGGCATGGAGGCACAAACATTATGATAAGCAATAGTTCCATATATCAGTACAAAAGTCAATCACAGCAACATTTGTAACAACTTCTGAAGGGTTAGTAAGTGATTTTTGCTGCTGGAGAAGTTCCTAGGAGTAATTGTAGGATATGTGAAGAGGATGCACTTAGTATAAATGATTGTGAAAACAAATGGAGTAGATAGCCTGAATTAGAAACTTATAACATTGCTTAATCTGACAAAAAAGCTATTATTAGAGTGCATAAAATAATACAGTTATTTATCTAATGGACTTTAGTTAATCAAGGTGACTTTAAACATAAACTGTGATGCTTAAAAGTGCTCCTAGAGCAACTTACTTGTAATCTCATGTAAGCAAATGATGCTTGATGGATAGCTGTTATCCAGCTGTCTCTCTCACTCTGGCATAGTGCTGCACAGTGTTGGCTACCGCCCTCAAACACTGTGAAACAAAAGTATTCTGAATGTTATTATCAATACAAAATGTTTCAAAAGGTATAAAGAAACAATAATACAGTAGCAACTTCATACTGACATTATATTAAAAAAATGACAGGAAAAATTCCCTATGTAGAAGAATCTAAGAACATTTGAGGGAAGTGCATGCAAGAAGGGGGAGAAGAAATGGAAGGTGTACATATTTCTATAGAAGAGGTGAGAAGGGAGGGGGAGAGTGCATGTACCTACTCCACACAGTCCCTGTGGTGTAGTGGTAAAGCACTCACCCGGCGCTTCACGAGCGCTTTGGCCTGGATTTGTATCCTGGCCAGGGAGGATTGACTGGGTGCCAATCTTAACTGTAGCCTTTGTTTACCCCACCAGTGAAAGGGTACCTGGTTGTTAAACAATTTGGCAGGTCATATTCCGGGGAAAAAATTAGGATTAAGGACCTAGCCAAAATGCTATGCATGCTAGTGACTTTACATGAATGTAAGAACTCTTGTATATATAAATAAAATGTACAGATGTGTGTATTCGCCTAGTTGTACTCACCTAATTGTGCTTGTGGGGGTTGAGCTTTAGCTCTTTGGTTCCACCTCTCAACTGTCAATCAGATGTGAGATCCTCAATGGGTGAGGAGATACTCAATGTGTGAAGAGAGGGGAATGAAGGATTTAATTGAGTGATTGTTATTATGGTGTCAGAGGTATTTTTACCAAAGTCACTTGCACCAAATATAATAAAATGACAAACAAATGAATGTATGTTTCATTAGAAGGGTATAAGTATATCAAGAGTATAAGAGTATGTATTTGTTGGTGTGTCTTTCTATCTGCCTAAGGTTGAAGATCAGATGCTTGGGGTTAGCTTCGCCCAATTTTGCAGGGTGAATGGGCGTGAATGCAGGGTACGGGACGGACATTGGTTGGTCCTATTAAGTGGGGAAGTCGGGCCTAATAGCGATCCCTGCCACATAATCAGTGAAAGATGGCTGGCCGAGTCCCTAGATTTCGTCAATAGAAAAGATGAACCTAAAATTTGCATAAAAAAACTAAAACCAAACCACACACTAGAAAGTGAAGGGACGACGACGTTTCGGTCCGTCCTGAACCATTCTCAAGTCTATTGTAGCTTCACTACTGGAAACCATCACTTTCATTGCGTGTGTGTGTGTACTATACTAGGCTAGATGTGATTTCAGCATCGGATATTAGCTCATGAGCCCCGTCATACAGCTTAATAGTTGACTGCAATGACTTCTCACGTTTTTCTCTCTAGGTTCCTTGAGAGGCCTCTAATCCTACTGTTTGTCATTCGAACTTTTTAAAACGGTATCTATCTGTTTCTTCTCTCCTTTAACGTGGTTAGGTCGAGTTTCTCACATGTTCGCTGTAGTTTAATCCTCTCGCCTGTGGGACGAGCCTTGCTCCATATCTTTTAACTTTTCTAGAAAGTTTCACTTTGTGGGTTTTCAAGTCGAGCTTCCGGACAAGCGCTTCGTCCTAGTTTCGAGCCTCTGCAGTTTGACAGTGACTTTTTTGTCCAGTTTTCTGAAAGCTACCCGAATATTTGGCTGTTAGGCACATTTTGCGGTTATTTTAATGTCTTCCCCCAATTACAAATATTTCCAGATCATTCTCTTCACTACTGGAAGCTTTTCCTTTGACTCTACAATGCCCTTATAATCTCTTTTCGTTCTTATTCATCATTAATTTGCATTTATTAAAGTTAGCCATTTTATTTTCGACTCTGAAAAGTGTTGAACTCTCTAAGCATGTCCCCGGAACCAAATGATTCTACGCAATTTTTTACCATCATCTGCGAGGAAGGATAGACGACTTCTTGATGTTTTAGATTCAGCTACTGGGAACAAAACGTTGCAAGTAGCACAGGCTATGGTGAGCCCGTAGTGGACTTACCTGGCACAGGAGCGGGACTGTAATTGCAAGAATAGGCATGGTCCTGTTTCTTCTGACAACCCAGACATACATATGTCAGGAACAAGTGGGCACTGGAAAGGAATGAACTGAACAACATTAAGAGCCTTATTATAAATATATTTTTTTTTTGCTCAAACACTTACCGAGGTTAAAGGCAAATGTTGCTTCAGTGGAGTCATCCAAAGTCACCTGACAATTCTCCAGGACAATAACTCCCGCGGGCTCTGACCAGTGGTCCCGCGACTTGAAGTAGAAGAGTAGATTGCCCCGCAGACGACACCATCGCTCTGTGCTCACTACAAGGTAAAATTAGCCGTGAAAATGCCCTTCAAAATTGAAAAAAAGGTTGCCATTGCCTCAATGGCGCAGGGAATAAATCACAAACTTGCTGAAAGCAAAATAGACCAACCCAACCATATGAAACGAAAAAAGCCTTTCATTTCCTATGTGTGGGTTGCTGGTCATGCCTCACTCACCAGCAGGCCTATATAAAATAATGATATAGGGAAAATGACTTTAATAATAGTTAAAAACTGACACTAGGGTGTTACAAACCACTCACCTCCCCATTACTACAATATTAGTACTACATTTGTTAATGGCTCCAAATTTAATCTTACCCTAAATATAACGTAACAAAACTGCTTTAAGTTAAGAGAAATAAAGTATATACATATATACTTAAGTATTTTTTGTTTACATGATTAATAATAAATATATATATAAAGTCCCCTCAGCCTATGAGAATAGTTTATGAGGCGACCTGAGTAAGACAACGGAAATTAGGCTTTAATAAGGCAGGAGAGAGAGAGAGAGCAACAGTGACGCGAGGCTTGTGAAGGGCGTGGCCAATGTGGACCTGGCGATACTGTTTCACCGTCATTACCTTAATGCCGTGTGTGTTGCTCCGATGCCCTCAGTTGCCTCATCATTGCAACACGGACAAAGGTGGAGGGGCAAGAGGGTGGGAGAGCTAAAGGCGTCCACAACACACAAGGCGGGAAGCAAGAGATTGGAAAATGTCGCTGGGATCAGGTTGGCAAATTGAGAAAACGGGCAGGATTGTGGTTGGTGGGTGATTTGGAATATATATATATATATATATATATATATATATATATATATATATATATATATATATATATATATATATATATATATATATATATATATTAATGAAAAATGATCCAGCTCCTGAATGCAAAACAGAGATGCGGAACATAAGTGGTATGAACTGGGAAAATATCCTCAATTTACTGAAATTTTTAAAAACGCGAAAAAAGGTCAAAATATGGTCACATTAGTTTTTTTTTGAGGGGGGGGGCTATAATGGTCTAGAGATACATATAGACTTAAATGCGTATATACTGACTCGTTTCATCAGCCACAAAGGAAGCTCCCAGCGTAAAAATTCCGGTGTTTTAGTAAAATTATAAGCACCGTAATATTAACGTGCAGCTGTCCTCTGGGAGGAATACCTTGGAGGTAAGGTAATAATCACTTCAAAACCATTACGTCATTAGTGCTATTATCTACTACCTATCCATGGTTAGGTTAGGCAATAGGTAGGTTAGGCTAAGGTTATGTTAGGCTAAGGTTATGTTAGGCTAAGGTTATATTAGTTTCAATTAAATTTGGTTATGTTAGTACAGTGTATTAGTCTTAACTATGTGAATTATGAAATTCTAAAACTATTTGAGTATCCTCTATAATTTCGTTTACAGACCACCCAATTCTTCAGATGATTTCAAAGAAAATTAGTTAACATAAAACTGTTTATATTTTAAACCAGCTATTTATAATGCAATAAAATTATAACTTGATAATATTTTTTTTCTGTTTAGCACAAAGGTTCTCTTGCCAGTTTAGAATTAAAATATTACTGGAACCATAATATACTTTCAATCACAAATATCTAGATTGCTTTCAATCACAAATATCTAGATTGCTTTCAATCACAAATATCTAGATAGCTATCCAGTTAGTATGAGAATGGACTTCATGTCTAGTAGTAATCACTATACCCTCAGCACGGGCTCCGTAATATTTACGAGTCTTAGAGCTAATAAAAGCATCAGCATCAAGAGGATATACAGACATGTTTCCCAACTGTGGACGCTTCTGGTTTTTTTTTCACTTAAAATTTGACAGTGGTCAAATGATGAGGACGGGTTGGACACAACATCAACAGAGCCAGCCCAAGTAAGGGCTGGACACAACACCAGCAGACCCAGCCCAAGTAAGGGCTGGACACAACACCAGCAGACCCAGCCCAAGTAAGGGCTGGCCACAACACCCACAGAGCCAGCCCAAGTAAGGGTTGGACACAACATCAACAGAGCCAGCCCAAGTAAGGGTTGGACACAACATCAACAGAGCCAGCCCAAGTAAT
>NC_091188.1:2158461-2168461 GCF_040958095.1 Procambarus clarkii | reverse complement strand
TGGCGCGTACTGTGTGGCGCGTACTGTGTGGCGCGTACTGTGTGGCGCGTACTGTGTGGCGCGTACTGTGTGGCGCGTACTGCGTGGCGCGTACTGCGTGGCGCGTACTGCGTGGCGCGTACTGCGTGGCGCGTACTGTGTGGCGCGTACTGCGTGGCGCGTACTGCGTGGCGCGTACTGTGTGGCGCGTACTGCGTGGCGCGTATTGCATACACCTCTAGTTTATAGAGTAAGCCGTTGATCCAAATCCGGTCAGAGGATTTAGAACAGCAGGCTTGCTGTTCTAGTCTGGAACAGCAAGCAGGACACTGCCTGTATCACTCTCTTCTTCGTGTGTTCTACGCATCAATTTCGAGTTTCGGATACGACTGCTCGTGTACAATCATGGGATCTCATAACTGAAAGAATCAAGATATTTCCGTCATTCATGCCCGTGCCACCTCTTGGGTGGCTTATTTGCACCAATCAATCAATCAATGATTGCAAGTTACAACCCCCCCCCCCCGCTCCTGTGCCAGGTAAGTCCACTACGGGCTCACCATAGCCCGTGCTACTTGGAACTATTTGTTCCCAGTAGCTGAATCTAAAATAATATTGATTGTACTGTTGATGTTTTGATTAACAACAAAAGCGCTCAAGTCAACTCTGGTTTCATTTTTCATCACATTATTCACTCAAAATTGTTACAAGATGACTTGTTTAAAATGAATGAATGATTGGCAGATGCTGACAAATGTAAAGCTTGAACAATTTGAAGTTTCTGGGGAATGGGAGGGGGTGGAAAAGAGGGAGGAGAGAGACCCGGGAACAGCCGGATACCCCTATCTAGTTCATATACAAATAAAACTATCAATATAATAAAGTCCCCCCTTAAGAGGGGAGGAAAGCACGGAGAGTGTAGAAGAGAGCGGGAAGCGGTCTTGGGCGTAAATCTTGGGGAATATAGGACTTAGGGTAAGATTTCCACCCCCCTTTCCTTAACTTTCTGGGTCTCTCTCTCCCCCCACCTCCCCTCCATCTCTTCCAACACCCTACCTTTCTCCGTTCTAACATTTCCTACCCTTTCCCCTTCCCAGTTTATTCCCTAAACGCCAAAACATCCCTATTCTCTGGAAACATTTTCCCCTACACTCTCATTATTCCCTATCTTCTTCCCCTACATAATTTCCCAACTGGTGTGTGTGTGTCTCAGTTAACCACAACCACCAGTTAACCACAACCACCAACTAACCACAACCACCAGCTAAGCACAACCACCAGCTAACCACAACCACCAACTAACCACAACCACCAGCTAACCACAACCACCAACTAACCACAACCACCAACTAACCACAACCACCAGCTAACCACAACCACCACCCTGATAGTTGCTCCACGTTCTTCTCACATCCGCTGCCATTCAAAGTTCATAATGACTCCGAGGGACACGACCCAGCATACTAAAATAGACCGAGGGAAGGTGTGTAGGACGACTCCAGCAGAAAAAAGGTCTAACAAATTATATTTCTGTACAGCAGGACAACATGAATTCGCGGGGACGATGTCAGGTACAAGGAGCCGCCCCCGTGAACACATGAGGCAAAGATGAGAACACGATACATAGTCCAAGTGTGTCCAAGTTTGTCCAAGTGTGTCCAAGTGTGTGTTGTTGTGGTTTTCAGATTTAGCTACTCAGAACGACGTGTCCATGTAGCACGGGCTATGGTGAGCCCGTCCGGAGAAAATGTCTGGAAATATTGAACGTGCTTGGAAAATATGATAGGATTTAGGAGCGCCTTACTGCTCCTATTTGGCATAGTCCCCCCTCCGATAAGGTTTCCCAACGTCAACAAACTATCGTACTAAAAGAGCCATTATACCTAACCTAACAGAGGACCCAAAACAGAAAACGGGACTGTGTGTGTCAATTTCGCGAGCCGCTACCAATTTTCTAGCACGACGTTTTTGGTCTTAGGTACAGTATACGTCAAAAATGCGTCGTGCTATTTTAGAGGACGAGTTGCGTAGATAGCTATTGCACCCGTTTTCTATGTCCTGACACGGTAGACTGCTATAAACAAGACCATTAGTACCTTTTTGAGCAGGAATATCAATGGTAGGTCTGTGGAAGCCGCTGACCAGCACCCAATTTTAGCCGGTCGGCCGAGCGGACAGCACGCTGGACTGGTGATCCTGTGGTCCTGGGTTCGATCCCAGGAGCCGGCGAGAAACAATGGGCTGAGTTTCTTTCACTCTATGCCCCTGTTACCTAGCAGTAAAATAGGTACCTGGGTGTTAGTCAGCTGTCACGGGCTGCTTCCTGGGGGTGGAGGCCTGGTCGAGGACCGGGCCGCGGGGACACTAAAGCCCCGAAATCATCTAAGATAACCTCAAGATAACCCACAATGGTCACCTCAGAGAACGAAGTCGACATCCATCAGGTAAGTTTCATACTGTAATCGCAAAACGTTGACTTTTGCTATAGACGAAATATGTTGTTAAATACAATCAATAATCTCAACATATTTATGTAGCCACTGGTTAAAAGGTTTGTACTGTGGTAGTGCTTACGCAGACGTCTGCTTGTCTCGGGGCCCTGACAAGCAGACGACCCTAAAGCCCTACCATACCTTCAAGGCCAAGATAGGACCCAGAGACACTGTTGAAAAAGAAGGCTCCGATCTGGGACCAGCCACTCATAGCTCGAGAGATTGATACGAGGGGAGCTTAAAGGCACTTCCGCCCCACACATCTGAGGGGCGACGGGTGAGGGAGGTGTGCCAGGACGCCGGGTGAGGGGGAGGGTGCCAGGACGCCGGGTGAGGGGGAGGGGTGCCAGGACGCCGGGTGAGGGGCGGAGGGGGTGCCAGGACGCCGGGTGAGGGGGAGGGGTGCCAGGACGCCGGATGAGGGGGGTGCCAAGCCGTCAACACCCCCTCACAGCCTGGATATGGTATGGGGGGATAGTAGTGAAGACAGAAGACACCCTCTCACGGCTTGTATACAAGGAGAAGATGAGCGACGACACCATCTTCCTCACAACCTGAGTGAGGGAGGGAAATGCCCAGCCATCAACACCCCGTCACCACCCGACACTATACAACACATCACCATAAACATTGGACAAAGCTGCCACTATCCCCCCCCCCCCCCGCCCTCGGCCCCACATCGCTCCCCTCAACAAACTACAATTTCCTCCTCGTTCCGTGAGGATTTTCTGACGTATATTTTCGTGTGTGTGGTCCGGTCCCCCCATGATGGTGCTGTGGCCATAAGATGTGTTGGAGATGGTGGTGGGCGACGAGGGAATTTTCGGGGTGAGGCAGGTGTGTGGGGGGGTGAGGCAGGTGTGTGTAGGGGGGGGTGAGGCAGGTGTGTGGGGGGGTGAGGCAGGTGTGTGTAGGGGGGGGGGTGAGGCAGGTGTGTGTAGGGGGGGTGAGGCAGGTGTGTGTAGGGGGGGGTGAGGCAGGTGTGTGTAGGGGGGGGTGAGGCAGGTGTGTGTAGGGGGGGTGAGGCAGGTGTGTGTAGGGGGGGTGAGGCAGGTGTGTGTAGGGGGGGTGAGGCAGGTGTGTGTAGGGGGGGTGAGGCAGGTGTGTGTAGGGGGGGTGAGGCAGGTGTGTGTAGGGGGGGTGAGGCAGGTGTATGTAGGGGGGGTGAGGCATGTGTGTGTAGGGGGGGTGAGGCAGGTGTGTGTAGGGGGGGGTGAGGCATGTGTGTGTAGGGGGGGTGAGGCAGGTGTGTGTAGGGGGGGTGAGGCAGGTGTATGGAGGAGAGACAAGGTGATGTGTTAAGAGATGAGGCTGACAGGTGAGGATTGCAAGCGTATAATATTTCCTTCATTTTATTCCAACCAGTCTGTATTTTTTTCAGTCCTTCAGCGTATTTACAAAGTTATATATGTTGCGTCATTGGATAGACACTAAGAGGAAGGAATGTACCCTTTTCTGGGAGATGCTTCACATAAATCTGGAAGCTAGGCCCTCCAATACTCCACACCAATACTGTGGGACTCTGTGGGGACCATGTTGGAAAAATCGCGCCACTGTAATATTCGGCTTGATGGGGTTCTGGGAGTTGTTCTACTCCCCCCAAGCCCGGCCCGAGACCAGGCTCGACTTTTGAGACCTTGGTCCATCAGGCTGTTAGTTGGAGCGGCCCGCAGGCCCATATATCCACAGCCCGGTTGGTCCGGCACTCCTTGGGGAAAATTATCTAGTTTTCTCTTGAAGATGTCCACGGTTGTTCCGGCAATATTTTTTTATACTCGCTGGGAGGGTGTTGAACAACCGCGGACCTCTGATGCTTATTCAGTGTTCTCTGATTGTGCCTATGGCACTTCTGCTCGTCACTGGTTCAACCTTCATATCGCTGTTTTCTGCTGCTTGTCCACTGGTGTATTTTGTCTCTGGAACTCATGAACTCTTCTCGTGAAGGTTATGGCATTCAAGACATTCTCGTATGTCAATAATATGCAATAGCTAGCTAGCTAGCTAGCTCTCTCTCTCTCTCTCTCTCTCTCTCTCTCTCTCTCTCTCTCTCTCTCTCTCTCTCTCTCTCTCTCTCTCTCTCTCTCTCTCTCTCTCTCTCTCTGTGTTGTACTGGCGACCCGTCTCTGAGCCCGTGTTGGTGTTAGGGAAGAGGCACTCTTCTCACCAGGTGTTCTACTCCCCTCTCACAGCCTTGTCTATCACGAGGCAGGTAAGGAAATACTGGCTGGAAGTTTGCTGCCTCCAGTCTCTCTTCCTTCTGTATACTGACACTACACGGCGCTGTTCAGTCCAACTTTTCTGCCACTTTTGTTAGCAGAGGACTCCAGTACGCTGCTGCTGTTGCTGCCGCTGGAGTACTGGTGGAGGAGACCAGCTGGCTGCTGACGGCGTAGGTCACGAAGAGAGGAATAAATGAAGGCTAAAGCCACATTCTATACGTGAGCAGAATGATGGCCATATTATGCCACAGTCGCCGGAACGCCTGCCAGGTTAACCACTAACTTTTCAATTCAGAAACGAAGCACAGTTTTTATATCGTTGTTGTGAAACAAGAATACTTCGCGAACTGGCAAGTGAGAATATGTTAACTGACTTTCATAGCAAGAGTTCAACACGCAGTAAAAACACCACAGCCGAATATACCTCCAGTAACAGGGCCCGAAATTGAAAATACATCACATGTAGGAGACCCGCTAACCTCCGCTGACAGCAATTTCCCCTCAGGCAGCTGAAGAATGTGAGGGGGACAGAGCCATCAAGAAGGACAGACAGGCCATCCAGAGAGAAAATAAAACACTGAAGCAAAGTGGGAGGGAGAGGAGAGATAAGGAAGATAAATGTACTGATTTATATAGCATTTTTGTCCCGGCGAGAATGCGGCCGATGGCACAATACACACACACACACATTAACAGAGCCTCTGTGGGGGTACACTTAGCTCGACTCGATTCCCCAAGAGGTTTCAAGCTAAACAAGACTGGACCCAACAGGACTCCACGGGGGAGACGTCTCCCGTCACGCAGGGTGCAGTCGCACCTCCACAGATCTCCAGTATCAGCTCTTGATACTGGTAATGGCTACAAAGGGCCACCACTTACGGGCTATTCATGCCCGTGCCACCTTTTTGGGTGGCTTAATCTCCATCAATCAACCAACAGGACTCGTCCCTAGATAAGGGATGAACTCTCTCCCATCACCTAGACACATGCCAGGCTTCACAAACAACATTTCAACACGCTCCCGCGGGTTATCGGAGCAGACAGTCCCCCCCCCTCCCCAGGGAATGGCATTGTTCCAAGTGGGAAAGGAGATGGGAAAGGAGGTGACAGAAGGGAAGAGGGGTGAGGCGAGATGAAGAAACAGCAGAATTTGACCCTCCCTCTCCTGGTGGTGGTGGTGGTCAAGGGAAGCACCGAGGAAATCCTTAATTAGAGAAAGTTGTCAGTGGGAGTGCCAGTGGCAGGAGTGGGGGGGGAAGGGGGGGGGGACTAAAATTCCAGAGAGCTCACGCCACCTGGGCGGCTCCCACGGCGCGACAACATGGGAGTCCCAGGATGAAAGGTATGGGCGGGCTCAAGGCTCTTACAAGTGTGGCTGTAACTCGCTACAAGTCCCGCCTCCCTCTGTACACCTCTATGTAACAAGCCCAAACAGTTCAGTACACCGAGCTAAGGAATGACCAAACACTGTGTGTGTGTGTGTGTGTGTGTGTGTGTGTGTGTGTGTGTGTGTGTGTGTGTGTGTGTGTGTGTGTGTGTAAGTGTAAAATTAAACACATACATGTTCTAAGAAACAAATCCACAAGGGGCCGTGACGAGGGTTCGAACCTAACGGAGTCCGAGAGGATCCCATACGCTGCCTTAATCGACTGAGCTACGACATGGTAAAAAGAATTGCAACCGGGAAATCATCATGACCTACCACACGAACGAGGTTGATCATCACAAAGTTCGGCTTAATAACACCCACCCACACCCCCCCCCCCACACACACACCCACACACACACACACACACACACACACACACACACACACACACACACACACACACACACCCACACACACACACACAGCTCAACCCCCGCAAACACAACTAGGTGAGTACAACTAGGTGAGTACACACACACACACACACACACACACACACACACACACACACACACACACACACACCCCACACACACACACAGCTCAACCCCCGCAAACACAACTAGGTGAGTACAACTAGGTGAGTACACACACACACACACACACACACACACACACCCACACACACACACACCCCCCCCCCACACACACACACAGCTCAACCCCCGCAAACACAACTAGGTGAGTACAACTAGGTGAGTACACACACACACACACACACACACACACACACACACACACACACACACACACACACACACACACGCACGTGTCTTGGGTCTTCCCTTCACCTTCAGTATACCCACAGTGTCTCAAGTCCTCACCTCAAGTATACCCAACATCTCCCACACCACAGGATGGATGGTCAGACATGGTTCTATGAGGCGTGTCTCCTAACTTCGGATGGATTACTCATCAGTATATGCCATCAGAATAAATGCTATCTTCAGTATATGCCATCAGTATATATATGCTCTCCTCAGTATATGCCATCAGTATATATATGCTATCTTCAGTATATGCCATCAGAATATATGCTATCTTCAGTATATGCCATCAGTATATATATGCTATCTTCAGTATATGCCATCAGTATATATATGCTATCTTCAGTATATGCCATCAGAATATATGCTATCCTCAGTGTATGTTCCGTTATTTATGAATCATAAAGCGCAACACATGACATAAATTAATGTTTATTTGGCCCACCGTGAGTATGCGATCCAATCATGCCGTGTCCGTCAGAGCATGCCGTGTCCGCGAGAGCATGCCGTGTCCGCGAGAGCATGCCGCGTCCGCGAGAGCATGCCGCGTCCGCGAGAGCATGCCGTGTCCGCGAGAGCATGCCGTGCCCGCGAGAGCATGCCGCGTCCGCGAGAGCATGCCGTGTCCGCGAGAGCATGCCGTGTCCGCGAGAGCATGCCGTGTCCGTGAGAGCATGCCGTGTCCGTGAGAGCATGCCGTGCCCGTCAGAGCATGCCGTGCCCGTCAGAGCATGTTGCTGATTCAAATCACTTCATTGCTCGTGAAAATCAGACCGAAACTATTTTCGTGCCCAGTTGGTTGACACAATTTGTCAGAGACAAATGCCAAGAAGTCTCTGGCAATGTATTTGGTTATTTACGGATTAATTCCGTTATAATATTGTTTTCTGCTATCCTCCGTCTTAAACCGAGTAGATTATAGTCTCCCAAGACGATAACACTCGCCACAACAGCACCACCAACGCCACAGTCCCCAGCAACACCACCACAACAGCACCACCACCACAGCACCACCAATAACACAGTCCCCCTTCAACAGTGGTGAAAATAGCCGCTAAATGCAAATTTTAGTTGTCATCTGCGAGTGAACCAACCAGGAGGTTATGGGACGGCGGAAGCGGTACAAGGACGAGGGCTTGAAAAGTGGAAAAGGGATCCAGGGTGAGAGAGAGAGAGAAGTAGAGGTTTTAAGAGGGAAGGAAGGGGAAGTATTGGTGGGATGGACATGTCACAGGACTGTGATGCTCAGTGTGTTTGATACACCCACTCTCAGTGGCTCTTTTATATTCCTCAGTGGGTCTATTCTATTCCTCAGTGGGTCTATTCTATTCCTCAGTGGGTCTATTCTATTCCTCAGTGGGTCTATTCTATTAGAGGGCCTATTATACTCCTCAGAGAGCCTATTATACTCCTCAGAGGGCCTATTATACTCCTCAGAGGGCCTATTATACTCCTCAGAGGGCCTATTCTAGGTGCTGAGAAGGAGGAGGGGGGGGGGGGGAGGGTAGTGACGGTGTGGGGCTGTCATGGGGGGTGCGTATGGTACTGGCCACCACACCCATATTAAGTCATCCTGTCAGTGAAAGTCACCCATGATTTAAGTTTCATTTCCCCGCGCGATAATGAAGATAAAGTGGGCGAGTGGGTGGGGCTGGCCTGGCCGGCGGCCTGATAAGACCCCTGTCTGCACCACCTGTCAAGACAGGACCTCTATATAGCCTATACCACCTGTCATGACACCCAGAACCCCCCCTCCATCACCCCCACTTTTGTTTTAACCAAAACCAGGGTTCATTAGTAATGCCATTACTGTTCTTAATAATATAAATATATATATATATATATATATATATATATATATATATATATATATATATATATATATATATATATATATATTTATGCGTGGTTTCCTCCGAGGCTATGGGTCCCCCTTCTTCCAGCTAGAGGTAGTACTCTTGTTATAAATTTATTATATATATATATATATATATATATATATATATATATATATATATATATATATATATATATATAATGCAATGAAAAAGTATTAGGGTTGGAGAGATCAAAGGAAGGTTAGACCAGACTGGAAATTAGACGGGGTCAGATTTACCCTGGTGGACAGTTTGGTGAGGGGGGACGGAGGACGGGAGAGTGGACCCCAGGACAGGGATAACGAGCTGACCATCTCCCAGACAATGGTGCAGTTATTCCACTCCATATATATATATATATAGCACACCCTTTGTCGTTATCTCTTTGGTGGTGATGGGACCAGCCTCCTGCTGCACCACCACCATTACAGCATACACCTGTATCACCAACATCACCACCACTACACACCTCCACCAATACAGCCACGGCAGGATACACTTATCTCGCCAAACTACAGTGTACACACACACACACACACACACACACACACACACACACACACACACACACACACACACACACACAGGGGCCTCGTAGCCTGGTGGATAGCGCGCAGGATTCGTAATTCTGTGGCGCGGGTTCGATTCCCGCACGAGGCAGAAACAAATGGGCAAAGTTTCTTTCACCCTGAATGCCCCTGTTACCTAGCAGTAAATAGGTACCTGGGAGTTAGTCAGCTGTCACGGGCTGCTTCCTGGGGTGTGTGTGTGTGTAGTGTGGAAAAAAAATAGTACTTAGTAAACAGTTGATTGACAGTTGAGAGGCGGGCCGAAAGAGCAAAGCTCAACCCCCGTAAAAACACAACTAGTAAACACACACACACACACACACACACACACACACACACACACACACACACACACACACACACACACACACACATACATACACAAGGTCGTTGACGTCTCATCAACAAGGCCATTGGATAATGAAATACACTTTATCTTATCTCTTACTCATAAGAGCAGCTTCACGGGACAAGAGTATCCTGCGAGCGAGCTCCCGCCCTCTTAAGAAAATAAATAAGAGGGAATAAGAGAGAGAATAAGAGTTTCTTGACTCTTAAGAAACCTACCTAAGGAAAGGTAGTTTTTCCAAGGGTGAAGCTGGTGGAGGGGCTTTTAAGGAGGATTGTTAAGTGATCGTTACCGAACAATCGTTCACCCCGTATTGTAC
>NC_091188.1:2145961-2153461 GCF_040958095.1 Procambarus clarkii | reverse complement strand
TTTTAGTGGTCCTCGCAGCACACACACTCCTGAGGGAGGACATTTGAGAAGTGGTGCGGCTCTTCCTCCTTTGGGACACCAACACCTCTCACCTTCCCGCCACACACACACACACATCATTTCGCACTTAATACATGTTAATATCCAGGGAGTATAGCGTGGGCGTGCGTGGGCGTGTGTGTGGATGCGTGGGCGTGTGTGGATGCGTGGGCGTGTGTGTGGGCGTGGTAATGGGGCTTGATAATGGTCCAGGACGGACCGAAACGACGTCGTCTCCTCAATCTTCTGGTGTGTGTGGTCTGGTCAACATATCTTCAGCCACGTTATTGTGACTCATCGTCTCAATACGATGAATGGATCTGACTCCCCGTGTTGCTGCACGGGTTAGCGTCACCCACTGATCTGGGTTCGATCTGGGCCTTGGAAAACAGGCTTGCAGTTTATACAAGTAATGGGCAGGGGGGAGAAGGGGGGGGGGAGCTTTTGGGAGGGTCTGGTGGGAGCACCAATCATAACCCATCCGCTGGTTGGCTTAACGTAATTACCAAAAGCTAGCACTAAGCCACACTAAGCCATGTTTGGCTTAGTAACTTAGTGCCTCAGCGCCCGTAACGCCTGTCACCCCTCACCTTGAGGTGTTCCTGGGGCTTAGCTTCCCCTTCCTTCACTCAACATGCGAAGATCTTGGAAGCTGTGAACATGTCTACCCCGCAGCCGAACGGAAGAGGCCCCCCCCCTGGCTTCTATACCTACCTTGAGGCCACCCTGAGATGGTTCCGGGAATCAATGACCCAGTGGCCCCGATCTCTGATCAGGCCTCCTGGTTGGTGGTCTGGTTAACCAGACTGTTAGACGGCGCTGCTCGCAGTTTGCCATATAAATCGTATGCCAAACACATATATATATCACAATACAAGCTTTATAAGCATTGCACACTAAATGCATCTACACATATATTTATAAATTTATATTTACAGTGGAATGAGTGTTGATGGTAAATTGATGAGTGGGAGATTGGTATGGGTGTGTAGGGTAGGACGATGGGGAGGTGGGGTAGGAGGCTACGTGTGGGGAAGCATGGGTAAGAGGATAGAGTGGTTAGATGTCACCAGCAGAGTCCCAAAGGTCATGATCTATTAACCGTTATATTGTCTATTCCGTCTCTGATACATGCAAATGATCTTCCAAAAGGGAAGAGACTAATTCCTCTCAATGTATACTGATGATAAAAATAATGAGGACTAAAACTGATGAAGATAGCAAGAAATTAGAAAATAATATGATTTAAAAGAATGGCCCAACAAAATGGCTATTAGAGTTTAACTCTATTAAGTGCAAAGTTATGAAAAAGGTGCTGGGAACACCCAATGGGACACGAAATCGTCCAGGACTCAGGAAGGCAGAAAGACTTGGGAGTTCATATATTAGTGAACATGTCTCCTGAAGCCCACATCAAACTGATAGCATCAGCGGTGGCTCTTTTTTTTATGGCACCGTCACGATACCCGTTATTGGCCTCCAGACTGGCACTATGGCACCGACTGGCACTATGCAATTACTTCCACCAATACTTGCCAGACTGTACTAGGCCACACGGTGGGGGGCAGGGGGGGGGGGGGTTGTGGTACAGACCCCCAGCTAACTCTACCACACCCACACACACACACACACACACACACACACACACACACACACACACACACACACACACACACACACACACACACACACCACCTCCATACACTCAGACCACACCACACCTCTCTGACCACACCATGGGCCAGAGTCATTCCCCACGGGCCGGGACCACACACTACACATCACCCGCCTCACATCCACACCCACACCCCACATCCACACCCACACCCCACATCCACACCCACACCCCACACCCACACATCCACACGTCTCACCACAAAACGTACAACATAAATGAATAATAATCATAAACCAAACAAAAACACGAAGTCAAGGCTGACAACACTTGTATACAACTTGTTAACTATGGTGTTAAGGCACTTTAGAGAGCACTCTCATAAACAGTAAGAGTGAAACACTCCACACTTGAGCTAGTGTGAGAAGGAGGAGAAGGAGGAGGAGGAGGAGGAGAAGGAGGTAGGAAGAGGGAGGGAGGGCGGGAATGAATGAAAAATGTCATAGGGAATAAAAGAAGGTGAGGAAAACGCAGGAGGAAGTCGCAAGAGAAAAGGAGTTAAGAGAGAGGAAGGTGTGAGAAGGAAAGGCGGAATGGGGGAAAGATGGAAGACGTTGTATATGGCTGCGGAGGGAGGGAGGGAGGGAGGGAGGGGAACAGAGGGGAAGGGAGGGGAGAGAGGGGAAGGAAGGGGAAAGTGAGAGCCTTCTACAAATATTTAAAATAACAATGTTTTATATTTAGTATTGCCACACTTAACACTGGACTAGTGAATGAGAGAGAGAGAGAGAGAGAGAGAGAGAGAGAGAGAGAGAGAGAGAGAGAGAGAGAGAGAGAGAGAGAGAGAGAGATGATGTCTATATACAAGAAAAAAAGCCCCTTTTGGCCTTTACAGGTATATGGAATAAATGAGAAATAATGAATGTTGAATAAAGAAATCAAGGTTTACAACAGGGGGCAGCTGGCTACCACCAGGTGGTGTGGGTGACCAGGCACACCACCTGTCGTCTCCGGCACCAGGTCATCAAGACAACACGACATCTACTGTAGAAGTAGACTTATAACACGTATCTACAGCTGTCCATCACTCACCAGCTCCAAGATGGCCGGTGTCCCCCATCTCATATTGAAGAAAACTTCTACTCAATGAATTATCGATAACAATAATAGATCCCAATCATTTAGCAATAGATCCCAATCATTTCTTAATCAAATCAATTACAAGTTCTGTGTTGCGTATCATAAATTGCAAATGCAAATATTCTCACTGAGAAACTCGGTAGGAGCCGTGAGCAGGATTCGAACCTATGCTAGAGGGGGGTACTCCCAAGCCCTCTACACGGCTCTAGACCCCCCATGTTCTCATTGATACATCACGCTATTGTGGTTTCTCTCGGCACTGATCTCATTGTTAAGACGCCAGGTAAGTTATTTATCAGATGCATCTTTGCACCATCTTAAAGTATTGGCTTCCAATTCTCTCTCTCTCTCTCTCTCTCTCTCTCTTGGGGGGTATTGTGGACCTCGGAGGCCGCGGTAGTTTCCTCTCTCTCAATACCACGAGTTGTAGTACTATAAGAGTTAAATTAAAGACTTAAGTGCCTCTCTTAAGACGTGTTCTTTAATCACTTTCATGACTTGTTCTTGATCGAATGTGTGTATGGTTTCCTTTGTAACCTCTAATGTGATCTTTTGCATGTTGACTGGGCTCCTGAAATCATGGGGGAGGGGGCAGTAATCATGGGGTGGAGGGTTCCAGTGGTCAGCGGTGAATGGGGGGGTCAGAAGAAAGGGATGGATGAGGAACCCCAAAAGTCAGGTACAGTCCAATAGTAAGGTGGGGACTCATTTGCCGCGGGGAGGGTCCCAATAGTCATGGGTGCGTGGGGTGCGTGGGGAGGCTAGGGGAGGCTAGGGAAGGCTAGGGGATGCTAGGGAGCCGGAAGAGCGTGGTCTAAGCGAGCATGATTATACGGAGGATCATAGGGAAAGAGAAAAGAAGTCTTGCGAGTTCGAAGGGGTTAGGAAGAGCTTGGAGGAAAAGGAGCGGCAAGGGGCTGGAAAAGGAGCGACAATGGAGGGTCTGTGGAGGGAAAACTCACCTTCTGAGCGCCTGAAGAAGCCGTCGTGTCTCTCCCTCAGCAGCAGGACGCCCTCCTTATCGAACTGGTGAGACGGGTGTGCGGCCAGGGCGGCCAGCTCTGACTTGTTAAACCGCATCCCTCCACCGCGCCACACCTCTGAAACACCACACTCCTTATTGCATACCTCAACATTTACTTTATATTATATAATTCAGTTATACGTGCATAAATAATAATGATCCTGATGAAGAGGGGCGTTGGATGAATGCTTCGATGAAGGACTTCGACCAAACGGACTTCGACCAAACGGACTTCGACCAAACGGACTTCGACCCAAAGGACTTCGACCCAAAGGACTTCGACCCAAAGGACTTCGACCCAAAGGACTTCGACCCAAAGGACTCCGACCCAAAGGACTCCGACCCAAAGGACTCCGACCCAAAGGACTCCGACCCAAAGGACTTCGACGAGTCTTAAGCCATCCCGAGCCACAACGCACCAACAAACTTCTCGATATCTCATGTCCGTCCGGTAATTGGGTTTCTGTTGGTTCTTCCCCATCTCGTAGGGTGTAATCAAAGACCTATCCCCATCTATTTCCTCCACTCCCATCTTCCAACATTCGTGCAGTTTCCACTTTAATTAAAATTCCTATTTCAATACTAGTTCATCCCAGCAATTGGCATGAATTAGTTTGATTGAATTAGTTTGCAACAGGCATTGGTTTGTTCTCATATAAATATTATACGTAACAATTATATATATAATTAGGTGTAATATAGGTTCGGTGTTTAGGATCTATTGGCGATTATTTGTATTTGAAGAAAGTGTTTGAAACATTTATAGAATTGGGGTTCGAACAGAGGACGTGAGCGAAGCACTTGTTCCGGAAGTGTTCATCAGACTTCATCAGTTATGATGAAATAATGCTCTACAATGCCAGTATATCTAGTCATACTTTTGTAGGAAAAAAAAAAGGAGGCAAGAACAGGAAGGAGAGTGGGCAACACTTTTATGGAGGCCGCTGCCAAACATGTATGGTCATAAAACAGGAAATAAAACGGCCTGTTATATCTCTCTCTCTCTCTCTCTCTCTCTCTCTCTCTCTCTCTCTCTCTCTCTCTCTCTCTCTCTCTCCTTCTGTTGTCCTGTTTCCCTCTCAGTATACGTGCCGTTGTTGTTTGTATGTCGGCACACATGTAGTTGTTAGTAGCAATATACCTGTTAGCATCACGTGCTGCTTCTGTTATCACGTGTTGGCGCTGTTATCACCACGTGCTTGCGCTGTTATCGTGTGCTGGTGCTGTTATCATGTGCTGCTGCATTTGTGATGGCATCACTGCTCGTCTTCATCATTAATATATTTTGCCGTCATTATTTTTGTCATTATTCAACATTCATTATTATTATCTGGGTAATATTAAGTCTTCATTATTATCTCCATGGGATCCAACCGGACCCAACCACGGGCCCCAGGACCCAACCACGGGCCCCAGGACCCAACCACGGGCCCTAGGACCCAACCACGGGCCCCAGGACCCAACCACGGGCCCTAGGACCCAACCACGGGCCCCAGGACCCAACCGCGGGCCCCAGGACCCAACCACGGGCCCCAGGACCCAACCACGGGCCCTAGGACCCAACCACGGGCCCCAGGACCCAACCACGGGCCCCCCAGGACCCAACCACGGGCCCCAGGACCCAACCACGGGCCCCAGGACCCAACCACGGGCCCTAGGACCCAACCACGGGCCCCAGGACCCAACCACGGGCCCCCAGGACCCAACCACGGGCCCCAGGACCCAACCACGGGCCCTAGGACCCAACCACGGGCCCTAGGACCCAACCACGGGCCCTAGGACCCAACCACGGGCCCTAGGACCCAACCACGGGCCCCAGGACCCAACCACGGGCCCTAGGACCCAACCACGGGCCCCAGGACCCAACCACGGGCCCCCAGGACCCAACCACGGGCCCCCCCCAGGACCCAACCACGGGCCCCCCCCAGGACCCAACCACGGGTATTTAGGCTTCAGCGTATAAAATAAAACATGAACATTTTTACAGGAAATTGATGTAAGTTAAAAATAATAAAATAAACCAGTTATACGTGAATGTGCAGTGTTAGTGCAGAGTCCGCGTGAAGACCCGACGACTGCAGGAGGAGCGGCCCCCAGGGGCACGAGTACCTGGAGGCCTACACGGAGGACACGATAGGGAGGTGAGGACATTAATGGGAGTGTAGCGTGCAAGGGGAGGGAAGGGGGTTTACCCACGAAGGCAAGGAGGGGAGGAGGCAGGTATACTACACACACACACGTACCTACCTATCTACACCTCATCTCATGCTGCGTATAGGCACCTAAAACATGCTGTTTTAATGGTGCCTATACGCAACAGCCTGTTGGACCAAGTTGGGGAGTAGAACATTTTCCCCTGGACCCTCTCCAGGAATATGTTCCAGGACAGTGAAAGGTAGGGAAGGGGGTGCATAGCCTTGTATGGCTAGGGGTAAGGGTAATTATCAGGAGAAAGCACATAAGCCATTTCGAGTGTACACAGCACTTGAAAGGGGTCAGGGTAAGGATTTCGGATGGGACCGGGGGGGGGGGAGGAATGGTGCCCCACGGGCCACCATTCCATTAGCGGGGCGTGGCGCCCGTGGCGGGAACACAGGCGCCGCGCCCCGCACACCGGAGCCTCGGAGGACAGACGCCGCGTTTAACATTTTATCGAGAGGAAAAGTGAGCGGACCGGTGGGTGAGAGAGGGACCTTAACTTGGGGGAAAAGTTCCGGCGAGATGATGGCTTTGTCTGGCGAGGCTAACCCGGGAAAGGTGATGGGAAAGGAGGAATGAGGAGGGAAAGTGAGGAGAATCATGCGCGTGAAGAGGCAGAAGATGAGAACTAATCGACTAATCGAGAGTAAAACCGGAGGGGATTGGCTGTGAAGTCACACACGAATAACAACAGAAAGGAACTATCAGAATGGGAAATCACCAAGCTTATTCCTACAACACGGAATCTTCCTCGTCTGCCTCTAAACCTTCCCATTAAGACTACCGCCGCCCTTCACACCGTAGCTATCACGGTACCTTTAGACCGTGACTAACACGGTACCTTTAGACCGTGACTAACACGGTACCTGGAGACCGTGGCCAACACGGTACCTGGACACCGTGGCCAACACGGTACCTGGAGACCGTGACCAACACGGTACCTGGGCACGGCCACGGTCTACCTGTCAGACTAGGGCAAGTGCCATCACCATACAATGTTAATAAACATAATTTAATATCACACACACACACACACGACGCTCAATTCCGGTGGCCAAAAATTCATAACAATTTACATATGTAAGAGTTGACAATTTTATCTGTGCATACATTTACACGAGAGAGAAAGCAAACTTGATACCGCCGCCTCGCTTTATCACGGTAAAATATGTACTGAATATATATATATTTATATATAAGTGTGTGTGTGTGTGTGTGTGTGTGTGTGTGATATGTATGTTTATGTATGGAAATTACTATATAAATGTAAAGTAAATCAAACAATTCCATCAAGTCTAACGATTTACGAGGACCTTGAAACATTACTATCTATATGAATTACTACAATTTTCTTTGAGGAACGAAGCATTTACTACACTACACTTTGTTCATTTGAAGCCTTTACAAGTTCCCAGCTTTCCTAGTACTTCCTAGCGGCTACGACGGGCTTTGTCCTAGCCACAGCAGTAATGTATTCCATGTT
>NC_091188.1:2000961-2140961 GCF_040958095.1 Procambarus clarkii | reverse complement strand
TCGCCGTCATAAGCAAGTCACTGACTGGAGTTTACAAGCGCGGAACAATACTAGTGAAGTTTACATTGCCCCCAGGAGTACCCCAGGTCCCCCAGGTAGTCCCCTGTGTCCCCCCCCCCGCCCCCAACCCTTCCACGCCTCAATACTGCAACAGAAAAACTGAGCAACATTGCAGGAACAAAAAAAAAAAAAAATCACCCATGTTGCAAAAAAAAAAAACTACAGCCTTAACTTCTCATCATAGCCTTAACTTACAGTAACTTCTTGTACGTACATTGTGCACTAACGACCAAGTGATTACAAACCTATTTAATTTTTGTTAAAATATTATTTGCAATCGTGGAAAAAAAATTTACATTCTACTTTTTTAACTAAATGTGGTCATATCGCCAGTTGTGGTCTTTTTAATATTTCCAGCGTAATATTACCGCCGGTTCTAATAAATTATTATCTGTCATAAACACAATGATAAAGGAGTTAACGATCTTGTACTGCAAGAGCTTCGCTGTGGATACACAAAACATACAGCCAGGGCCTGCTTTACTGTGCAGGCGTGTCGAGAGGCAGCTCCTGGGTGCTGGCAGGTCTGCTAGCGGATAAAACAGCACCAACAGTAACAAAGGCTGCAGTAGCAATAGCAAGAACAGTAGAAACAGCAATAGTAGCAGCAGCAACAGTAGCAGCAGCAACAGCAGCAGCAGTAGCAACAGTAAAGCAACAGCAGTAGCAACAGTAGTAGTAGTAGTAGCAGCAGCAGTAGCAAAAGCAGTAGCAGCAGCAGCAGTAGTAGCAAAAGCAGTAGCAGCAGCAATAGTAGCAACAGCAGCAGCAGTAGTAGTAGCAACAGCTGTAGCAACAGCAGTAGCAGTAGCAGCAACAGTAGCAGCAGCAGCAGCAATAGTAGAACAGCAGTAGCAGCAACAGTAGCAGCAGCAGGCAGAACACACACTGGAGCAGAGGATCGTGACCTGACCTGAGGTCAGACCCGCTAGGGCTGCCAGTACCAGGTACTCCAGATGGTTCAAGAGGAAGTACCAGTACAGAAGGGAGCGCGGACCACCTGAGAGACCGCGCCAAGAGCAAGGCGAAGGCAGAATAGAATAGTTGAGCCCAGGCACAGAAAACGGGAAAACGGAAATAAAACGAATGAACAGAGAGAGAAAAATTAAAATAAAAGTATAGAAGGAAGACGAATGAATAAAAAAAAGACTCCAAAACTACAACAACTAATCCCGTTCTCCTCCGTCGCGGCATAGAAAACGGGCGGCGGGTATTCTCCTGTTCGAGCGAACAAGAGAATAACAAGTTTTAATTCATTAAGTATTCATATATTTCTCTAAAAACCGTAAAAAACGAGGGCCACTGGCGCCGAATAAATAAAACATTCTTACACCTATGACTTCTCCGCTATTCTTGCAGCCGCAACAGGAGGATTCAAACCAGAGGGGATAGCGCTCGCCGACGCCAAAGGATCAAACACTGAACCCATTCTTATCACAACACCAGAACGGGGTAGCTTCGCAAAACCACACTTAGCTGTCTTAAAGACCGCCGGAGCACCCTATTCCACCCCTGTTCACCCTCTTCCAGGAAAAGGTGGTATTCAATAAGAAAGTGGTGCAGGGGTGGGGGGGGGGGGATAATGGGTGGCAGCAGGATGGAAGGTATTCCTGTGGGAAGGGGAGGAAGGGAGGGAACGTGAGAGAGGGAAGGGAAGGTGGGAGCGGAGGAGAGAGGGGGTGTTTTAAGGTGGGAGTTACGCCCCCATTGGACAAAGGGGCCAAGAACCTGTTCCCCCCACGTAATTAACGCCCACTGTAAAAAAAGTACTCACCCCCACAGTAAAAAAGTACTCACCCCCACAGTAAAAAAGTACTCACCCCCACAGTAAAAAAGTACTCACCCCCACAGTAAAAAAGTACTCACCCCCACAGTAAAAAAGTACTCACCCCCACAGGACTAGGTGAACAACACGCCCAGATCTCCCACAGTAAGCAACGGGAGACAGGGAGCCCAATACCCAGAACCTCCCACAGTAAAGGTCTGGGAGGAAGTAGTTGATTATAAGAGGATCATGATAGCTGGAAAAAGAGAAGGTAGATAAAGAGAAAAGAGAGAAAGTACACCGAGTTGAAAGGAGAGAAAGAGAGAGATGTGAGAGATAGATAAATGAGAGACAAATGGGAGGAGGACGAGAGTAGAGAGGACGGTGAGTGCACGTGCGTGCGTGCGTGTGTGTGTGTGTGTGTGTGTGTGTGTGTGTGTGTGTGTGTGTGTGTGTGTGTGCGCGCGCGCGCGTGCTCACCTACATGTGCACGCAACACAGGATTAAAACCGCGGCTTCCATTATGCCTTAGAATCGTGTAGTGGCGCAGTCCCCACCATTATCGCAGGTATATTTACCGTTTTGTATCGAGATAAGGGGGGGGGGGGTTGTGACCCCTGGGGGAGGGGTTGTGACCCCTGGGGGAGGGGTTGTGACCCCTGGGGGAGGGGTTGTGACCCCTGGGGGAGGGATTGTGACCCCTGGGGGAGGGGTTGTAACCCCTGGGGGAGGGGTTGTGACCCCTGGGGGAGGGGTTGTGACCCCTGGGGGAGGGGTTGTGACCCCTGGGGGAGGGGTTGTGACCCTGGGGGAGGGGTTGTGACCCCTGGGGGAGGGGTTGTGACCCCTGAGGGAGGGGTTGTGACCCCTGGGGGAGGGGTTGTGACCCCTGAGAGGGGAAGGGGAGCCGACAATACAGGAACAAAACAACCCATGCTATAAACAGTGGGTCTAGCCGTACTTGCCAAGACAACAACAAAAGCGGGGTAGAGGGAGGGAAGTAGAGAAGGAGGCGGGGGAGAGGGAGGGGAGAGAGAAAGGGAGAGGGAGGGAGCGGGAGGGACGGAAACAATTGAAAGGAAAGGAGAGTAGCAGCCGGAAAAGGAACATTTATGAGAGGGGGGACTTTAAACATATGACCAAGTGTTTAAGAGTCCACAGGAGGATATACCACCGACGGAACATACTTCATAGCATACGATAGTAAAGAAGGAAAGGGACGAAAGGCAGGATAGTCCACGCTACACAGCATTAGTGTCTTTAAAAGTACTAATCAACAGTTTGACATTTCTCGTTCGAATCATTTTTCTTTCAGGACAAGCTACTTTAACATATTTTTCTAAAATAAGGTTTTCCGGAAACAATTAGTCCCTGGTCTTGAACGTGGTCTGAATGTTTTATTTGTGGTTCTAGTTTTAATTTCTTCTTTTATTTACAACGGAACAGCTGGAGCTTGTGTTCCATGAGAGCCATTGTTATCTCCAGTAGCTCACTAAGCGACCTGCTTCACGTCAGTAGGGAAGGTGCAACAGGTACTCTGAGAGAGAACTATCAACATCAGAGGCCCGAGACTGTTCAACACGCTTCCACTACACATAAGGGGCATAACTGGCCGACCCCTCACAGTGTTCAAGAGAGAACTGGATAAGCACCTCCAAAGGATACCTGATCAACCAGGCTGTGACTCATACGTCAGGCTGCGAGCAGCCGCGTCTAACAGCCTGGTTGATCAGTCCAGCAACCAGGAGGCCTGGTCGACGACCGGGCCGCGGGGACACTAAGCCCCGGAAGCACCTCAAAGTAAGGTAAGGGCTCCTGTGTTCTCTTCAGAGTTTCTACTCGTAAAATGGAGACTGCTGATACAACTTGAATATTGTATACTGAGAAAAGACCTGGGTAAATATGGGTTAGGAAATATAGCAGGGGGGGGGTGAGGGGGGAGGGTGTTGATTTATGAAAAAGAGCTTACCCGGTTGCATAACAGGCGAGGGATGGTTGTATTGCTACAGAGACAGACAGACAGACAAATAAATGTCGAACAGGACCTGTAAACACACCTTCTTATAAACAAAATACCCAAAGTGGAAAAAAAATCATAAAAATACATATTAGTAAGACTAGCCTCCTTCCCCCCCCCCCTCCAACCTACCCTCTCTCTTGCCCCTCCTCCTCCAAACATCCTCCATAATTTGCCCTCTCTTTCCTACGAAATGTAGATGTTTATCTCTCAGAATGTTTGGTAATATGTTTATTGTTTGTGATGTGTGTATGATATTAGGAAGATATTAGAAAGAACTTTTTTAGTGTCAGAGTGGTTGACAAATGGACTGCATTAGGAAGTGATGTGGTGGAGGCTGACTCCATACACAGTTTCAAGTGTAGATATGATAGAGCCCGATAGGCTCAGGAATCTGTACACCAGTTGATTGACGGTTGAGAGGCGGGACCAAAGAGCCAAAGCTCAACCCCCGCAAGCACAATTAGGTGACTACAATTAGGCGAGTACACACACACACACACACACACACACACACACACACACACACACACACACACACACACACACACACACACACAAACAAACACACACAAACACACACAAACACACACACACACACACACACACACACACACACACACACACACACACACACACACACACACACACACACACACACTGGCAGCCACTAGGGTACAAGTGGTGTGTAATAACTCTGTCTTCTAGTGCCAGGCTTCTATTGAGTTGATGGAAGATAAGAACGTCTTATGGCCTTGTTTTTGTCTTAAAACAAAGCCTTTGTCCTTGTCTTAAAACAAAGCCTTTGTCCTTGTCTTAAAACAAAGCCTTTGTCCTTGTCTTAAAACGAGACAAAGCCACATAATATAGGAAATAAAAATGCGAACAAGAGTGAAGAGAATAACCAGAGGAGGAATAATTTTGGTGAATAAAATACTTAAGATCATGCACAAGGTAGGGAAGGGAAGGGAAGGGAAGGGAAGGGAAGGGAAGGGAAGGGAAGGGAAGGGAAGGGAAGGGAATGAAACTATCAGAGGGAAAGCGCCAAGCCATTACGACTATGTAACACATGGAAGAGGGTTGAAACACGGATGGAACGGGGAGAAGGGGGGGGGGGAAGGAATGGTGCCAAACCACTTGGACGGTCGGGGATTGAACGCCGACCTGCATGGGAAGCCAGTGTTCACCGAAGAGATGAACACTGCCCCCCCCCTTCCCCCCGATGCATACATCAATTTTAACATTGTATTAAAAATTGGTTTGTTATATGTAACTCAATCTTATTATATATTAAATTTATATGTAAAGTTAGACGTAGGTTAGGTGCTAGAGATTATTTGTATTCGAAGGTCGTGGGGTGAAGCGTTTATTTACAACTACGGGCTCACCATAGCCCGTGCTACTTGGAACTTTTTGTTCCAGGTTGCGAATCTTAAACAAGCGCTTACAGCGTTGTGATTCGAACAGAGGGGTCGCCAGCGAAGCACAGTTCGAGAAATGTTCAAACGTCATCAGTTGTGAGTCGCGTGTAAACCGGTTTTCATTCATATACAGGGAGGTTTGGCGGCTGGATTAACGAGCCTTTAGCCATTGTTTATGAGGACGGGCTGGTTAACGACACCTTGATTATAAATGGACGCTTGTTAAGTGGTTGTTAACCCACATAACGATGCCCAACCTCAAGGTCACAACCACAACCTAATTACAACCAACATTAATACAAATAATACATATCGAAATATTTGTAACAGAATCGAGATGAAGTTCAGAGTAAATTTAGAAGCTATTTATTCTTGATCGCTTTAGCCAAACTAAAGAAAAGATAAAAACATAATTAGAAAGGAAAAGAAACATTCTAAACTATAGGTGGTACACACACACCTTCGCAACTTAAGACAAAACAGGAAATTTGTCAACTAATCCTATTTTATATATCAGCTTACCAAAGGGATCAGGAAAACGTGAGAATATATTTGCCTCACAGCCAAAGAGAGAGAGCTTTACCGGAGCCAGTTAAACCCCTTGAAGCATCCCTCTCCAAGCGGGAACAATCCAGAAAAATATAAGATGAGTTTCCTCAAGGCGGAGGACCTGAGATCATGCCGGCACTTGGGATCAGCGTGAACAATGAGTAGGATCAGACGGTGAGTCTGATCCTACTCATCAGGCGACACCAACACGAATGGAAGAGTCGACAGGACGCCCGCCCCATCGGCTCTGTGTCGGAGGTTCGACGCTGACTATATCAGTCAGACTCTCACTCGTACCCAGGATCGTATAGACCCACGCCCGTACAGACCCACGTCCGCACCGACCCACGCCCCTACCACGCCGTGTACTCCTACCAGTACACGAGAAGCCATTCCCAGCCCAAAGGACAAACAAAATTAAAGTCTAGCTTTGATGACGCTTGATGGATGGCCAAGCAATTTACCACCCACGGCTTCTGGCCTCTGATAAGACCCTCCAACACTGCTAGTATAAGCCGAGTGAGAAAGTTATTCTCACCCTCCAGACACGCCGTGGCTCCGAGATGCTAAGATTCGAGGAGAGACTAAGGCAATGTTTTCTTATAAGAGCAAGACGGTTGGACCATCCAGGGTCCCGTCTGGGAGCGAGGCAGCCTACTCCAGGGATAAGGGGAAGACACAGAAAGAGGCATTCTGGAAATCAGTTGAGGCAGAGGCATCATTCTCCAGGGCGAGTTGAGAGGTGGGGGTGAGAGGAGAGTAAGAGGAGGCTATGAGATGGAAGAGGGTGGTGGTGCGGGACGGGTAAAAAGAGGATGGGAAAGGAGAGTGGGAGAGGAGGAGGATGGATGGATCAGGGCATGGAGAGTGAAAGAACAGGTGTAGTTGATGGCTAAACTTCCCCCCCTTCCCTTTCCCCCATCATCTCCCCCACGCTTCCTTACCCACCATAACCGCCCCACGACCCCCCCTTACAACCAACACTACTATCCCCCTTCCACACCACACCACAAACACAACATTTCCCCCCCCACACACACATAACAGCTCCCTAAACACACAAGACAACACTCCAAACACAACCCCCCCCTACACACAAACAACCCCCCTACACACAAACACAACCTCCCCCTACACACAAACACAACCCCCCTACACACAAAACACAACCCCCCCCTACACACAAACACAACCCCCCTACACACAAAACACCCCCCACAACACTAAAGAATCAATTAATACAAGTAACATGGCGTGACATTTGCTAGCAACATGCACGGCCGCCTGCGTGTAACTCCCCCTTTGTCTCGGTAATTATGAGAGAAACTGTATAGAAGAACAATACATCGGAGCAGGCAGGCAAGCAAGAGAAGTTGGTCACGCACGCACACGCACGCACGCACACACACCTTCTCAACCTCTCACTCTGCACAAATTTCAACCCAATCAAATGCAAATTCAGAAGCGGGCACATATCATGGTAGCCTTGAGGAAACTGCACAAAGAGGCTTACATAATGAACAAATCCACAAGGGCCGTGACGAGGGTTCGAACCCTCGTCACGGCTTTTTGTGGATTTGTTCATTTGATGCATCACGCTATTGTGATTTCTGTGTGCGAGGCTTACATAATGCTCTTCAGGGCTGGCGTCTGGCCAGAGTTAGGGTAGAAGACACTTCTACACGCACTGGAGGACAATACACCAAGTCCGGGGCTTACTACAAGACTTGGGCCTTTCATTACACTAAATACACTATATACACTAAACCCTAATTTAAAACACAAACTACCATTCCCCATTAGTAAACGCGAACAAAATACATTATTTCATACTAATACGAAATTATGAAAATATTACAAACATTTACGAATGCATAGGAACAGCATCTGGGGCTGCAAAAGCGTTTCGACACTCTGTTAAGTCTCATAAAATATAAATACTGAAGACGTTATAGGAAATCGCAAATGATAGTTAAATGTGGATGTACGCGCCCGTAGAGTTTCACGGGTCCAGTCCTGAGCACTCCAGTTGGCATGAGGTACCTGGAGCTTTGCAATTACTTTATTCACTCTCGTATTCTTGAAGATATCCTCACAGTGTACCCAAAATTTGCCAGTGTAGGCTACCGATCACATGACCCTCTATGACTGACCAAACTGCGCAATGGGGGAATTTTTTTCTACATCACAGACCTAGTTCTTGACACCCTATGCAACCCCCCCTTCACATACAGTAGTCTAAGGCAGCTGTATAAATGAGCAGGTACCTTAGCATTAAAATACAACAACTGAAACACATGCAAGTCTCTGCGACGGTGACCCCCGAGACGCCCAACACCTGAACCATATTCCAACTTGACCTTAATACTGTAAGCTGCACTTGTAGACGCACTTAAGTGTCTTCCTGACGGGGGTGACTCCCCCCCCAACCCCCCTTGAGCACACTAAGGTCTCTTCGTCCCCAACTAAGCACATCCACTAGGGCCTCCTTCCCCAACTCTGTCTGGCTGTCTGTCTGTCTGTCTGTCTGTCTGTCTGTCCCTCCCCCTCTCTCTTTTCCCCCTCCCATATCTCCAATATTTACTTCCCCACCCCATATTTGCTTTAATAAAAATCTATCCACAGACGGAGACAAGATAAGAGTATAGATAACAGCAACACTCAGGTAAAGCAAAGAGATTATCCTCAACTTATGAAAAGCAGCAGTATTGGATACGATCCAGTTCGCGTGGCGGCGGTTTATTACACAATAATGCCGGAAAATAATAATACTAAAACCTCCACAGCCTCCTTCCACGTCTCTAGACCGACCACGATGTCTCTAGAGTCACACAAAAGCTGTGAAATAACACACCACACACACACACACCCTACCTCCCCTGGGTGCAGGCAAGTCTCCACACGTGAATATAAATTGTGTTCAACCCCACCCACCTCCCACCACACACACACACCACACACACACACACACACCACACACACACACCACACACACACACCACACACACACACCACACACACACACCACACACACACCACACACACACACACACTGGAAATTCAAGGAACAGACCCCATCATTAGATGTTACACTCTTTATGCCTTACCATCGCCGGAACCAGGAAACTGAAGTTGATACCGAGAGGAAACCATTGAGGATTGTGTACTTCCACTGCTACACACAGAATGAATGGTGAGAACCTAAAGAGAGAGAGAGAGACAGAGAGAATGAGAGATCAAGAGGGGGAGAGAGAGGGGAAGAGAGGGGGAGGGGGAGGGAGAGAGAGAGGGAGAGAGGGAGAGAGAGAGAGAGAGAGAGAGACAGAGAGAGACAGAGACAGAGAGAGACAGAGACAGACAGAGACAGACAGACACAGACAGACACAGAGATAGACAGACAGACAGACAGACAGACAGACAGACAGACAGACAGACAGACAGAGACCGCCAACCAGGGCCACCAACCCAACAAGAGAGCATCTCCTCAAAGGAGCAGTGAAGTCTGAGAGCAAGATAACGACCCACAGAGAATGAGAACGCCACGCCCCACCCTAAACGACCGCATCTATACACCTTTACTTGCAAATGACCCGGGCAACGACGTCTGAACTTAATTGCCACTCCGAGTAATCTGGTCCGAAGTACCCACACTACCAACCACATCACTAAACACGTCCCACATTAAAATTCACAACATGGAAGAGCCACGTGGAAAAGCCACGTGGTCAGAACTTAATCTCGGTCTTGGATGGTAGGAACACGTAAGAGGAATAAAGTAGATTGTTTGTCTCCAAGACTTGACGAGCGTCAAACTGTCAGTGGTTTAGGCTGATCAGAAAGCTGCGAATCTTGCCGGACGGGATACTCATCGGCCGCCAACTTGCTTAAGTTTGCGGAGGTCATTAGCATGAAAACTGGTGGGTGGGTGGGTGGGGGTGGGGGTGGGTGTGTGTGTGTGTGTGTGTGTGTGTGTGTGTGTGTGTGTGTGTGTGTGTGTGTGTGTGTGTGTGTGTGTGTGTGTGTGTGTGTGTGTGTGTGTGTGTGTGTGTGTGTGTCTGTCTTCAAGATAATGGCCTAGATTAAGTGTGAGGACAGGTTGAAGAAACAGGTTGTGTCTGTTTACGTACGAAACCTCTACATCTTTCTTCAATCAACGCAGCTTAAGTTTGACTTTATTTAATACTTTAAGAACTCATAGGCGCTACAAATTTGTTTAAGACGATAACACGGGGGGGGGGTGAATATTTCTGAAATTCGACACCTGTTTAATGCAAAGCCGCCATGTGTTGAAGAAAGATGTACAGGTTTCGTACCTAGACACCTGAATGCTGCATGAATCCTGATCCAGCATTTACAGAGAGATATAGCGGCTTCAGATAGGAGTCTCTCTAGTTTCTAGATGACAGACATTGAGTTGAATTAGGGAACAATCAAGTTACCTCAGTTAAATTATCCCAAAACTCTTGATTTGATTCATTTTGGTTCATGCTAAAGTATCTCTCCTCGCGTGGCTGAGGTAATTTATTTTATTTATTTATTTATTTATATACAAGAAGTTACATTGGGGTTAACAGAATATAGAAAATAAGTTGAATTAACATTCTTGTAAAGCCACTAGTACTCATAGCGTGTCGGGCAAAATGTAGTGTATTAATGTAGTGTATTAATGTGGTAATGTAGTGTATCAGATCACGTGTTCTGAGTGCAGCTTCAGACACATTGCAGTTCATAATGACTGAACCCAGCAGCAGACAGCACGGGAGACATCTCCCGTCACGCAGGGTGCAGTCGCACCTCCACAGATCTCCAGTATCAGCTCTCGATACTGGTAATGGCTCAAAGGGGCCACCACTTACGGGGCTATTCATGCCCGTGCCACCTTTTGGACGGCTTAATCTTCATCAATCAATCAATCAGCAGACAGAAACCCAAACCTTGAGACAGACGACCACTGAGAACAGGATAACATATGCAACGTATATATAAAACTGGCAATTCAAAGCTTTACCGAAACCTACATAAGAAAGACTTCAAAGCATCGTACACCACCTACGTGAGACCAGTATGGGAGTATGCAGCCCTGGCTTATCGTTCGTACCTGAAACAAAAAATAAAACAAGCCTTAATACAAGTTCATAAAGTTGGATATGGGGATAACCCCAGAGCATATGAGGGGGGGGGGGGAGGTTGTTCATTATTGGGAAACTTTCCTCATATTCCATCTCTGTCACACTCTGGGTAAGGCTTCTACATCTGGCCCTCATAACAATGCTACAACGGAGGGAGGAAGACATATAATACCTCAACATTCTTGATCAAACTGTAGACTAACACAAGATGTTTAATATGGGATATTAAATACAAGGGGGTGGAGGGGTGGAGACGAGGATTATGTCAATGGAAGATACTGCTCCCCCTTCTTGTTCTTGTTGTGCCTGATGAACAGTTCGTCCTTATTTAGTTTGTTAATATCCGTTAGCATCTTGTATGTCGTTATCATATCCCCCCCCCTTTCCCATCTCTTGACTATAGTAAGATCCCTCCCTCCCTCTCTCTCTCCCTCTCTCTCTCCCCCCCCTCTCCCTCTCTCTCTCTCTCTCTCTCTCTCTCTCTCTCTCTCTCTCTCCAAATCTGAAAACTGAGGGGAACTGCAAATCCCCTCAGTTCTGGGACTTGTGCATGTGTGGGCAAGCGTGCATGCGTACATAGATATGCACATGTACACATGCACTCGTACAAGCGTGAAAATCCCATGATAGGTAGGTATGATACCTCCGACTACCACCTCAGCTTAAGAGCTTAAAGGCTACCAATAGCCACCACCTGCCCCAGCACCGCTCCTGTGCCAGGTAAGTCCACTACGGACTCACCATAGCCCGTGCTACTTGGAACTTTTTGTTCCAAGTAGCTGAATGTAAAGCAAGCAAGCGACAGCAGGAGCCAAGGAGCAACTCCACCCTGGCCTGGCCGGGTCCTCTACACCTGCATTACTCCTCCCAAACTTTCCTCATTAATCACGTCCGGTCGACCTCTCTCTCTCGCCTGATCAACAGCAACGAATACGCTCGCAGCATCCAGATTCCTTCCTTAATGCTAACGTCAAGTTTCCTCGCTGAAGTCCCGCCAAGTATTTTGAGATGCTGAGATGGTCTTCCCTCAGCCTCGTGGCTATATTACATAACCCGTAAGTTTGTCGCGACCGAGTGCTGAATAAAGACAAAAAAATAGCATCTTTCTTAGCACGGGAGCCATCTCCCGTCACGCAGGGTGCAGTCGCACCTCCACAGATCTCCAGTATCAGCTGTTGATACTGGTAATGGCTCAAAAGGGCCACCACTTACGGGGCTATTTATGCCCGTGCCACCTTTTAGGTGGCTTAATCTTCATCAATCAATCATCAATCTACTCAGCGTATTTGCGATGAATCTGTTGTATGTACAGGGTTCACGCCTCCCTGAGGGCAGTGTGGAGGAGTCATCATCCTTGAGATCCACAGGAGAAGCCTCTTGAATGCTCCATCTTTTTGTTTTCGTTAGGTTTACACGCGAGACTCTGATATAACCCGAGACCCACATGCGTGTTAAGATCGTCCACACTGTCTCGTGTTCTAGGGGTTAGTGGTTGGGCTCTGTAGCTCCCACGACACTACGGCTCTTCCAAGACACAGCCTCACCACCGCCCTATCTCCTTTCTCCTTCCAGTAACCCACAGAGAGCCTCCTCCTCGTGTCCTCCCTGCCTGAGCCTCTCTACAGAGGCCCGGAGGCTCGTAGCGAGGCAGGTCAGCTCAGAGTGTCGCTTCCAATTTAGCGTGCGGTGTATTACTGGAGGTGCGGCGCCCGTTCCAGCACTCCTGGGGTGGTGGTGAGGCGCGGCCACACGTGCTAACCCGCCCCCACCACACACCCGCTTCTCCACCTCCTCTCTCCATCTCCATTTCTCCCTCCCTCTCCCGCGCCTCGCTGCTGCTGCTGCTGCCCCTCCCCACCACACCTCACATCTTCCTCATATTTACTGGCGAGGAAGGCCGGGGTCTTGGGGGATGTGCTGGAGATCTCAGAAACCTTCAGTGAGGCAGGGTCGGGGGGTGGTGCTGGTGAGGGGGTGCTGGAGACCCTCAGTGAGGCACGGTTGACGAGCACGACCTCCTCCTCCTCGATATTGACGCCAAACTTAAAGGCGAAGGCGACACCGGCTCCTTTAAACTCTCCTTAACTTCTATACTTGTCTCCAAGATCAGATTTTCTTTATGGAGAGTGTGAGGGGTGGAGGTGGGGTGGTGCTGGGGGGGTGGAGGTGGGGCGGGGTGGTGCTGGGGGTGGAGGTGGGGCGGGGTGGTTCTGGGTGTGGAGGTGGGGCGGGGTGGTGCTGGGGGTGGAGGTGGGGCGGGGTGGTGCTGGGGGTGGAGGTGGGGCGGGGTGGTGCTGGATGTGAGGAGTGTTATTTGTTATTGCTTAGCGGTTGCCAAGTTTAAGAGGTAACCACAGGCAGCCACGACCCCGTCACAGGCAGCCACGACCCCGTCACAGGCAGCCACGACCCCGTCACAGGCAGCCACGACCCCGTCACAGGCAGCCACGACCCCGTCACAGGCAGCCACGACCCCGTCACAGGCAGCCACGACCCCAAACACCCCAATACTCTAGGTGGTGACGCGCGAACATGGAGCTTTTACTAATGCATTTCTCAGCACACAAAGAAACCAATCTTGTCGGCAGCCAAGAGGTCCTCCCCCACGGCTGCTACAACATAACATTATCCTCCTCCTCATCCACAATTTCAAACCCGCTACGAGCAATCAACCAAGGACGAGGAAGGGGAGGATGATGGATAGACGGACGGATGGAGTATGAAGACATATGAAAATGGCGGGAAAGAGAGACCAAATGTTGGACTTTGTGGCGGGAGATTGACGACGCTTCCTGGGTTCAGATTCACGAAGCAGTTACGCAAGTACTTACGAACGTGTACATCTTTCCTCAATCTTTAGACGGCTTTGGTTACATTTATTAAACAGTTTACAGGAATGAAAACTTGCCAATCAACTGTTGGTATTGTTATAAACAGCCTCCTGGTGCTTCGGAGCTCATTAACCGTTTAATATTTGTAAACACAGCCGCCAAAGATTGAGAAAAGATGTACAGGTTCGTAAGTGCTTGCGTAACTTCTTCGTGAATCTAGCCCCAGTAGATTACGCAAATGTAATTTGAGCTTCCTTCTACTTGATCTACCGTCCTTATGCAGGGCCTGACTCGACGCGGTGTGGCATGTATATGTGTAATTTATACATTACAATAATGTATATTCATGGAAGACACTGGAAGGCCAGGTCCCGAGTTGGCACAGTTAAGAAATGCACTGAAACAAACGATACTTCAAGGAACTGTAGAGCAAAGCCAGTACTGAGCAGAGGTGCCACAGGCACAATCAGAGGTTCACGGCTACTCGACACCTGTCCAGCAAGCAAGAGAAATATTGCCGGAAGGAACTATCAGGGGAGAAAGCGCCAAGCCATTACGACTATACAGCACTGGGAAGGGATCAGGATAAGGATATGAAATGGGACGAGGTTAAGGAATGGTGCCCAACCACTTGGATGGTCGGGAATTGAACGACCACCGTCACCCTTGAGACACAACGACCACCCTCACCCTTGAGTAACAACAGCGATTAGCAGGAGAGGGTGGGTGGTGGGGTAGAGCTGCCACCATCCATTTATATGTATATTGAGACGATATCCATTTCTCGTCTATTGTCCCACAGTTATCACATTGACGATAACATACAATAACAAACATCTATTAACCATAGAAACGAATACTTCTATTAGTATATATCATATTCACAGACAACTTTTAAAACCTGGAAATTGACACTTATTTTCCCGATTGCTAGACATTTCGAATACTACTTTACATAACGCTCTCAAGAGAAGTAGAGTCACTGAACAAAACGGAACGAGAAGTTAACATGGCTGACTGTCCCCTGGAATGGGTTTCACTAAACACACATAATAGTGGAACACCAGAGTATAGCAAGGTACAAACACTCACCAGGTTCGATATCCCGATAGCCTGAACTTCGTGGACGACATATGGTTTGAAGACTGCTCCAACTCAAATCCACTGCTCACACTAACTTGGCTCGGAGCCTCAGCTCACACTGTTTCTGTGGCTCCGTTCACACTCACACACATACACTGATGATTCTCCCTGATTTCTCCTTTTGTTTTCTAAACTCTTGTTCTGTTGTTCTTGATGTTTTTAGCTTCAGCTAAACGGAACAGATAACTTCAACAAGTAGCACGGGCTATGGTGAGCCCGTAGTGGACTAACTTGGCACAGGAGCGGAGTTGTGACTCCAAGCCTATTCTGGTCGTGACTGTCTTTAATCAACTTGTCCCCAGCGGTTATCTCCCCGAATCCCTCCCCCCTCCCCCCCGATTGATGAAGATTAAGCCACCCAAAAGGTGGCACGGGCATGAATAGCCCGTAACCACCCCTATTACCGCTGTAGCGAGTAGATTATCCCAATAATATACTCGCTCCAAATGCATTGTTAATATTCCTGTCAACCTTTGGAGATGAATGAGGTGAGGCGTTGCCCGGGCAACACGGTGAGGTGTTGCCCGAGCATATAAGCAGCAGAATAGCAAACATTAACTAGTCTACTTTCAAGTGTGGTCTAGAGCAGACACTTGCGAGATACTGTACCGACTCTCAGTGCGCTCAACTCCCACCAAAGTATCACCTGTGTACTTCTGTATATTCGACCAAATATATATATAGTATCTTAGTGTCTGTGTTTATTGTCACCATACTTTACGTAACAATAGAACCGTTACACCGCTAAATAGACAGATCAGACACTGATAACTTTTCGGAAAGGGATCAACTTGCCAACCTTTGAAAATTATCAAAGGTTGGGTTTTCTTCCTAACATACAGAGTATTGGGGATAGAATTTCTGAGATAAATGAAGCGTCGGCGATTAGACTAATGAGAGACGAGGGAGCTAATGAATTAATCCTCTCACTTCAAAGGTGGGAAGAAATGAATAATGCATGTGAATGTATAAGAAGATCTTTATGTTCTAATGTTACAAACGTATGATGTCCTTCGAGAATGTATTTCATTGTCAAAGAAACAATTAACACCAACGTGGGAGGAACACAAAGTAGATGTATCTACTGTAGATGCATCTACTGTAGATGCAGTAATTCTTCCCTCTATGTTCCCAGATTCTGAAATTTGCTGCGGTTTGCTAATTCATTGATAATCTGTAAGAGGAGTTTACAGAATCAGGTCACAGAATCAGAATCAGTTATTCACAATCTCTCCTCCATAATTTTTCACTAACATTATCTATATACTCAGATTTCATGGTTTAGAATTTTTTTTTGTGTATGTAATTTTCAAGTTAGGTTCAATGTTAAAGAACGTTCGTATCAGCTAGTTAATCTGCGATAACAAATAACTTTTATAAACTGGCATTATCATGCAAGGAACTTCGGACTTTGTGTGTGTCGGTACGCAAGAAGCTTTAACAAAACTCTACGAAGAGCATCCATTTCAACACACAGACACACACACACACACCACACACACCCTACACACACACCCTACACACACACACACACACACACACACACACACACCCTACACACACACACACACACACCACACACACACACACACACACCACACCCCACACACACCCTACACACACACACACACACACCCTACACACACACACACACACACACACACACACACACACACACACACACCCCACACACACACACCCCACACACACACACACCACACACACACACACCACACACACACACACACACCACACACACACACACACACACACACACACCTGGGAAACACTAAAAACCAGAGAACCACAGCAACACAATTTCTTGCAAACCGACCAATACGCAGGTGGTGTCAGAGGACAAGGCGGCCCACTACACAAGGTGTATTGTGTAGTGTAGTGTAGTGTAAGGTGGCCCAGCAGGGGACCTGGACGTAATCAAGTCCAGAAGAAAGGCAACGGACCAGAGGTCTTCCACAAGATTACTCCAAGGTTACTTGTGTAAAGGAGGAAATGTATATGTTGACCAGACCACACACTAGAAGTTGAAGGGACGACGACGTTTCGGTCCGTCCTGGACCATTCTCAATCGACTTGAGAATGGTCCAGGACGGACCGAAACGTCGTCGTCCCTTCAACTTCTAGTGTGTGGTCTGGTCAACATACTTCAGCCACGTTATTGTGACTCATCGCCTGCATAGGAAATGTAGATGTTTATCTCTCAGAATGTTCGGTAATATGTTTATTGTTTGTGATGTGTGTCTATGTATGTATTAACACGATGTACTGAACGGGGTGAGAATAGGTTGAGCTACCTCATCCCTTTGTGGGTATTTTACTTCAAGCTTATTTAAATTTCAATTTCAACTCCGAGGACTCAAGAGGAGAAAACAACACAGAGTCCACACCTGAAACACTGTTGGAGAAGAGGTATTCTGACAACGGAAGTTGAGTTGAACAACAGAATGCAACACACATGATTAGAATTTGTAACGCAAACGTAAAAATAGGTGGAATGAACTGCGTGAGGAAATTGGGCAGGCCCAATTGGACACTATCATATCAATTCTTGATAAGTGCGAAACAAACGCAAGTGCAACTTTTTGTTCCCAGTAACTGAATCTTAAACAACAACATTGAGAAAAGAAGAGCTGAAGAGAACAAAGGAACAAATAAGAGAGAAAAAGAGAGCAAAAGAGAAAATGAGAAAGAGATCAAAAGAGAAGAGCACGAGCGGCGGAAACATATGATAAAGGACTTAAAAAAAAAGCCTAAGAGAAACTTTTATACGACTCCCGCTGTATCTCACCAATACCCACTGAAAAAGATCTTCTTTTAAAGCAGAAATAAAAGGTCTGAAAGAGGTGGGGGGGGGGGAGGAAGAGGGGGGGGGATAAAAGGCTTCAAAACAGAGAGAGCGACGGGTAAAACGCCTCCAAAGAAAGCCAAAAATGAAGGAGGAAGAGAGAAAGTGCCATTAGAATTTTAAGGTTCTATTCGAATTCTCGAAGACAGAATTGGCTGCCGAGAAAAAAAATTTAGATATAGTATCTCATTTTGATATTACTTAAATGTTTTATATTAGTAGTTGTAGTGGATAAAGTGTCGGTTATAAAGTAAAAAAAATGATGATGATTAGACAGGGGCTCACCATAGCCCGTGCTACTTGCCCCGCTCCTGTGCCGGGTAAGTTACGGGCTCACCATAGCCCGTGCTACTTGGAACGTGTTCTCAGTAGCTGAATCTATAACAACAACATATAACCAGACCACAGACTAGAAAATGAAGGGACGACGACGTTTCGGTCCGTCCTGGACCATTCTCAAGTCAAAAAATTATGATATTTAGCGATGGACTTGGAGCCGCTATAAGGAGCTTGGCTGACCGAGGAACTGGATTTATACAGCAGTTATACGTGACCATTTACGCCACTTGGAACCCCGTTATCGCGATCACAGGCACTAAGTCAGTATTTACGAACCCGTTTAGGCGGCTAGAAGCCGGCCTGAGCTCCCTGACCCGCCTACAGTGGTGACGGAGCACAACCCGTACATACAGTAAAGTTTTCTCCATTATACAACCCGCTACGAACCCACTGTCATGTGTAATGTATCGATTACAAATGACATACCATCTTGAATAACAATGAACATATATATAACCAGACTAGCTTCATGCAGGTCTGCGTTCAATCCCTGATAGTCCAAGTCGTTGGGCACCATTCCTTCCTCCACCCCGGTCGGTCGGAGCCGGTCGGCCGAGCGGACAGCACACTAGACTTGTGATCCTGTGGTCCCGGATTTGATCCTGGGCGCCGGCGAGAAACAATGGGCAGAGTTTCTTTCACCCTATGCCCCTGTTACCTAGCAATAAAATAGGTACCTGGGTGTTAGTCAGCTGTCACGGGCTGCTTCCTGGGGGTGGAGGCCTGGTCGAGGACCGGGCCGCAAGGACACTAAAGCCCCGAAATCATCTCAAGATAACCTCAAGATCTCAAGATAACCCCACCCCGGTGCCATCCTAAATCCTTATCCTGACCTCTTCCAAGTGATATATATAGTCGTAATGGCTTGGCGCTTTCCCCCCGATAGTTCCCTTCCCTTAGTGTTGTTATTTGTTGTTATATATTCAGCTACTGGGAACAAATTCCAAGTAGCACGGGCTATGGTGAGCCCGTAACTTACCCGGCACAGGAGCGGGGCAAGTAGCACGGGCTATGGTGAGCCCGTAACCCCTTAGTGTTTAATCCACGAAAAGTATATATTTTACTCAATATTCTAACTCTGAGGAACCCCCCTCCCCCCCTGGGTCGTGTTCCAGGGACGTCAGTCAGCCTAGAATACAAAAAGATTAATTCATGACACATTAAATATTGAAGCCTAAGCCAGTGTCGTGGAGCGAACACTCAACACTCCCTCGCTGTGCAAAACTACACCCCCGACCCATACGATACACCCCCCCCCCCTCGCCAGCAACAGCCTGTTGGACAAAGCTCTCAAGTCAAAACTTGGGGTGTTTAGAAGAACTCCCAGAACCCCCCAAACAGGTAAGTGAACTACCAACATTTAAACACGCGCGAGATTCACTTTTAATCAAGCTTAAAACACACGCGGTCCTCTTAAACACCCGCCACGACACAACGACAGGTGTTGAACCCAAGACAGTGAAGGCTGGTCGACGTAGGCAGCAAGGGGACAGATTCACGAAGCAGTTACACTAGCACTTACGAACCCTGTACATCTTTTCTCAATCTTTGGCGGCTTTGTTTACAATTATTAAACAGTTAATGAGCTCCGAAGCACCAGGAGGCTGTTTATAACAATAACAACAGTTGACTGGCAAGTTTTCATGCTTGTAAACTGTTTAATAAACGTAACCAAAGCCGTCAAAAGATCGAGAAAAGATGTACACGTTCGTAACTACTTCCGTAACTACTTCGTGTCATCCAGGAATCTAAAGTTAAGTTAAATGTTAAACAGCCAACTACACAACCCAGGGGAATTTATCACGAGCAGATACTGTTATCTCAACAGCACAAGTCACTCCCAAAAGACCGGAGGAAGGGAAGCGATCTGCACACACAAAGAGAAGCCAACAGACAGACGACACCGAGTGATAGCAAATCAATTGATGTGTGGACAACATAAAGCGCTCAGCCACCACACCGTTACTCTTGCCCCTCAGATCACATGAAGACAATAACACAAACTACAGTTTTATCATCTCATCCTTCATGGAAAAGAGAGAGAGAGAGAGAGAGAGAGACAGAGAGAGAGAGAGAGAGACAGAGAGAAAGAGACAGAGAGAGACAGAGAGAGAGAGACAGAGAGAGAGACAGAGAGACAGAGAGAGAGAGAGACAGAGAGAGAGAGAGACAGAGAGAGAGACAGAGAGAGAGACAGAGAGAGAGAGAGACAGAGAGAAAGAGACAGAGAGAGAGAGAGACAGAGAGACAGAGAGAGAGAGAGAGAGAGAGAGAGAGAGAGAGAGAGAGAGAGAGAGAGAGAGAGAGAGAGAGAGAGAGAGAGACAGAGAGAGAGAGAGACAGAGAGACAGAGACAGAGACAGAGAGAGAGAGAGACAGAGAGGGGGGGGGGAGAAAGAATAGTGAAAAAGTCTGCTAAAGAATGTCAGTGAGGGGGTTCAAGGGTGCTAATAATGAATGGGATCCACCAAACTGTTGTTGTCCCTGTAAGGCCGGTGATGGAGAGCTGGTGGGACGGGCCACACTCAGGTGGATGGTGGGGGGGGGGGGAGATGTTCAAGAGTCCGGCGGTTGTGAGTGGATGAAGGATGCTGCAGATGACAGGGGGGGGGGGAAGAGGAGGATGCTGAAGTGTGCTGAGGATGGGAGATGAGAGGTAAGGGGGGAGGGGGTTTAAACAGCCAAGATGGGATAAGTTTGTCTGTCGTTCAAAGGGATGACCCGGTCTGACCTGAAGACTTGAGCATGATAAGCAGGCGACGAGTCACAATAACGTGGCTAAAGTATGTTGACCAGACCACACACTAGAAGGTGAAGGGACGACGACGTTTCGGTCCGTCCTGGACCATTCTTAAGTCATTCTCACAATCGACTTGAGAATGGTCCAGGACGGACCGAAACGTCGTCGTCCCTTCACCTTCTAGTATGTGGTCTGGTCAACACTTGTATGATAATTACTCCAGGGCCCGTTTATGGTCTGGCTCAGGGGCCCGGACAGTAGCCTGGCCTCCACCGGGGATCGAACTCGGAACCTCAGGACTACGAATCCGAAGCGCTGTCCACTCACAGCTGTCTGGCGTTGGTTACGTCAGCGTCGAGACAGTCGACACGTCTTGTTACGAATATTACCGAACTGGTTGTGCAACATTCTAATATGGTAAAGTGACTGCATGACCCACTCTTGCAAAACCCGAAAATGTTATGTCTTGTGTGGATGTATTGCATCATACAGTATACACGTCAAGATGTATACTGTATATTAAACAGGTGGCAACAGTCTTGAAGTTTGTAGGAATACACAAATACATTACTGTAGTACACCCATACATTACAATCATTACATACTGTAGTACAACCCCCCAACAATCCCCACCCCCCTTGCCCACCTACTCCCCCACCACCCCCCAGCTGCAGACAAAGATTAGGGGGCGGGGGTGCTTCCAGACCCCCCCTAACTTCCCTCCCCCCCTCCACGAGAGAGAAGGTGACAAGGGCCGTTTAATCATATATGACCTGCTGGCTAAATCACTCTTCATATTCCCCGAAACGCCAAAATTGCGTAATATTCCCTCCTGGGAGAGATAGGCGTCTCCACCGTTGCTGGGGCAAAGCCTAGCAGGGCGTTGAGCGCGCGTTTTCAAAGCAGGGAGTTGAGCGCGCGTTTTCAAAGCAGGGCGTTGAGCGCGCGTTTTCAAAGCAGGGCGTTGAGCGCGCGTTTTCAAAGCAGGGCGTTGAGCGCGCGTTTTCAAAGCAGGGCGTTGAGCGCGCGTTTTCAAAGCAGGGCGTTGAGCGCGCGTTTTCAAAACAGGACGTTGAGGGCGCGTGTTCCCGCCTATACTGTGTGTACCACTGGTGGGAGAGCCTACATTGTGTACACCACTGGTGGGAGAGCCTACATTGTGTACACCACTGGTGGGAGAGCCTACATTGTGTACACCACTGGTGGGAGAGCCTACATTGTGTACACCACTGGTGGGAGAGCCTACATTGTGTACACCACTGGTGGGAATGCCTACACTGGCCCACCATCCGTCTCTATAAACCGAACTACACTCTTATCAACAATACATTAAATACATTAAACAAACTGACATATCACCATCAATTTACATCAATTTAAACGCATTAAGCAAATTATTCTCCAATGACATTTGCAAAATAAACTTGGCTATTTACATTTAAAACAACACATTAATACAATTATAATTTTACATAACCAGTGTTACTGAAAACAGGTAAAATATATTTACAATTATAATCTTGTGGCTTTTAAGTAATGAGAATTGAGTCAATGTCAGTCAATGTCACCCCGGACCACAGAGGCTGTGGCAGCTGTCACCCCGGACCACAGAGGCTGTGGCAGCTGTCACCCCAGACCACAGACGTTGTGACAGCTGTGGCCCGGTTGTTGATTTAATGCAAATGCTTACAAAGGTATGGGGGGGGGGGTTCCATGCCGGCGCTGCACACTAAAACTGGCCTGACATTTTCAAAACATCTTGAAAGATTCCTTGGGCTGGTTCATTCCATGAGTTCGTACGTTTCTAGTTACGCAAACCAGTTGCTTTTGTTACGGAATGACAATCTGAGAGAAGAGACTTGCCTTAACAGCACCCCCCCCCCCCCCAATAACACTAAGACACACCACTAGCAGTTATCGCACTAAACATGTAAAAGGTATTCACTAGTTCCCCATTAAACCCACTTCAACAAAAGTCCAAACCTTGCCTATGTTATTACAAGTCACTATAGCTTTCAATTCCCTGCAAACACACATACACACACACACATACACACACACACACACAGACACTAGGTAACGGTCTCTATGATTCCCTTGTTACAACTTGTAATCAAGTTGTTACATCTTGTAATAACGCTTTTATGACGTATTAGAGCAGCAGTAATCAACACCCGGGGCCAGATTCACGAAGCAGTTACGCATGTACTTACGAACGTGTACATCTTCTCTCAATCTTTGGCGGCTTTGTTTACAATTATTAGACAGTTAATGAGCTCGGAAGCACCAGGAGGCTGTTTATAACAATACCAACAGATGATTGTGAAGTTTTCATGCTTGTAAACTGTTTAATAAATGTAAACAAAGCCGTCAAAGATTGAGAAAAGATGTACACGTTCGTAAGTACTTGCGTAACTGCTTCGTGAATCTGGCCCCAGGTTCCTATCGTTAAACAGATTCGTCAATACCATTCTAGGAAATCCCATTTTCTTTCACCCACCACCTTATGGGCTCCATGAGAGCACCTACTACAATAATTACTACAATAATCACTACAGTAACTACAATTATCACGTTGACCAGACCACACACTAGAAATTGAAGGGACGACGACGTTTCGGTCCGTCCTGGACCATTCACAATCGACTTGAGAATGGTCCAGGACGGACCGAAACGTCGTCGTCCCTTCAATTTCTAGTGTGTGGTCTGGTCAACATACTTCAGCCACGTTATTGTGACTCATCGCCTGCATACAATTATCACCTTAAATACAACATCTCTTCATACAGTGTCCTAAGATCATACACGCTACACATAGTGTATGGTTGAACCCTTTTAACCCTAACTCCGTCAGTCTCAAAAAATGTATATTTGTTTTAAAATTTGTTTGTTTGTTTTGTATTTGTTTATGTATATTTGTTTTCGAACTCTGGTTACTTAATTCACTCTTGTTTGGTATTGCTTTGTCTTAGTTCTTGTTGCATTATTTTTTTTAAGATATTCAATACAATACACTCATGCGCATGCATTTTTATACATTTTATACATTGTATTATTTTCATTTAACAAAAGAATTCTTCGATGTTTACAAAGCAAGAGTCGTCAGCTTGTTGGATTAGGCATTAGCATAGCTACCGTACTATTGCTCACTACTATTAGCAACATTTGCTCTCTTCAATATATTCTATGGAACAGCACTTCCACAACGCCCATCTCTGCTGAAATGCAACCAGTCTTCCCAAGTCTTAATTGTAGCTACAAAATCATGGAGTAATTGAGTCTTTAACTCCGACGCCCCGTTCCATTCTCTCCAAGATCTGGGATGCTTCCCAAGACCATCCTCTTCATCTCACCAGCTAATGAGCATCACATTCACAGTACGTTTACCTACGAATTGCTATACGGAACTTAGATCACCCATTGCGTCGAAATTGATGCTGCAATGTGTGGGAATTGCTGTTAGTCCGGATATATCTAAGATAGTTATAGCTTCTAAATATACCAGATTATATATGTCGTACCTAGTAGCCAGAACGCACTTCTCAGCCTACTATGCAAGGCCCGATTTGCCTAATAAGCCAAGTTTTCATGAATTAATATATTTTCTCTAATTTTTTTCTTATGAAATGATAAAGCTTCCCATTTCATTATATATGAGGTCAATTTTTTTTATTGGAGTTAAAATTAACGTAGATATATGACCGAACCTAACCAACCCTACCTAACCTAACCTAACCTATCTTTATAGGTTAGGTAGCCAAAAAAGTTAGGTTAGGTAGTCGAAAAACAAATAATTCATGAAAACTTGGCTTATTAGGCAAATTGGGCCTTGCATAGTAGGCTGAGAAGTGCGTTCTGGCTACTAGGTACGACATATATATATATATATATATATATATATATATATATATATATATATATATATATATATATATATATATAAACCTCCATTTATATATATCCCAAATAAACCTACAACACAAGCGAGGCAGACGGAAGAGAAGAAACAAACTAAGAAATAAGAGAGGAGGAGGAGGAGGAGAGAATGACTGTATAATTCATAGAGCAGGACCAAGCAGGTGCCGCCCGCTGGCCACACCACCGCCAGTTTCTCACTCGGGAAAGGTCTTAGACGCCAGACGTAAGTAACCAAACCTCTCAGATACCCTGCTTGATGGGGTTCTGGGAGTTGTTCTACTCCCCAAGCCCGGACCGGGCTTGACTTGTGAGAGTTTGGTCCACCAGGCTGTTGTGCTTGGAGCGGCCCGCAACCCCCTCCGCTCCAAAAATTCAGATCCGATAGAAACATCACAGGGCACTGAATGACCAAAGTATAAAATGGGACCCGTTTAGATCTGAGGCCCATTATGTGGAGGGCTGCACGAAACCTCAACCAGAGAGTACGACAAGGATGCCAGGATCATGGCTCAGCAACCTGTGGCAGCCTGTGGCAACCTGTAGCAACCTGTGGCAACCTGTAGCAGGCAGCAGCAGGCGGCTACAGGTGTCGACTCTCCCGAGCACTCCAGGTGTTAACCTCTGCGAGGCAGGAACTGCGGCGTGATCTCATCTGTTGCTGCTTTAGATTCAGCTCCTGGGAGCAAAAGGTTGTAAGGAGCACGGGCTAGGGTGAGCCCGTAGTGGACTTGCCTGGCATGGGAGATGTGCCACCAAGCCTCGTGATCTCACGCACTACATTACTGAATGTCTAGTCATTCATACATATCCATACACATACACACACACACACACATGCATATATGCATTGAGATATACATACATATATAAATACACATACATACTTAGACAAACGTGGCTACCAAATATTTTATGAGGAAAGACTTGCGTGGAATATATTCGAGTCTATGTCCAATTTTGAGGAACAAATTGGACAAATTGGCCCATTTGAGTGCAGACTCGGCTACCGTGTGGGGCGTAACCCACACCTGCATCACCCCCCCCCCCTCCTCTTATTTAAGTATTCATGAGCTCCTCTTATATACATTTGGATCAGACTGCTTCTTATTCATCAGAGAGCGCGGGGGATCCCTTCTTTATACATCCTTGGGGGGCGGAGGGGGGTTTAAGGCCCCCCCTGCAATGAATAAAGTTTACATTTACAGGAAACTGGCGCCTCAGATTCTGCTGTTGAGACGAACTAGGTTAAAGGGGTGATTGTTATGAGAGCATTCCGATTCCTTGCGAAGTGTCGGGCGTGGAGCGATAAATAGTAACACAGTGATATGTTGACATGACACTATGGGCCATGGGCACCCCTGATATGGGCTACCTTCTGGCACCTGTCCGCGACGTGTGTCCTAGTTGGGTGCCTGCCTGGCTGGGTGCCTGGCTAGCTGGCTGGCTGGGTGCCTGCCTGGCTAGCTGGGTGCCTGGCTGCCTGGCTAGCTGGCTGGCTGGGTGCCTGCCTGGCTAGCTGGGTGCCTGGCTGCCTGGGTGCCTGGCTGGTTGGGTGGGTGGCTGGCTGGCTGGCTGGCTGGGTGCCTGGCTGGCTGGGTGGGTGGCTGGCTGGCTGGCTGGCTGGCTGGGTGCCTGGCTGGCTGGCTGGCTGGCTGGCTGGCCAGTTACAACAATTCTCATCAACCTTTACATAGTTGTTGTCGTTAATTCATTTACATACACGAAAATCCATCGTTTAATTCTCAGGTTTACCCATATATCAACGACTACCCCTCGCCTCGACTCTCCGATATTGCCATGCCCCCATTCCTCCGTCTCTCCCTCTCCCTCTCTCTCTCTCTCTCTCTCTCTCCCCCCCCCCACCCGTGCCGCGGGGTGGCTTGCAGAAAGCAATTACGTGAAGAGGTACGGGACAAAGATAGGAGGAGGCCGGGGACTAGTCTTGGGCCTCTTGGACCAACAGACACAACACTGCCGCTACACGCGAGAGACGCCCGGGGATATTTCCCTGCTACTCACTGGGGATATTTCCCTGCTACTTATTCCCCCACACCATCACCACCCACCCACCCCCCTGGCATGCTTTCAGACGGCCGTCAGTGTGGCCACTCTGTAAGCCGGCCGTCAGTGTGGCCACTGTAAACCGGCCACAATTCTGGCCACTCTGTAAACCGGCCACCCTCCACAAATGGCCTGGACATCTACGATATATATAACTCCACAGAGGAGTTCCTTTCCTGGAATATATTTTCAATGAATTCTTCACTTAATTTTTTTTGACTGGAGAAATAGAAAGTGTCAAAACTTTTGGGTTTAATCATAAAGAACAAGGGAATACAAAAATGGGAAGCGCGCACCATATATATACACGGGTATGGTGATCCCTGGGACGTGAGAATGGTGACTGGTGTTGGTGGTAGTGTAGGTGGTGATGATGGTGATGTTAGTAGTGGCGTAGGTAGTGGTAGCAAAGTGGGTCTTGTAAGGCCAGGAGTGGCAACCCTTGCACTAACACACACACACAACACACACACGAGAGAGAGAGAGAGAGAGAGAGAGAGAGAGAGAGAGAGAGAGAGAGAGAGAGAGAGAGAGAGAGAGAGAGAGAGAGAGAGAGAGAGAGAGAGAGAGACAGAGACAGAGAGAATAATAGTATTACCTACACCTGAGACACACTCGTTACCTCCTTACTCATCTCACAGACTCCTGTAGACCTCAATATCTCCCAAATACCTCCTGCCGGTGACCTAAATACCTTGCAAATATCTCTCATGTGTGCTTGAACGCTCTCCTTCATGTTCTTGCATCTGGAGCTGTCAGCTCACACCTGCAGCCTTCACACTCACTGGTTACCACGGAGCTGGTATCCAACCTCACCACACACCATCACCAGGTGTGGGGGGAGGCAGAGCAGTCACTACAGTTGTGGGGGTGAAGCAGAGCAGTCACTACAGGTGTGGGGGTGAGGCAGAGCAGTCACTACAGGTGTAGGGTGAGGCAGATCAGTCACTACAGGTGTGGGGGTGAGGCAGATCAGTCACTACAGGTGTGGGGTGAGGCAGAGCAGTCACTACAGGTGTGGGGGAGAGGCAGAGCAGTCACTACAGGTGTGGGGGAGAGGCAGAGCAGTCACTACAGGTGTGGGGGTGAGGCAGAGCAGTAACAAGGTGTGGGGGTGAGGCAGAGCAGTAACAAGGTGTCGGGGGGGGGGAGGAAGAGAAGGAGGGAGGGGGGAGAGAGACAGAGAGAGGAGGGGGGACAGGAGAGGAGGAGGACAGGGGGGGAGGGTGGACAACACCTCCCAAGGTGATGGTGTGTCAGGGGACAAGGTCAGAAGATCAGAGCCAACATTCGTCAAGAATGTGTGTGTGTGACACTTACGAAACCTATACATCTTTTACCTCAAATCATAACGACTTAAGTTTGACGTTATTAAACACCTTATAGCACACTGAAGCGCTACGAGGCTTGTCAATAACAACAATAACCCTGAGTTGTGATGTTTCGAAGCCTGTATAAACGGGCTTAACTACTACAGACCCCCCGAGGTGTAACGAATGACGAAAAAAAAAGATGTAGAGGTTTCGCAAAGTGGACACGTGAATGGTCGATGATTCCTGGGTGTCTGTTACCTCGGCCGAGCAACAGGAAGGTGAGTGAGTGAGGTTACCGTCCTCCCATAAGTGTCAACAATGATCTCATCCGCCTCCACTACCCAGTCACCCCCACACCTGCTGGCTCCGCTACATCCCTCATATCCTTCCTCCTCATCCTCATCCCATCCCTCCTCCTCCTCCTTCAGTCCTACATATCTCCCAGCCCCAAAGACGTCTCCTCCTCTCGCCTGCACTTCCACACCAATCATCACTTTATTTACCTCTCTCTCTCTCTCTCTCTCTCTCTCTCTCTCTCTCTCTCTCTCTCTCTCTCTCTCTCTCTCTCTCTCCCCCTCTCTCCCTGTCACAACTATATCCTCCTCTCTCTCCCCCTTCCCCCCACTTCCTCATCCTCTGTGTCTCTCATATCCATACCCCTCGGTATTGGATAGCGAGGGGTATCCACACCTGCACCTTCCCTCAGCGCCAGGAACCCATCCAGTCACTGCCCAGGATGTAATGTACCCCCCAGGCCAGAGCGCTGAGAGGACGCCCGATGATAAATACTGACGTAGCTGAAGTTACTTGAGCGGAGATCTTGGTCCAGCAACCGAGGCGAGGAAATAAAATCTGATATAAGATGCACGAGAGACAAGACCAGATTAATAGGAACGATACAAGGTATGGATTAACATTGAGAGGAGAGAGAGAGATAAGAGGTAGAGAGATAAGAGGTAGAGAGATAAGAGGTAGAGAGAGAAACGGTTAAGGATAACAACAGCAGCATCAGCAGCTGTCGACCATTGATTCCCGCATCGCACAGTGTTGCTATGGTTGCACGACACGTGGGGGGGTGATGGGGGGGGGGGAGGAGTATACCTTTTGTCCCACTGACTCACATTGCCCCCCACCCCCCACCCCTGCCCTCCCCACAAGTAAGGGAAGAGTAATACCTCTTCTTCCAGAGACTCGCTGGAAAGGCGGGGTCCAAGAGCTAGTAGCTCTGTTCTGCAGGTACATATAGTAACTACATAGCCACCAGTAATGCTCAAATATACAGTGAGACAGTCATCGCCATCCACACCATGGGCAAAGTTTCTTTCACCCTGAATGCCCCCGTTACCTAGCAGGAAATAGGTACCTGGGAGTTAGTCAGCTGTCACGGGCTGCTTCCTGGTGTGTGTGTGTGTGTGTGGTGTGGAGAAAAAAAAGTAGTTAGTAAACAGTTTATTGACAGTTGAGAGGCGGGCCGAAAGAGCAAAACTCAGCCCCCGCAAACACAACTAGGTGAATACACCCAGTGCCAACCACACCCAGTGCCAACCACACCACCACCAACCACACCCAGTGCCAACCACACCACCACCAACCACACCACCACCAACCACACCACCACCAACCACACCCAGTGCCAACCACACCACCACCAACCACACCACCACCAACCACACCACCACCAACCACACCACCACCAACCACACCACCACCAACCACACCAACGCCCAGACCCCAACTACTAACACAGTGCCACAAACCTACATACAAAACTCTCTGAATCCTTCGAAAAAAAAAATACACTAAAAAACCCCTTGCAACTGCATATAAAACATAATGGCATGACCAAAACTAGAGTTTACTAACTTGCAAATTCCTCCGCATTAAATACATCAGCGCGAACACACTCACAAAATAAAACCATGAATACAGCATAAAATAAAATACAGTACCTCCAGTTCGTTAAAATCCGGCGCGAAAAATACGCATTCCTTAACAAGAGAATTTCCAGATAGACAGGAGACTGAAGCGTCGAGAATATCCAATGACAGAGACTATCTATCAATCTGCTCTTCTGGACTTTCGCTCTCAATCTGGTCACAGGTTCGAGTCCTGTACGGGCTGTCTATTTAATGGGGTGAGAATAGCTTGAGCTACCTCATCCCTTTGTGTGTATTTTACCTCAATAAACTTATTTCAATTTCAATTTCAATCTGCCACTCCGTAAAAAGGAGTGGCAGGGACGGTAGAGCGACGGTCTCGCTTCGTGCAGTTCGGCGTTCAATCCCCGACCGTCCACAAGTGGTTGGGGGCACCATTCCTTTCCCCCCGTCCCATCCCAAATCCTTATCCTGACCCCTTTTAAGTGCTATATAGTCGCAATGGCTTGGCGCTTTCTCTTCATAGTTCCCTTCCCTTCCGTAAAACGGATAGAAACGGTTACGCCAAAGCCAGAGACGTACGAACGAACCCAAACAACCCCCCCCCCCCCCCCCACCTAATCTATCGAGGTTTACGCATAAAAAGCAACAATATGGCTGTGTTTTTATAACTGTTACCATTACGTCGATTTTGCTACCGGTATGGACGTAAAGAAATGACGGAAGGGGGGGGGGGGGGGGGTAGGGGAGGACGGGCTGACCTCTTCACCCAAACGGGAGACACGGTCTGACCCCTCACCCAAACGGGAGACACGGTCTGACCCCTCACCCAAACGGGAGACACGGTCTGACCCCTCACCCAAACGGGAGACACGGTCTGACCCCTCACCCAAACGGGAGACACGGTCTGACCCCTCACCCAAACGGGAGACACGGTCTGACCCCTCACCCAAACGGGAGACACGGTCTGACCCCTCACCCAAACGGGAGACACGGTCTGACCCCTCACCCAAACGGGAGACACGGTCTGACCCCTCACCTAAACGGGAGACACGGTCTGACCCCTCACCCAAACGGGAGACACGGGCTGACCCCTCACCCAAACGGGAGACACGGGCTGACCCCTCACCCAAACGGGAGACACGGTCTGACCCCTCACCCAAACGGGAGACACGGTCTGACCCCTCACCCAAACAGGAGACACGGTCTGACCCCTCACCCAAACGGGAGACACGGTCTGACCCCTCACCCAAACGGGAGACACGGTCTGACCCTTCACCCAAACGGGAGACACGGTCTGACCCCTCACCCAAACGGGAGACACGGTCTGACCCCTCACCCAAACGGGAGACACGGTCTGACCCCTCACCCAAACGGGAGACACGGTCTGACCCCTCACCCAAACGGGAGACACGGTCTGACCCCTCACCCAAACGGGAGACACGGTCTGACCCCTCACCCAAACAGGAGACACGGTCTGACCCCTCACCCAAACGGGAGACACGGTCTGACCCCTCACCCAAACGGGAGACACGGTCTGACCCTTCACCCAAACGGGAGACACGGTCTGACCCCTCACCCAAACGGGAGACACGGTCTGACCCCTCACCCAAACGTGAGACACGGTCTGACCCCTCACCCAAACGGGAGACACGGGCTGACCCCTCACCCAAACGGGAGACACGGACTGACCCCTCACCCAAACAGGAGACACGGTCTGACCCCTCACCCAAACGGGAGACACGGACTGACCCCTCACCCAAACGGGAGACACGGACTGACCCCTCACCCAAACGGGAGACACGGGCTGACCCCTCACCCAAACAGGAGACACGGTCTGACCCCTCACCCAAACAGGAGACACGGTGCTGGAGAAGAGATTGAATTACCCCACAAACAATTGCTACATAAAACTAAAGCAATTTAGCCACAGAAATAATATACAAATGAGAGGCTCTAAGCAACAGCCTGTTGGACCAAGCTCTCACAAGTCAGAAATAACAACTCCCAGAACCACATCAAGCAGTTTTACCAATGAGTAAATACTCCAAAAATGAACAAAGTCTGGGATGCTCGCAGACGCAGGTTCGAATCCCCGTCACGGCCCTTGTGGATTTGTTCATTTGATGCATCACGTTAGTGTGATCTCTGTGTGTACTCCAAAAATCTATTACAAAAAGCACATGGAATACAGTAGGTCTAATTAATACACTCTGAAACATATTGGCAGAATTAAAGGATATTCTCTCTCTCTCTCTCACCCGGATACAGGATACTTGTCTAGTATTTCTACTGTGTACGCATATCGGATACATGAACAGCGTGTGTGTTGTGTATTCATACTGGATAAGTGTCTTGCCATTTGGTCATACAGGATGTATAACTAGTTTGCCCAATCTGTATTCATATTAATCGGTGTGTAGGATGTAATACACAAGAGGGGGGGGGGGAGGGACGATTACCACACACACACACACACCCAGGCTAAAGTCAGATGTACAGGGAGAAGAGGGGGGGGGGTGGATGTGCAGGGGGTTGGGGGGGGGGGGGGGAAGGAGGCATCCATATGTCATCCTTGAATATGGATGAGTCATAACTGCTCATCTCTCATCCACCTTGAACCCCACCTCCTCCCCCCCCCCTATCTACACAACTACCTACAACTACTCAACTATCTACACCTTGTTACCACACAATCGACCTACCTCTACTACTATTCCGTCTCCCCTCCCCCACAACCCCCACGATAGTCGTGTCTGTCACCCGACTTGATAATGGTCTACGAGGGACCGAAACGTCGTCGTTTCTTAATTTTTCTGACGTGTGGTTGAATCATCACAGCCTTGTTATCCTCCGCCACTATTCTGCTCGACACACTACGGCAGTCACTGCTCCCTCTTTCCCTCGCTAACTCTGCCCCCCTTTGGAGCACCACCATGGAACAGGGAAAGAAGGGAAAGGGGGTGAAGATATTGCCTGCTTCGACGACCCGAGGGCTGCTTAGCGTGGCTTCCGAAAGCCGTCTTCTGGCCTAAGGAAGAGAGAGAGAGACTTATTGCTTCCTATTCTCCGAGGTTTAAGTCTTGAAATCCTGTTGGGTTTTCTCCCCTGCGAATCTTCCTGTTTGCGAGTGAAACCGTGGTCTCTAACTCCAAATATAAAGGTTAGATGAGTACGGTATTCATCCAGTGTTGATGTCATCGGTGATACGCTGTCTGAAACATCACACAACGTAACACAAATGTTGTTCCAGTGTAGTAAGTGTTTCCTAGTTAGAGCAAATGACTATGATTCTCCTCAAAGTACCCTCCCCCCCCCCCCCAGGCAGCTTAAAGAAGACGTCTTGAAGGTTCCTGAAGGTTGGCGACTCCTTGGGCCAGATTCACGAAGCAGTTACGAACCTGTACGTCTGTTCTCAATCTTTGGCGGCTTTGTTTACAAATATTAAACAGTTAATGAGCTCTGAAGCACCAGGAGGCTGTTTATAACACACACAGATCACACTAACGTGATGCATCAAATGAACAAATCCACAAGGGCCGTGACGAGGATTCGAACCTGCGTCCGGGAGCATTTTAACCCTGTCTGTGTCTGGGATGCTCCCGGACGCAGGTTCGAATCCTCGTCACGGCCCTTGTGGATTTGTTCTGTTTATAACAATAACAACAGTTGATTGGGAAGTTTTCAGGCTTGTAAACTGTTTAATAAATGTAAGCAAAGCCGTCAAAGATTGAGGAAAGATGTACACGTTCGTAAGTACTTGTGTAACTGAGATATATACAAGAGTTGTTACATTCTTGTACAGCCACTAGTACGCGTAGCGTTTCGGGCAGGTCCCTGGAATACGATCCCCGCCGCGAAGAATCGTTGTTACAACCAAGTACACATTATACTGTTGCGTTAAACAGAGGCTACAGTTAAGGATTTGCGCCCAGTAAATCCTCCCCGGTCAGGATACGAACCCAGGACAAAGCGCTCGCGGAACGCCAGGCGAGTGTCTTACCACTACACCACGGAAACTGGAAAAACTGCTTCGTGAATCTGACTCCTTGTTATCTTGAGGTTATCTTGAGATGATTTCGGGGTTTTTAGTGTCCCCGCGGCCCGGTCCTCGACCAGGCCTCCACCCCCAGGAAGCAGCCCGTGACAGCTGACTAACTCCCAGGTACCTATTTTACTGCTAGGTAACAGGGGCATAGGGTGAAAGAAACTTTGCCCATTGTTTCTCGCCGGCGCCTGGGATCGAACCCAGGACCACAGGATCACAAGTCCAGCGTGCTGTCCGCTCGGCCGACCGGCTCCTACTTGTGTCTGGAGGTATGACACAATGTATCACCCGTCGCCACCCATCACGTGTCTTCAACACCTCTTGTTTAAGCTGTCTGGCGCAAAGTTTGAGGAGAATTATAACCATTTTCCATTCTTTAGAGGCATAAGAAAATATCACTTTCTAGGAAAAAAAATACTAATGTTTCACGGGTGTTACCAATTAATAAACCAATCCGTCCTCAGTGACTTACACGGGTACGGTACGGGTTGCTTTTTTACTGTACCGGCCTGTAGCCAATCTTGTGCTACAGGAGAGAAAAAAACAGTTCCAATCTCCCTCCGAGTACAGGCACACACACACATCTCTTCAAACTGATCACAGCCTGGCTGATCCGTTTATGTGATGAAACACATTGGTATGTATTTATCCAGTTCCCACTATTGAGCACCGAAATAGGCTGGTGATAGTTAGTATTTCTATAAGTAAAGAGGTGTTAGTGTAGCTCTGAACACCGGTACAACCCATTTGGACCGTGACGGTACATGAGAATGTACCGGTAAGCATGAGGTGAACCGGGTGTGTGTGTGTGTGTGTGTGTGTGTGTGTGTGTGTGTGTGTGTGTGTGTGTGTGTGTGTGTGTGTGTGTGTGTGTGTGTGTGTGTGTGTATGTGTGTACGTACTCAAGGCTCAGCCAGAACACCACTGGTGGCTTACCAGTGTTGGGATACGTGCCGGTTATGTCCCCACAGGGATCACCCCATCCACCCTCCACCTTCCTGGGTGCTCCAATGTTTGACTTGCTCACTCCCACCACTTGCGCGACACCCCCCGAACCCAGTCTGTGACAGGTACTCCTCACTGTGTGAGAGTAACCCCTTCCCCTCAGCACTCCAGTACACCCTATGAGTGACCTCCTGCCTCTCCCTGCGTCATCAGCCTACCCCAAAGTCAGTCAGTCTCTCTCTCTGTCTGTCTCTCTCTCTCTCTCTCTCTCTCTCACCCTCAACGCAACTTATACCCAAATCTCCCATCAATTATAGTTCCAGACGCTGGGCAAAACTTACATGCCAGTAGGTATTACCTCGCCAGCCGGCAACCCAAGTGCTGCAGAGGTTACGGAGCCGACACCACCTCAGGAGAACCAAGCGGCATTATATACAGTTAGTTTGGTCATTGTATTAATTAATTAGGCGCCCCATACCCATCTCGCGGGCGATGGTGGATCGGAAGAGTCACAGAGACTATCAGGAATTGAACCATACAGTTAATTTACCTCAGCAAATAGTAATCTTGTGGAACTAGTTGCACATTGGTTTTAACACACACACACACAAATTATTATATATATATATATATATATATATATATATATATATATATATATATATATATATATATACATATATATATATACACATATATATATATATATATATATATATATATATATATATATATATATATATATATATATATATATATATATATATATATATATTTATTTATGACACACCCGACCCTCGTCTCCAACGAGGACATAATCTTCCTGTGCTCACTCATCTGGATTATGCTTCCCATATCCATACGTATTGTCTTCCAGAACTGGATATTCAAGTCATCTAAATAAATATATACATATAATCACTAGAAGTCCCCGGCTGCGCCTGGGTCTCTCTCCTCTCCACCCCTCTCTTGCAGTGCTCCCTGGGGTACCCAGTGTTCCTCGGGTGACACATTACATCGTCACTGCAAATCATCTAAAAATTAGATCGTTGAACACCACCTACGTCAGACCAGTTTCAGAGTATGCAGCCCCATCTAAACAACAACATATAGGAAAACTCGTCCTAGAATTGCGAATGATGAGAGTGTGAAGAGTGATTGAAGGAATAAAACCTAACGGCGCTAGAAAGAGAGAGGGAGAAGACATGATAGCGACGTATATAATACATGAGATTGACAGTGAAAAAAAAATAGATGTTCATAGTGAATACAATAGAATATGGAGAGCGGTTTGAGACTCCTTTGACCTTCTAGCAGGTCAAAGGTGAAAGGGTCACTGACCTGCTTACCGATGGAATAATTGATAAAAAAAATAGTAATCACAAGAAATCCCAAATTGGACAGATCAAGCCCGTCTCGTTCGTAAGTGGTACACCTGTCTACTGCCGGCTTCCTCCCTGGCCTCCTCTGTCTGGCCGAACACGTCTGTAAGAAACTCAAGGATTGCCTCGGCCTCTTGACGGAAGAGCGTCGACTCGTCAATGTCGACGGGTAGACAGCAGTTCCAGCTGGGCTCCAACTCTACGTCAATCCAATCTTCAATCGCCTGTCTGTAATCGCTCCAGAGCTCTTGTGACGGGAAGCGGTCTCTGACTTCTCTCAAAATGTATCTCTTAAGCGCGAGATGGTCAGTGAGGAGCGGCGCCCGACTGTCTCTTTGGACGGGGGGCTGGGCGCAGGGGAACAGGTTCTGACGGCGCGGATTGCTAGGTGAGAACCACTCAGGTCGTAGGTCCACTTACTCCCCTGGGATGATGTGACAATGTTGGCTAAGCGTGGTACTGTAACTGACCTGGTCAAGGATGACACTGTAACTGACCTCCTGGTCAAGGGTGACACTGTCACTGACCTCCTGGTCAAGGGTGACACTGAAACTGATCTCCTGGTCACCTGGAGGATGTACGGCCAGAGGACACGTACCCAGACGACACGTACCCACGGGGCATAACCCCAAAGGCCATGTTTCCTGAAGCCATAATCCTATGGGACACGTGCCCCGAGTACAGCCTCTGGCCTTCTGGTCATCGAGGCTGACCTCCTAGTCCTCGAGGCTGACCACCTAGTCCTCGAGGCTGACCTCCTGGTCCTCGAGACAGACCTCCTGGTCCTCGAGGCTGACCTCCTGGTCCTCGAGGCTGACCTCCTGGTCCTCGAGGCTGACCACCTAGTCCTCGAAGCTGACCTGATCCTCGAGGCTGACCTCCTGGTCCTCGAGGCTGACCTCCTGGTCCTCGAGGCTGACCTCCTGGTCCTCGAGGCTGACCCGTCTGGCCCGACGTCTGAGCCACATCCCCGACACTAACAGAGCCGCCAGTAGGAGAGCCCCCAGTAGGAGCCACACCGCCAGCCACACACGGAGCCATTCCTCCGTCAGATGATCCATGAGACAATCCTGCAGAAGGGCTTGGAAGGGGTTTGGGATACGAACCTGGAGGGCGCCTGGGAGAGGAGCCTATAGCAGCCGTGGGAATCCTACCAAAATGCTTATTATCATTACAACTTTTGACATTTTGTAAGAATTCTTTTTACTTCAGAATTATGAATTTAAATATATAATTTGTTAATGTTTGAATGGTTTATTTTTCATTCGACTGTTGAGAAGAGAGATGTGAGTGTGGTGTGAGAGTGTACTCACCTAGTTGTACTCACCTAGTTGTGTTTGCGGGGGTTGAGCTCTGGCTCTTTGGTCCCGCCTCTCAACCGTCAATCAACAGGTGTACAGATTCCTGAGCCTATCGGGCTCTGTCATATCTACACTTGAAACTATGTATGGAGTCAGCCTCCACCACATCACCCCCTAATGCATTCCATTTGTCAACCACTCTGACACTAAAAAAGTTCTTTCTAATATCTCTGTGGCTCATTTGGGCACTCAGTTTCCACCTGTGTCCCCTTGTGCGTGTTCCCCTTGTGTTAAATAGACTGTCTTTATCTACCCTATCAATTCCCTTCAGAATCTTGAATGTGGTAATCATGTCCCCCCTAACTCTTCTGTCTTCCAGCGAAGTGAGGTTTAATTCCCGTAGTCTCTCCTCGTAGATCATACCTCTCAGCTCGGGTACTAGTCTGGTGGCAAACCTTTGAACCTTTTCCAGTTTAGTCTTATCCTTGACTAGATATGGACTCCATGCTGGGGCTGCATACTCCAGGATTGGCCTGACATATGTGGTATACAAAGTTCTGAATGATTCTTTACACAAATTTCTGAATGCCGTTCGTATGTTGGCCACCCTGGCATATGCCGCTGATGTTATCCGCTTGATATGTGCTGCAGGAGACAGGTCTGGCGTGATATCAACCCCCAAGTCTTTTTCCTTCTCTGACTCCTGAAGAATTTCCTCTCCCAGATGATACCTTGTATCTGGCCTCCTGCTCCCTACACCTATCTTCATTACATTACATTTGGTTCGGTTAAACTCTAACAACCATTTGTTCGACCATTCCTTCAGCTTGTCTAGGTCTTCTTGAAGCCTCAAACAGTCCTATTCTGTTTTAATCCTTCTCATAATTTTAGCATCGTCCGCAAACATTGAGAGAAATGAATCGATACCCTCCGGGAGATCATTTACATATATCAGCAACAAGATAGGACCGAGTACAGAGCCCTGTGGGACTCCACTGGTGACTTCACGCCAATCGGAGGTCTCACCCCTCACCGTAACTCTCTGCTTCCTATTGCTTAGATACTCCCTTATCCACTGGAGCACCTTACCAGCTACACCTGCCTGTCTCTCCAGCTTATGTACCAGCCTCTTATGCGGTACTGTGTCAAAGGCTTTCCGACAATCCAAGAAAATGCAGTCCGCCCAGCCCTCTCTTTCTTGCTTAATCTGTGTCACCTGATCGTAGAATTCTATCAAGCCTGTAAGGCAAGATTTACCCTCCCTGAATCCATGTTGGTGATTTGTCACGAAGTCCCTTCTCTCCAGATGTGTTACCAGGTTTTTTCTCACGATCTTCATCACCTTGCATGGTATACAAGTCAAGGACACTGGCCTGTAGTTCAGTGCCTCTTGTCTGTCGCCCTTTTTCTATATTGGGACCACATTCGCCGTCTTCCATATTTCTGGTAGGTCTCCCGTCTCTAGTGACTTACTATACACTATGGAGAGTGGCAAGCAAAGTGCCTCTGCACACTCTTTCAGTACCCATGGTGAGATCCCATCTGGACCAACAGCCTTTCTAACATCCAGATCCAGCAGGTCTCTCTTGACCTCCTCTCTCGTAATTTCGAACTCCTCCAAGGCCGCCTGGTTTACCTCCCTTTCTCCTAGCACAGTGACGTCACCCTGTTCTATTGTGAAGACCTCCTGGAACCTCTTGTTGAGTTCCTCACACACCTCTCTGTCATTCTCTGTATACCTGTCCTCGCCTGTTCTAAGTTTCAATACCTGTTCTTTCACTGTTGTTTTCCTTCTGATGTGACTGTGGAGTAGCTTTGGTTCGGTCTTGACTTTGTTTGCTATATCATTTTCAAAATTTTTCTCTGCTTCTCTTCTCACCCTGACGTACTCATTCCTGGTTCTCTGGTATCTCTCTCTGCTTTCTGGTGGGGGGGGGGGGGTGAGAGTGTGGTGTGAGAGTGTGGTGTGAGTGTGTGTGGTGTGTGTGTGTGGTGTGTGTGTGTGTGTGGTGTGTGTGTGTGTGTGTGTGTGTGTGTGTGTGTGTGTGTGTGTGTGTGTGTGTGTGTGTGTGTGTGTGTGAGTGTGTGGTGTGTGTGTGGTGTGTGTGTGGTGTGTGAGTGTGTGTGGTGTGTGAGTGTGTGTGGTGTGAGTGTGTGTGTGGTGTGTGTGTGTGGTGTGTGAGTGTGTGTGGTGTGTGAGTGTGTGTGGTGTGTGAGTGTGTGTGGTGTGTGAGTGTGTGTGGTGTGTGAGTGTGGTGTGTGAGTGTGTGTGGTGTGTGAGTGTGTGTGGTGTGTGAGTGTGTGTGGTGTGTGAGTGTTTGTGAGTGTGTGTGGTGTGTGTGTGTGGTGTGTGTGTGTGGTGAGTGTGTGTGGTGTGTGTGTGTGTGGTGTGTGAGAGTGTGTGAGAGTGTGTGAGTGTGTGAGAGAGAGTGTGTGGTGTGAGTGTGTGTGGTGTGTGTGTGTGTGTGTGTGAGTGTGGTGTGAGTGTCCGGTGGTCTTCTAGAGAACACACTAATAAAGAACCAGTTCCCAGAAAATATGTTCACAAAAATCGTGTTCTTCTCTTCTACGTTGTTCTGTACATTCTTTATTAACTAATGGCGTTTAACTAACCTCTATAATCTCTGTCTTAAGACACCACAAATCTAAACCTTCAAAAGAAAATGCCTGTGTCTGTCTGTCTGTCTGTCTGTCTGTCTGTCTGTCTGTCTGTCTGTCTGTCTGTCTGTCTGTCTGGGGTCTCGCTGGGCCGATGCTTGGAACTATAGCCTCACCAAACCTTGCAGGGTGACTAGCTTTGTGTCGGGGTTAATCATAGGTGGTGTCAAGGTCAAACCCAAGGGCGAACCTCCACCACTCCCCCCCCCCCCCCCCCCGCATATTGCATGCAATGTCAAATGACACATAATTGTCAATCTCACTAAATGCCAGTCATCCTCCTCACTAATATCCATCTAGCATATTATTTTCGACATGTTGGTTAAATGTTAGGTTTTGTCTTTTGAGTTTTATTGTTTATTGACGAAGTGTTTAGGAAAAATTGTATATTTAGGAAATATATTTTGTCAAAAAACGATGTTAGTAATAATAATTATTGCTACAGATGATGACGACTGTATTTATAGAAGATTGTTACAGTAATTAAGGCAGCAATTAGAGCGGTAATTAGGACAGTAATTAGGACGGTCGTGTGTGCAGTATAGATGGTTATAGTAATTACCTAAGTGTAATTACCTAAGTGTAGTTACAGGATGAGAGCTACGCTCGTGGTGTCCCGTCTTCCCAGCACTCTTTGTCATATAACGCTTTGAAACTACCGACGGTGAGGAAGATAGCGTGCAGCGAAGATGTGGATACAGTAATCATGGTCGCATTGAGTAAAGATGTATAATAATTGTATAGTAAAGTTGTATAGATGTATTGTGGTTGTGTAGTAAAGATGTGTAGTAAAGACGGCCCGAGAGTATATAACTTGAGCCAGGAGTCTTTACAAGCCTTCACACAACCCCCTTACGAAACCTTTACATCTTTCCTTAATCATCGCGACTGTGTTGACATTTAAAGAACGGTTCATGAGCTTGGAAGAGTCACAACCCGAGGTTATTATTGTTATAAATAACCGGTGTTATACCACTATAATAGTGGTAATACACACCTGTGAGACCACATACATGCAGAGTTGGGTGGAGCAGGTGTGTATGTGTATGTAGGGTATATATGTGTGTGTATGTGTATGTAGGGTATATATGTGTGTGTATGTGTATGTAGGGTATATATGTGTGTGTGTGTGTGTGTGTGTGTGTGTGTGTGTGTGTAAGGAACAACTCTCAAACACCTGTCCAGAGCAGCTGTAGAGAGGTGGCCCCCCCTAGGGCAGCTGCCCTTTAATGTTTTGCCACCAGCAACCTGAGGGCTGGACCACCTGCGGCCAGTCCTCACCTTGCACCAGCTGCGACCACCTCACCGCCATGTTTCATATGCAGGAATTAGCAAGCAAAATTGTTTTAACACAAACAGACACACAGCCAACCAGCCAGCACTCGTGTATCTCCACTATGCCATTGACCAGGCACGGTGGACCTGTGTCCGGATACGTGACCAGGATACAGCTCAACAGGCATCCCAAGTCGAGCTCACAGGTGGCTAGAGAACGCATTTCTCAGTGAAGGATTTAGGCAAAATACAGATCTTGTATTATTTCTGGCGTTTCCTTGTTGTGTGACGGTCCGACACATGCCTCAGCACCTCACTCCTGCCGTACGCGCTGCGTGAATGCATGCGTGGTGTCCGCGTGTGAACGCACTCGTGGTGTCCGCGTGTGAACGCACTCACGATATATCTACTGCTAATCTGGCAACACTCAACCAGCGGGCGGGCGAACTATACAACAGCGACGTCACCCCAACGTCGAATCGACGTATATGCTTCTACGTCGACCTGTAACAATGTGAAGATTCTATTATATTTCTTGGATACAACTGCCCCATTAACCGTATATATTTACAAGACATTTGAGTGCTGGAAGTTACAGAATGGGGTCATCAGCCTGTTGCCAAAATGGGTTCCCACAAATTTGTCGTGTTTCGGATTTTGAAACCTATGAATTTGTTGCGTTTTTACATAGGAAACATGCAACAGGTGTCGATCGCACCTCTTGCACGGTACTTCGCGAAGGAGGGACTTGTAGATTAGTTAGAGGCGGGTGTACAGTTTGCGAGGCTTGTATTCTGGGACCTGTGCATTAGTTGAATCACGGCTGAGAGGCGGGCCGAAGAGCCGAAGCTCAACCCATCTTCCTCTTCCAATTGGACCAGCTCCAGGTGGACCAGCTGCATGTGAACCAGCTGCAGGTAGACCAGCTGCAGGTGGACCAGCTGCAGGTGGACCAGCTGCAGGTAGACCAGCTGCAGGTGGACCAGCTGCAGGTGGACCAGCTGCAGGTGGACCAGCTGCAGGTGGACCAGCTGCAGGTAGACCAGCTTCAGGTGGACCAGCTGCAGGTGGACCAGCTGCAGGTGGACGGGCAACACCAGACGAAGGAAACTTCCCTCCTGCGACCAAGCCACAAAAGAGACAGCTAACACCCACTTCTCTTTACGCCGCTCCTAAACTCTCACCTCCACAACACCCACCAACTGCTGCCCCTGAAGCGCTCGACGCCCCTCCCTGTCCCTCCCTCCCTCCCTCTCTCTCTCTCTCTCCCTCTCCCTTCCAACACACACACACTCAGGAACAGATAACGTAGATAAAGTAGACATGTCCACTGATAACCAGGATAAGGGGAGGTGGAAACTTTAGAAGCGGAGGAGTTGCAGGTACACAACAACAACAACAAAACATATTAACCTAAGAATAATAAGAACATGGAATGGACTAAAGCAAAATACAGCTAACACGAACAGAGCTGGTAAGGCAGGGGCCCAACAACTTACGACAGGACACTCAGCACCGCTCCTGTGTCAGGTAAGTCCACTACGGGCTCACCATAGCCCGTGCTACTTGGCCCGCTCCTGTGTCAGGTAAGTCCACTACGGGCTCACCATAGCCCGTGCTACTTGCCCCGCTCCTGTGTCAGGTAAGTCCACTACGGGCTCACCATAGCCCGTGCTACTTGCCCCGCTCCTGTGTCAGGTAAGTCCACTACGGGCTCACCATAGCCCGTGCTACTTGCAACTTGTTCCGAGTAGCTGAATCTATATCAACATCTCAACTTGCGCTCGACGCTACAAAACACATGAACGCAAATAAAGATAAGAGCGTTTTCTCTCGAATTTCCAATAGCGACTTGACAATCTTGTTCAGTTGACCATACCTCGTGTATCGTATCACCAATAATTAAACCATTAAAGCAAGACACAGTGGTCAAAAACAAACGAACCCAATCGACAAATTAGGCCCGATTATTACAGTTTCCAGACCTTTCGTGTTCGAAACTAATAGACACGTTTAATTCTTCGCGTTCGACAGCTGCAAAGGACGCCAAAGAGAGGGCCAAAGAGAGGGCCAAAGAGAAGGCCAAAGAGAGGCCAGAGAGAGGCCGAAGAGAGGGCCAAAGAGAAGGCCAAAGAGAAGGCCAAAGAGAGGCCAGAGAGAGGCCGAAGAGAGGGCCAAAGAGAGGGCCAAAGAGAGGGCCAAAGAGAAGGCCAAAGAGAAGGCCAAAGAGAAGGCCAAAGAGAAGGCCAAAGAGAGGGCCAAAGAGAACCAGTCAAATGTATCAGAACGAGGCTATTTGTTAACGGAAGGCTCATAACGAACCAAAACAATACAAGGTATTGTATTTGAAGAGAAGAATCTGTCCCATCTAGTTTGAAAGCCTTGTACGGCGTGCAGCGAACGATGTGGTGTTGGGGGCATTAAGGCGCGCTGCTGCTGCCGCCGCCGCTGCTGCTGCTGCTGCTGCTGCCGCCGCTGCTGCTGCTGCTGCTGCTGACGCCCTGTGCAAGCTTGGCAGAGGTGCCTAAGGTAGTGAAATACGGCCTTGTAGTTTTGGGGAATTCGTATTGGGTAGTGGAGGCCGGCACGGATGCCGGAGCTTCGTTATTGGGTGGTGGAGGCTGGCACCGATGGTGGAGCTTCGTTATTGGGTGGTGGAGGCTGGCACCGATGGTGGAGCTTCGTTATTGGGTGGTGGAGGCTGGCAGCGATGCCAGAGCCCCCGTTATTGGAGTGGGCGGCGGCCAGATACCCGGATCCATCAATCCCGCTATCAATATCCAATGTCTGGAGGCTCAAGTGGAAATATGAAATAGGCGATAATAGGAAACACTGATAAATGAGATTGCAGTTTTCTTGCAGATATGACAACGCTTGTGACGGAAGGGGGTGACGGAGAGGGGGCATTATACGTCACATTATTATGTACAGCTTCGTCATACGTTATACACAGCTTCGCCACACACGTGTATCAACACGCTCACAGGAAGCTCATTCGTACAAGATAATGACAAGCGCTGACGATATGGTCGGCATAAGACAGGTCACACGAGGAGACTGCCGACCCAAGAGGCGAAGCCCGACAAACACACGCCGAAACTACGACGTTGGTACAACGTTCGAACAAGTTTTAACACTCCCTAACCAGTTATAACAACCAATAGAGCAAGTTGTAACAACGTTCTAATACGTCATAAACACGTTAAGCCAAGATGTAACAACTGTATTACACGTTGTAACAAGCTGAAAAAAAAAGAGAGATAGTTTCGGTTTGTGTTTCCAGGGAGTGACCTAAATAGGGGTCACCACTTCAGAGTAAGAGAGGTCAACAAAATGTAGAATAAAATTGTAAAATGTAAAATGTATTCGAACCCAGCTATTTACAGCTCAATAAATATGGCAGTTAAGCTCAGCACTAGAGCCAAATGTCAAGGAGCCAAGGCTCCGAAATTGGAATTCACTCCTGAGGGGAAGGGGGGGGGGAGGAGGAACCAGCAGAGACAGATAGTTACAGATGCAAGTACTTCCCAAAAAGGGGACCAGCTCATAAGAATGTAAACAAGACAGCAAAAAAAAAAAATGACAGGTTGGATGACGAGAACCTGTCAAACAAGAGATGTCACCCTGATAATAATGCACTTGAAGACACTAGTGCTCGCTAGAGTGCAATATTGATGCACTCGAGCAAGACCAAGTCCTATATAGTCATTCTGGCTTGGAGCTTTATCCTGATAATTACATTACCTTACCTCAGCGTAAAAGTAGTAAGTCAATGTAATATAATAGATGGATATATAATGGATTAGACCAATCCACAAAATTAAATGTAAATATTACAAAAGAATCCTGGATCTTAAAAACACATACATTATATATATATATATATATATATATATATATATATATATATATATATATATATATATATATATATATATATATATATATATGACAATGTCAGACCACGGAGGAAAAATGAAACAGATGTCCGGGTGTCCCATTCCGTGGTCTGACATTGTCACATTCTTAATCACGTGTTTATTTTCGTGATATACACATTATATATATATATATATTATATATATATATATATAATATATATATATATATATATAATTAGTATATTTTGGAAGCAGTCTTTCTTGTAAACATTTGTTGAATATGACCGAAAGGGTAAGATTAATAACTGAAAATGTAATAAGCATTACGAAACGCGTTCAGGCGTCAGACCAGAAATAAAGAAAGAATTTTGGAGAGTAATTTTTCAATTACCCTCGACAGTGAAGAAAAAACGTAAGGAATATTGAGAAGATTCGTGTCAGAATTATTAATCTTACCCTTTTGGTCATATTCAACAACATAAATATCTTTTTTTCTGCGAGAATTGACCCTCCAGTCAGATATGAGGAGTAGAGGTGCCAGAGCTAGGTCCAGGTGTCCCACTCCACCACCCCAGTCAGATATGAGGAGCGGAGCTGCCAGAAGAAGCTCCAGGTGTCCCATTCCACCACCCGACACACACCTGTAATGCATAACTGTTTCTCAAGACAGCACTGTAGGCTGGTGTGAGACTCCGGAAGAAGAGCACGCGCCCGACCAACACCGCCAAGCATCCACTATAACCAAGTGATATTCAAAGGTTTACTGCGACTGTAAAAATCTGAACGCGCGGAGCACAATCTCCCGGAGTGGTAAGGACCGCTGGGTGGACCAGGGACGCCACACTCCTAAGTGTGGCTCAAGGTGTGGCGTCGCCAGGGTGGGTGTGTGTGTGTGTGCAGGTCGACCCACGTGTTGGGTGTGGCGTCACCAGTGTGGCGGGACCCCCCAAAGGGGTTGAAGTTACACTCCCACAAGCACAGGTGGTAACTACATAGTTAGTACAGGTGTAACTATAGTTACTACAGTACATAGTAACTACAGGTGGTAACAATTATGTAGGTGGTAACTACATAATCTCCATACAAGAACAAAAATTATTAATTTAATAAAGAAATTTATAAAATATAACAATTTAAAATGTTTTAAGTAACTCACGTATTCTATAGCTTTGAGTAGATTTAGGGTTGAGAGCGCTCTATGTTGAGTATAGTGACACGATTTTCTTGGCGGTTTGAATTTCCCGCGTGCGCAGGATGGTGCTGCGCAGGATGGTGCTGCGCAGGCGCGAGCAAGTCGCTTGAATAACGAGTTTGTCAATCAACAATGAAAGATTGTTTTCTTTGTCTTAATAGGCCAGTTGTCAAAAGCCCATGTTGCTCTGCACTTGAGTGAGGGAGGAGGCCCGTCCACTTTGACGGGTAAGGTTCAGCCACGGACTCGAGTCCTGCATGCCCGCGTTCAATCCCCGATGGTCCAAATGGTTGGTGGGGATCGTTCCTCCACTTTGTCCTCCTATTCTGTTCAATTCCTTGTGCTATATGTCATACTGACCTAGCGTTTTCTCCTCGTAATTACCTGTGGGGGGAGGGGAGGGGGGGAGGGGAGGGGGGGGAGGGGAGGGGGAGAAAAGAGAGAGAGAGAGAGAGAGAGAGAGAGAGAGAGAGAGAGAGAGAGAGAGAGAGAGAGAGAGAGAGAGAGAGAGAGAGAGAGAGAGAGAGAGAGAGAGAGAGAGAGAGAGAGAGAGGAGGGAGGAGGCAGTGCGCGTAGAACTAACCTGTTGAAGAACATACAGCTGACATGTGAACAATTAATGAACACCGTATGAACATCACACACACACACACACCACCATCCAACCTCGAAATGATAAAATATAGACGGGGTGCGAGCAGTAACAGCCTCAATGATCGGGCGAGGAAGCAACAGCCCCAGGCCAGCTTGCAGGGCCCAGAAGACTCTCTCAAGACAGGACGGGTTGACACCCTCCCCGCCCCCCAGTCACCAGTGGCTGCTCCGTCACTTCTGACATTCCAACACATAATATCACCGAAATATCTCATTTCAGGGTGCTATCAAATGGACATTTCAAGGCAAGTTCTTGTCACTGTCAAGTCGCACTCGGAGCTGAAGCGGTGAAACGGGATTTTCGATATTTTGATTATTTTTCGTAGACATGACAATTCATTGTATTTCTATAAATATATGAAATGTTGGCATATAACCTTTAACTAATCCGCTGTGGACTTAAAGTAGGAAGGGGGGGGAGGGACTCCACAACACTGCAATAGGGGGGGGGACTCCACAACACTGCAATAGGGGGGGGACTCCACAACACTTACAATAGGGGGGGGGGACTCCACAACACTTACAATAGGGGGGGGGGACTCCACAACACTTACAATAGGGGGGGGGGGACTCCACAACACTTACAATAGGGGGGGGGACTCCACAACACTGCAATAGGGGGGAGGGACTCCACAACACTTACAATAGGGGGGGGGACTCCACAACACTGCAATAGGGGGGAGGGACTCCACAACACTTACAATAGGGGGGGGGACTCCACAACACTTACAATAGGGGGGAGAGACTCCACAACACTTACAATCGGGGGGGGACTCCACAACACTGCAATACGGGGGAGGGACTCCACAACACTTACAATAGGGGGGGGGGACTCCACAACACTGCAATAGGGGGGAGGGACTCCACAACACTTACAATAGGGGGGAGAGACTCCACAACACTTACAATAGGGGGGGGGGACTCCACAACACTGCAATAGGGGGGAGGGACTCCACAACACTTACAATAGGGGGGGGGCTCCACAACACTGCAATAGGGGGGAGGGACTCCACAACACTTACAATAGGGGGGAGGGACTCCACAACACTTACAATAGGGGGGGGACTCCACAACACTTACAATAGGGGGGGGACTCCACAACACTTACAATAGGGGGGGGACTCCACAACACTTACAATAGGGGGGAGGGACTCCACAACACTTACAATAGGGGGGAGGGACTCCACAACACTTACAATAGGGGGGAGAGACTCCACAACACTTACAATAGGGGGGAGAGACTCCACAACACTTACAATAGGGGGGGGGGACTCCACAACACTTACAATAGGGGGGAGGGACTCCACAACACTTACAATAGGGGGGAGAGACTCCACAACACTTACAATAGGGGGGAGGGACTCCACAACACTTACAATAGGGGGGAGGGACTCCACAACACTTACAATAGGGGGGAGGGACTCCACAACACTTACAATAGGGGGGGGAGGGACTCCACAACACTTACAATAGGGGGGGGGGACTCCACAACACTTACAATAGGGGGGAGAGACTCCACAACACTTACAATAGGGGGGAGGGACTCCACAACACTTACAATAGGGGGGGGGGACTCCACAACACTTACAATAGGGGGGAGAGACTCCACAACACTTACAATAGGGGGGAGGGACTCCACAACACTTACAATAGGGGGGAGGGACTCCACAACACTTACAATAGGGGGGGGACTCCACAACACTTACAATAGGGGGGAGAGACTCCACAACACTTACAATAGGGGGGAGGGACTCCACAACACTTACAATAGGGGGGGGGACTCCACAACACTTACAATAGGGGGGAGAGACTCCACAACACTTACAATAGGGGGGAGGGACTCCACAACACTTACAATAGGGGGGGGACTCCACAACACTTACAATAGGGGGGAGAGACTCCACAACACTTACAATAGGGGGGAGGGACTCCACAACACTTACAATAGGGGGATTGTGTGAAAACTCCACAAAACAAAGATTGTTTAGAGGACTCCACAAGAATGTTGCAGCAATGCAACACTACACCCCCTCCCTCCCTCCCTCCCCCCATGATGGGGGAAATGTCCCCGTGGGACACACAGCAGGACACACCCTGTGTCTTCCCCTCCCCACAGGTCCATGTATCACCAGCAGTGTCCCCGACAATGTACGCAGTGCGACAACTTCCGGCCTGATATGTATCACATGCCTCTGGGGATGGAAGGAAGGGAGGGGGGGCGGGGGGGGGAAGCCTGTCAAGAGGGAAACATATTGAACATTAATTCTTAAACACGATCCCAGCGTCTGTAAGACGTCAACTGCTCTCTCCTCTTATTAACAAGAGCTCAATTTTTAGCAGCAACATTTTCTTTCTCGTCTTGTGTTAAGACGGTGACTCTATGACTTATTCTGAATGTTGTTGTTGAAGATTCGCTACTTGGAACACAAAATTCCAAGTAGCACGGGCTATGGTGAGCCCGCAGTGGACTTTTTTCTTATTCTGAAGCTTTCAGTGTATGTGCTTTTTCATGTATGTAGGCATGTGTGGGTGTCGTTGTTTACATGTGTGCTTGTAAGGGTCGAGTGCTAGCTCCCGAGCTACATCTTAGCTACTGGCTGTCTAATGCAATGGCTTTCTACAGTTGCTGTTTGTTTGTTTTTTCTTTTTTTTTAAGTTTGATGCGTCGGTTTTTTTTTTAATATCTGGCCCCAGTTAAGACGGAGAGAATTGCTCCCAAGATGCAAGTGACTTGTCTGTGTGTCTCACAGCATCCGTGGGCCCCTGTTGTACCCCTACCCGTGGGCCCCCTGTTGTACCCCTTGTGGTAGCTACATCTTAGCTACTGGCTGTCTAATGCAATGGCTTTCTACAGTTGCTGTTTGTTTGTTTTTTCTTTTTTTTTAAGTTTGATGCGTCGGTTTTTTTTTTAATATCTGGCCCCAGTTAAGACGGAGAGAATTGCTCCCAAGATGCAAGTGACTTGTCTGTGTGTCTCACAGCATCCGTGGGCCCCTGTTGTACCCCTACCCGTGGGCCCCCTGTTGTACCCCTACCCGTGGGCCCCCTGTTGTACCCCTACCCGTGGGCCCCCTGTTGTACCCCTACCCGTGGGCCCCTGTTGTACCCCTACCCGTGGGCCCCCTGTTGTACCCCTACCCGTGGGCCCCCTGTTGTACCCCTACCCGTGGGCCCCTGTTGTACCCCTACCCGTGGGCCCCCTGTTGTACCCCTACCCGTGGGCCCCCTGTTGTACCCCTCCCGTGGGCCCCCTGTTGTACCCCTCCCGTGGGCCCCCTGTTGTACCCCTCCCGTGGGCCCCCTGTTGTACCCCTCCCGTGGGCCCCCTGTTGTACCCCTCCCGTGGGCCCCCTGTTGTACCCCTACCCGTGGGCCCCCTGTTGTACCCCTACCCGTGGGCCCCCTGTTGTACCCCTACCCGTGGGCCCCCTGTTGTACCCCTCCCGCGGGCCCCCTTGATGGTACAGACGGGCTGTACGTCTGTCAATCTTATCTATTCACAGAGAATCTTTTTCCCTCGTTATCATGTTGCGATGGCGCGTATACTCGACTAATTGTGAATACAGGTCCGAAGCTTCAGTTCTTGGGTTCCGCCTTGCCAGTAGTCGACTGTGTAATCAATGATTCCCGGACCCTTCTAGATTTCTAGCACTACAATTACACCTTTGCTTTACATTAACTACCACAACCCTAGATTCATTATGTTCATTTAATACACTAAGGCTAATAATGTGGCCTTACAACCTTGTGGTTCCTGCGTGAGCCACAAGACGGGGATAGGACGGGGAGGATAAGGAATTGTGCCCCAACCACTTAGACGGTCGGGGGATTGAACGCCGACCTGCATGAAGCGAGACCGTCGCTCTACCGTCCAGCCCAAGTGGTTGGGTTATAGAGGATGGAGGTGGTGGTGGTTGTTTTAGATTTAGCTACTCAGAACGAAGTGTCCATGTAGCACGGGCTATGGTGAGCCCGTAAGGATGGAGGTACAGGGGGGGGAGAGGGGGGGCAACCCTAGTGGTAAACAACTCCACACACTGGTCATCACAGTCCCCTTAGACACAATTTGAATAATTTGCATAAATTATGCAATTTATTTCATTACAGACTTGACTTTTTAATGCTGTTATTACCACGATGTTCATTACTTTATTTCACCTATTACACAACAGTAATCCTATACTAATAATTACAGAATAGCATTTATGTACTAGTAATTACGAAACATTATTACTGTACTGGTGGTTACTTAAAGGTGTAGGTGGTCCACACCCAAATTGCTTGATGGGGTTCTGGGAGTTCTATTCCCCAAGCCCGGCCTTGGTGGACAGGAGACCAGGGTGAAATCAGCACCAGGAGAACAAGGTGTTCTTCGTGGCCCGCGATCCCTCCTCTGAACTCAGCTACCTCAACCTCCAAGATATATAAACTAAACTACATTGATTGATTGATGAAGATTAAGCCACCCAAAAGGTGGCACGGGCATGAATAGCCCGTAAGTGGTGGCCCATTTGAGCCATTACCAGTATCAATAGATGATACGGGAGATCTGTGGAGGTGCGACTGCACCCTGCGTGACGGGAGATGTCTCCCGTGACTAAACTACACATTGTATACGGCCTTTATATGCGAGAGAGAGAGTGGTAGCACATCTTGTGTCAGGTGAGTACGACCGGGCTCACCATAGCCCGTGCTGCTTGGAAAGTTTTGTCTAGAGTAGCTGAATCGAGAACAAGAGCGAGAGTTGGTAGCTGGCGGTTCACATGTTGTGGGCCATAGCATTAACCTCAATTTAATAAGACTATCAAAATCCTCAGATTAGGCAAAATTGTAATTAATTTTGTCAATAAAGATGTTAATAATAATAACCAAGGCCGCGTTACTGGCGTCTCTGACAGTTTACCTGCAGACGTGAAGAAGGGCAGCAATAGTGACCGAAAGGCAGCAATCGTGGCTGCTATCAACGCCACAAAGTTCAGCCATCATCCCAGAATACTCGAAGCAAGTCTCGCTAATTGCTGGACTTTCTCCTACCACGTGTTCGTAACCGAGGAATATCTCTCTCACTCGGGGTTCGCCCCCGCAGTAACTCCGCCATGGGCAGCAGCCCAGCCCTCAACCCCTGCCCCAGCACCGGCTGAGGGGTTCTCGTGCCGACACGCGTTCCAGGTTTAGGAACCACACAATACATACGACTTCTGATACCAACTAAGACATCACAGCTGCCTTAGAGCGACACACGTGATAAAGAGCAGCTGAATACCAAAATAAAATCATGCTGTACAACGGAAAGAAAATGGAAAAGCAAGCCAATATATAAGCAAAGAGCAGACCTTTGCTCCTTGCAAGATTAAAGAACTTTGTTTTTCCTTTACAGACAAAGGGGAAACAGAGAGCTTGGAGTGACAATGGACAATGACTAAGCCAGCCAAGCCATGCACGGAGGCTTTAAGGCAAATAGTTCTTTACAGTTTTATAATAATTTGTTACAATGACAGGAAAACTGTACTATTCAAGTGAAGCGGAACACTACAGCTGTAATACAGAGGTAAACATATGCCACATCTTACTAGGCGATATAATACAGTATGGGTACAGGAAAAACATTAAAAAACAAACTTTTCTTACTCAATTTCGTCCTTGGGCTGGACGGTAGAGCGACGGTTTCGCTTCATGTAGGTCGGGGTTCAATCCCCGACCGTCCAAGTGGTTGAACACCAATCCTTCCACCCGTCCCATCCCAAATCCTTATCCTGATCCCTTCCAAGTGCTATATAGTCGTAATGGCTTGGCGCTTTCTCTTGACAATTCCCTCCCTAATCAAATCCGCGATTATCCATGTTTATAACCCTAACTCCTTCCACAAACGATGTATTTTGGATCTAACAGGCTGTTGCTGTAACAAGGCATGACAAGACCGCGACGTTGGAGGCTACAAGCTGCTCTCACAGTCCTCTCCGGATGTGCAAATCCGTAAGAAAGCCCAACCACTTTACCCTGAAACATACGAACCTGAACAACCCACCTAACCTATTGAATCCGATGCACAGAAAACGTGGATTTTTTTTTGCGAGGCGTCACTTTTCTTCAGCAAGTTGGATTTCGACTGGTGAACCATTTTTTTTTTTTTTTTTGGCTGAGGAATCCCTCTCTGAGGCAACGTGTTTACCTTAGGAATAGTGTGACACTCCAGAGGTAAGAGTAGGCAAGGTAGGGAAGGTAACAGCAGGTTTAAGGTAAGGGAGGTTATTAAGAGCTGTTCCACCAAGCTGTGAGTGCTCTGTACAGCAACTCTCAACTCTCCCCCATGCACAAGGCTATGTCCACGTAGCATTACACACACAGGAGGGGGAGACGGTCGGCCGAGCGGACAGCACGCTGGACTTGTGATCCTGTGGTCCCGGGCGCCGGCGAGAAACAATGGGCAGAGTTATTTTCACCCTATGCCCCTGTTACCTAGCAGTAAAATAGGTACCTGGGTGTTAGTCAGCTGTCACGGGCTGCTTCCTGGGGGTGGAGGCCTGATCGAGGACCGGGCCGCGGGGACACTAAAGCCCCGAAATCATCTCAAGATAACCTCAAGATACATAATTTCTCTGATATACCTAACAGCAAATTACCTAAAAATTCTTGTATATCAGTTCCTGAATTTTGGATAAAAGGTTAAACATTAATTTTACGTCATATGTCTTAAAGGATTCAAAAGGGGCAAAGTAAATATAGATAAATGAAGTAAATTACCAAAAATGATCTCAAACTCCCTATGTTTTTTGACAAATATTTTTGTCAAAAACAAATATGTTTGACCTCAATAGCGCCACATGCTTCTAAAACTAGTTAAATGGTTTGTTTTTGTATTCATACTAATGAGGTTAACTAGTTTATTAGCAAATCAAATTTGCTAAAAGTCGATTCTTCCTACTTCAGTATGGATTAACGTCATATATGGTTTATTGGCACCTATATTATATGTAATGTAAGGCATATATATGTAATTATCCGCCAAACACACACACCGAAACTACGACGTTGGTACAACGTTCGAACAAGTTTTAACACCTCCTAACCAGTTATAACAACCAATATAGCAGGTTGTAACAACGTTCTAATACGTCATAAACACGTTAAGCCAAGATGTAACAACTTTATTACAAGTTGTAACAAGCGGAAAATAGAGACAGTTTCGGTTTGTGTTTCCAGGGTATAGAAAACAGTGGAGATTGCCGTCCCAGTATAGAAACTGGGACGGCAATCTCCACGGACTGCGACGATCTCTAAACTAACTATAACTGGCCCATTGTGTCACCAAAACAAATGACCTCGTGAAGTAGAAAACCTACCTTGAGGCTACCTTGAGGTACTTCCGGGGCTTAGTGTCCCCGCGGCCCGGTCGTCGACCAGGCCTCCTGGTTGCTGGACTGATCAACCAGGCTGTTAGACGCGGCTGCTCGCAGCCTGACGTATGAGTCACAGCATAGGAACAATGGGCAGAGTTAACAACCAAACACCTTTATCACCAAACTTGTGGCAGACAACACTATCACAAATGTTCTCGTTAACAACCACAATCTCTCACCAAGCGGCCAAGTTGTGCACTTTTTCTTGCTTTTTTTAATACATTCCAGTTGCAATATTTTTCTCTTAGATGTAATGTCGGGGTTTATAAAGCTCAGGTGAACTAATATGACTCAAAAAGATATTCGAAGACTGTATTGAGTAGCGTAGACGCGCCTGGGTACCTGGTTGATACCTGGTTGATGGGGTTCTGGGAGTTGTTCTACTCCCCAAGCCCGGCCCGAGGCCAGGCTTGACTTGTGAGAGTTTGGTCCACCAGGCTGTTGCTTGGAGCGGCCCGCAGGCCCACATACCCACCACAGCCCGGTTGGTCCGGGCTGTGGTGGGCATTTATTCCTCCTTGGAGGAATAAATCTAGTTTCCTCTTGAAGATGTCCACGGTTGTTCCGGCAATATTTCTTAGGCTTGCTGGGTAAAGCAAGATTACCATCGAATTGTCCAATTGTTTGAGGTGGTGTAATATTGTGTGTATATATTATATATATATATATTATATATATATATATATATATATTATATATTATATATATATATATATATATATATATATATATATATATATATATATATATATATATATGTCGTACCTAATAGCCAGAACGCACTTCTCAGCCTACTATTCAAGGCCCGATTTGCCTAATAAGCCAAGTTTTCATGAATTAATGTTTTTTCGTCTACCTAACCTACCTAACCTAACCTAACCTAGCTTTTTTTGGCTACCTAACCTAGCCTTACCTATAAATATAGGTTAGGTTAGGTTAGGTAGGGTTGGTTAGGTTCGGTCATATATCTACGTTAATTTTAACTCCAATAAAAAAAATTGACCTCATACATAGAGAAAAGGGTTGCTTTATCATTTCATAAGAAAAAAATTATAGTAAATATATTAATTCAGGAAAACTTGGCTTATTAGGCAAATCGGGCCTTGAATAGTAGGCTGAGAAGTGAGTTCTGGCTACTAGGTACGACATATATATATATATATATATATATATATATATATATATATATATATATATATATATATATATATAGTACTTTCGTATATTAATACATCTTCAGAAGGAATCGATTATAAATGATGTATATAATGTTGCATAACACATATATACATCATTATATACAAACTCTCACGGTCCCAAAGGAATATATATATATATATATATTACTCCCAACCACCCGTCATTCATGAGCTAACAACACACAAGTCCCCCCTCCACCTCGGTAATTACACCTATCGTAACTAACGTTTTCTTTTTAAGGAATGAAGGCCATAGAAACTCACGCTCGGGTAATTAACATTAAATTTATGATGTTATTAGAAGCCAAACCTCAGTTCACTGCTCAGCATATTCAAGACCACGAGCGTGTGGAGAATGGTGGGCGCGCCTGTAGGGTTGAGCACTAGCTCCCAAGCCCCCGTCCTTGACATTGGGTTGTCAGAGGTCCGCGGTTGTTCAACATACTCCCAGCGAGTATAAGAAATATCGCCGGAACAACCGTGGACATTTTCAAGAGAAAACTAAATAGTTTTCTTCAAGAAGTGTCAGACCAACGGGGCTGTGGTGGATATGTGGGCCTGCAGGCCGCTCCAAGCAACACCCTGTTGGCCCAAGCTCTCACGAGTCAAGCCTGGCCGCGGACGGGAGCCGGTCGGCCGAGCGGACAGCCCGCTGGACTTGTGATCCTGTGGTCTCGGGTTCGATCCCGGGCGCCGACGAGAAACAATGGGCAGAGTTTCTTTCACCCCTGATGCCCCTGTTACCTAGCAGTAAAATAGGTACCTGGGTGTTAGTCAGCTGTCACGGGCTGCTACCTAGGGGGTGGAGGCCTGGTCGAGGACCGGGCCGCGGGGGACACTAAAAAGCCCCGAAATCATCTCAAGATAACCCTCAAGATAACATGTCACAGCTAAATATGTTAAGAGTGAGCAACTCACACCTCACCTCATTCTTCCTCATAACCAGCCACTCCCAACAATTGCACAACACCGCTCCTGTGCCAGGTAAGTCCACTACGGGCTCACCATAGCCCGTACTACTTTGAACTTTTTGTTCCCAGTAGCTGAATCTTAAACAACAACAATTGCACATTAACTAGGAGCGCCGCCACAATTTACATCGAAATAAAAACAATCCAAGACAATCATGTATATTAATATAACATTTACGTCAGCACAATACAAGAGTGTCGGCTAAAAACAGGTGGGTAGGGACGGGGAGGGAATGCACAAAAGTTGCTGGACAAGGTGCCGAATGCTGACCACAATAACTTAGGAGGCCTGAACACACTGACATCCAACTAGGTGGCTAAGTTTAACTGTTGGCATGCGCGGCTCAGACACCTATTATCGCTGCACCTTTTATCATTTTTGAAGTAAAGAAAATGGAGATGAAGGAGGAAGTGTTGGAAATATGGAATATAAGAGTTATGATAGCAAGTTATGTTTGTGGAAGTGGTTGTGTGTGTGTGTGTGTGTGTGTGTGTGTGTGTGTGTGTGTGTGTGTGTGTGTGTGTGTGTGTGTGTGTGTGTGTTCACCTATTTGTGCCTGCAGGATCGAGCATTGGCTCTTGGATCCCGCCTATCTAGCCCCCGGTTGTTTAAAGCAAAGCCTCGTTTTCTATCTCCCTTATCATATCTAGTTTTTAAATTATAAATAGAGTTTGCTTCCACAAACTGCTCCTAAAAGTGCATTTCCATTTTCCTACTACTCTCACGCAAAAGGAAAACTTCCTAACATCTCTGTGACTCAACTGAGTTTTCAACTTTCACACATGTCCCCTTTTTTCTGTTAATATTCAGTGTGAATATGTCGTCTATTTTCACTCTGGCAATGTCCCTGAGTATTTTATATTCTTTTTTTCATATCTCCTCGCTTCCTCCTTTTTTCTAGTGTTGTCAGGTTCAGTTCTTTCAGTCGCTGTGGGTCTTCGTAACCCATCCCTCGTAACTTTGGCACTAGTCTCGTCGCAAATTTCTGAATAGTTTTCAGTTGCTTTGTGTGTTTCTTCAGGTGGGGGCTCCATGACGGGGCGGCGTACTCTAAGACCGGTCTCACGTAGGCAGTGTAAAACGCTCTAAAATGCTTCCTTACTTAGGTTTCTGAATGATGTTCAATCTTTTGCTAGCGTAGAGTACGCTGCTGTCGTTATCCGATGTATATGTGCCTCAGGAGTTAGATTTGGTGTTACGTCCACTCCCAGGGGGTTCTCCAATCGTCACTGGCAGACAGTTTCCCCTTCATTGTGTACTGTCCCTTTGGTCTCCTGACACCTGGTTTCATTTCCAAAACTTTACACTTGCTCGTGTTGAGCTCCAGTAACCATTTCTCTGACCATCTCTACAGCTTGTTCAAGTTCTCCGGCTCCACTCTGTCAATTCCCCTGAGAATTTTGTAGGTGGTTATCATGTCTCCCATTACTCTTCTGTTTTCCAGGGACGTGAGGTTCAACTCCATTAACCTTTCCTCGTAGCTCATTCCTTTCAGTTCTGGGACGAGCCTGGTGGCATACCGCTGAATCTTCTCTAACTTTGTCTTGTGTTTAACTAGGTATGGACTCCAGGCTGGAGCTGAATACTCCAGGATTGGTCTGACATAAGTGATATACAAGGTCTTGAACGATTCCTTACACAAGTTTCCAAAGGCAGTTCTTATGTTGGCCAGTGTAGCATATGCCACTGATGATATCCTTTTGATGTGGGCCTCTGGGGACAGGTTCGGTGTGATATCAACCCCCAGATCTTTCGTATGTGTGGTGTATGGGAGGGGGGGGGAAGAGTATGGGTGGGAAGGAGGGAGGGGTGTTTGTTATGAATAGGTGGGAAAGGGTGGCGTGTAGGTTGGTGGGGAGGGAGTGGGCGTGTGTGAGGTTGGAGGGTGGTGGGGGGGTGGGGGAGAGGGAATGTAGGTAGGAAGTGTACTGTGAACATGCGAGACTTATATTAAATGTAAAAGAGAGTAGGACATGAGGAAGACAGTGTGGGAGGGAGGGATGGAGGCGTGGTGGTGCGCACAGAGGAAGCCACAGGCCACAAATGGCGCCCTCACCTGCCCCGAGGGCCGGGTTGGTGAACCTTCTGCAGGTAGGTAGGTAAGTGGGTGGGTAGGTTGGTGGGTAGGTAGGTAGGTAGGTTGGTAGGTGGGTTGGTGGGTAGGTAGGTAGGTAGGTAGGTGGGTAGGTAGGTAGGTAGGTAGGTGGGTAGGTAGGTAGGTAGGTAGGTGGGTAGGTAGGTAGGTAGGTAGGTAGGTAGGTAGGTAGGTAGGTAGGTGTGTAGGTGTGTGTGTGTGTGTGTGTGTGTGTGTGTGTGTGTGTGTGTGTGTGTGTGTGTGGAGCTTCAGTGGTGTGTGCCAGCGTCATAATACTGGCTCCTCGCCCCGTGTAGGGAGAGGCACGCGTCTCTGGCACTATTGTGTGAGAGTGGCGTGTGGTGCCGGGGTGCACGCGCCTCCCCCTGTATCATCAACCTGTTGTGGGTTGCGTCAGTGCAAGCAGATGTGTGTGTGTGTGTGTGTGTGTGTGTGTGTGTGTGTGTGTGTGTGTGTGTGTGTGTGTGTGTGTGTGTGTGTGTGTGTGTGTGTGTAGAGGGTAGAAAGGTGCACAACTTGCTAGTAAACTAAAAAAACAAAAAAAAATGCACTATTCGTCACGAGTTAAATGTGGTTATTCGGGTTTTTAAAAAACGACCAACACTAACTTCAAGACCGCTAAAAATCTTGCTCACGAACTAGTTCCATGCACAGGAAGAATTAATCTCACTCAAAATGTCAAAAAATGGGAAAAAAATGACAACGGTATCTTATAAGGGGGGAAACTAAAGCAAAAATAAAAAAGAGTGGCGTCCACACAGATGCAGGCGGGCGGGCGGCCGATTGGCCGGACTAAACAGCTAGTCGAACTGGGGCGTCTCCACACCAAGCAACGGGACGCGGGCGTCCACGAAGGAACTCCACGCCCACCTTGTGACAGACAACGCCAGACTGAACCGCAACACCGCGGGTGCTGGTGTTAGGAGGGGGTGATGGATCTAATGTTCAGACGCTAATCAGAGAGGAAATAAGATTGGTAAAAAGGGGTTTACCTGAGAGGCATGGAAGCACGGCGGTCGAGTCCCGCCCGCCGCACCGTAGGCGCCCTCCCGCGGCCATCACGCCCACCAGGTGAGGGTGGTGATGGTGGTAGTGGTGGTAGTGGTGGTAGTGGTGGTGGGTGGGGTGGTGCAGGGACCCTCACTAAGTTGGCTGATACATGAACGCTAGGGGAGGAGGAGGGGGGAGTCGGGGAGTTAAAACACTGATCATTCAAAATGAGGTCACACAATCGTATAGTAATCGCTTCACAGGCACAGAACACTGAAACATCTGCTCTCGCACCTCATCAACAACTGCAACACCTCCACGGTGTGTGTCTGTGTGTGTGTGCAACCCGTTCTCGCAAATTTAATAAGTCAATATTGACTTATTAGTTGCGTGCATAGGTGATATACTAAACATAATAGTTTCCCTTGAAAAGCTTCATAGAAAACACCGACCTTACCTAACCTACTTAGTATGTTAAAATAAGCATCTTATAGCTTCGTAATTACAATTGCTACTTAACCTATTATAGGTATAGGTTAGGTAATAATTGTAATTACGAAGCAATAAGATGCTTATCTTAACATACTAAGTAGGTTAGGTAAGGTCGGTGTTTTCTATGAAGCTTTTCAAGGGAAACTATTATGTTTAGTATATCACCTATGCACGCAACTAATAAGTCAATATTGACTTATTAAATTTGCGAGAACGGGTTGGTGTGTGTGCGTGTACTCACTTAAGTTCTGCTTGCGGGGGTTGAACTTTGGCTCACCGCCTCTCAACTATCAATCAATTGGTGTACAGATTCTGAAGCCTACTGGGCTCTGTCAAATCTAAATTAGAAACTGTGTATATATATGGAGTCAGCCTCCACCACATCACTGCCTAATGCATTCCATTTGTTAACTACTCTGACACTGAAAAAAATTATTTCTAATGTCTCTGTGGCTCATCTGGGTACTAAGTTTCCACCTGTGTCCCCTTGTTCGTGTTCCACCCGTGCTGAAGAGTTTGTCTTTGTCCACCCTCTCAATTCCCCTGAGAATTTTGTAGGTGGTTATCTTTCTCTCGTGTGTGTGTGTGTGTGTGTGTGTAGCACCTCCAGAGTGGGTGTATGGAGCTCTCAGGCATGACTTGAGGAAAATGTCTTCATGAGCGATGTTTCAGAATTCTGACCTTAAAGAGACAACATGGGGGGGGGGGGGGGATAGGGAGTGGGAGGGGTCATCAGAACACCTTATTATAAACAATATCAATTGTTAGCAGTACATGACATGGACACGTAGAGCAGTGACAGATGGTGACACGTGGTCACGTGACGGCTGGAGGGGATGGTGTACTGGGAGGGAATTATCAGAGGGAAAGCGCCAAGCCATTACGACTATATTAGCACTTAGAATGGGTCAGGATTTGGGATGGGACGGGGGATGGGGGGAAGGAATGGTGATCAATGGAGGTGTACTGGGAATGGGGGCAATGGGGGGTAGGGGAATGCTGGGTGTAAAGGGAGATTTGAGTAAGGTTGACAGCTGGGTGGGGGTGAGAGATAGGGAGTAGAGGTGGTGGGTGAGGGATATGGAGGAACATTACCTCACAAGGACCCCCCCCCCCCTCACTATGCTACACACAACATGGGTTATACACACAAGTTATCACCATCCTTTACACACCAGAAATGTAAACAAAAAACCAAGTCATACAACAGAACACGTGTATACCCCATTAATGATACGATTTGCTTTTTTCTCACCAGTATATATATTTCGGTATTAAAATTTGATGTGCGCTATTTAAAAAATATATAATGTCTTCAAAAAAACGGTGTGTTTTTTTTTTCAAACAAGGAGGCGGTAAAGAAGTGTTGACAGGAAAGTGCGGCAGAATACATCTCTTAGTTCTAAGCGACTAAACCCTGGAAACACAAACCGAAACTGTCTCTATTTTCCGCTTGTTACAACTTGTAATAAAGTTGTTACATCTTGGCTTAACGTGTTTATGACGTATTAGAACGTTGTTACAACTTGCTATATTGGTTGTTATAACTGGTTAGGTGGTGTTAAAACTTGTTCGAACGTTGTACCAACGTCGTAGTTTCGGTGTGTGTTTGGCAGGAACACGCTCTGGTAGTGAAGACAACACGCAGGCAACCTGATACCCCGTTCCTGGTGGGGCCTGTGCTCGGGGGAGGACGAGGAGAGGGAGAGGACGAGGCAGTGAAAGCGATAGATAGAAAGGACAGACAGGAACACACACACAGAGAAAGGAGGGAGTGGGGAAGGGGACAACAAAAAATAGTTATGCCAAGACATTTTTTGTGGGGAGGTGGAGGTCAGAATTGCTGGAAGTGAAGCTAGAAGAATACTGGTGAGGATGATGGCGTTAAATTCCTCCCCCCCCCCCCGGAGGGCGAGGCACAACTACTTGAGATAGAACAAACACTTCAAGTGAGAGGAGTGGAGAGGACCTCGGCTAGAGTGCTCCCGTCTCTCTCACTTCACTCACGTCAGGCCAAACATAGTGCTCTCCTTCGCTCTCACCCCCCCCCCCCCCCCCACCACCACCTATCACAATCATCTCTACTGTTAAAACTAAAAAAAAAAAAAAAAAATTCCTAATATTAAAACTGGTGTTTAGCAAATCTATAGCAAGAGTTTATACCTTAAAAACAAAAATATAACTTGGCATATACCACATATGTACTTATTAATCAGCCAAATAGTGACTATAAGCTAGTCATATATGTACTGTCTTGTGCCAGAGCGGGTTGCACAATTCCTAACTTGCAACACAACATTACCCCCGAGAACGTCCAGGAACATCAAGGTCAGGGTACTAGAGGGAGGGACGTGTCACCGCTATATAATTCTTAGTGGTTATCTTGAGGTTATCTTGAGATGATTTCGGGGCTTTTTTTTAGTGTCCCCGCGGCCCGGTCCTCGACCAGGCTTCCACCCCCAGGAAGCAGCCCGTGACAGCTGACTAACACCCAGGTACCTATTGTACCAGGTACATTGTGGTGTGAATTATATCATTATATAATCGACTGCACCCTAATCGACCAATACCTTATCCGCAATAATGACCGAAAGGGTCATGTAAAACCATCTCGCATTTTCCTACGAACTGATCAATGTATTCATGCAACTGTATAATATGATCGAAATTGTAATTGCATAAATGGGCGGCCTTGCAACAACAGCTAACCCTACAACTATAACCTACAACAAACAAGTGAATCAGGGTGCAGACCAGGGGGGGTGGGCAGATTCACGAAGCAGTTACGCAGGTACTTACGAACGTGTACATCTTTCCTCAATCTTTGACGGCTTTGGTTACATTTATTTCAACAGTTTATAAGCATGAAAACTTGCCAATCAACTGTTGTTATTGTTATAAACAGCCTTCTGGTGCTTCGGAGCTCATTAACTGTTTACTAATTGTAAACAAAGTCGCCAAAGATCGAGAAAAGATGGACAAGTTCGTAAGTGCTTGATTAACTTCTTCGTGAATCTGGTCTCAGGTTGTGACACGAGGCGAAACCAGATACCACGGGTAAATAGCCAGTATGACTAGATAGCAGTTGGAAGGGATACGAGAACAAGGATTATTGCTACAAACATCTTTATTGACATTTCATTACAATTTTGCCTAATCTGAGGATTTCAATTAAGTCTTATTAAATTGAGGATAATGCTGGTATTCACTGTCACACAGGACAGAGGGTCATACACAAGACAATAGGTCTAAACTGTAGGTTATCTTGAGATGATTTCGGGGCTTAGCGTCCCCGCGGCCCGGTCCTCGACCAGGCCTCCACCCCCAGGAAGCAGCCCGTGACAGCTGACTAACACCCAGGTACCTACTTACTGCTAGGTAACAGGGGCATCAGAGTGAAAGACACACTACCCCACTCTGTCCCCTCCACCGGGGATCGAACCCGGAACCTCAGGGCTACGAATCCGAAGCGCTGTCCATTCAGCTGTCAGGCCCCCTCTAGGCTGAAGCACATATATCATGGTTACGATCAATATTTTAATGTACGAGGAGCTGGGAAACGAAGACGAAGGAAAAGAACGATGCCCAACCACTTCGACCATCCGAGATTGAATGCCAACATTACAAGAAAGGCCGGAGTTTTCTTCCTATTGGGGAGTGTTGTACATGCTGCTATGGCGGTGTGTCCACTCACAAGATGAGTGGCGCTGCCCAATACTGTCACTATGGCGGTGTGTCCACTCACAGGATGAGTGGCGCTGCCCAATACTGTCACTATGGCGGTGTGTCCACTCACAAGATGAGTGGCGCTGCCCAATACTGTCACTATGGCGGTGTGTCCACTCACAAGATGAGTGGCGCTGCCCAATACTGTCACTATGGCGGTGTGTCCACTCACAAGATGAGTGGCGCTGCCCAATACTGTCACTATGGCGGTGTGTCCACTCACAAGATGAGTGGCGCTGCCCAATACTGTCACTATGGCGGTGTGTCCACTCACAAGATGAGTGGCGCTGCCCAATACTGTCACTATGGCGGTGTGTCCACTCACAGGATGAGTGGCGCTGCCCAATACTGTCACTATGGCGGTGTGTCCACTCACAGGATGAGTGGCGCTGCCCAATACTGTCACTATGGCGGTGTGTCCACTCACAAGATGAGTGGCGCTGCCCAATAAACTCGCCCCTCGGGGCAAAATTTAAAAAAAAAATTTAAATTAGAAGATGGGAGGCGGTCGGTCTGTCAACCAAGTTACAGCCCCGCTCCTGCACCAGGTAAGTCCACTGCGGGCTCACCATAACCCGTGCTACTTGCAACTTTTTGTTCCCAGTAGCTGAATCTTAAACAACAACAAGCTCTGTCAACCTTAGTAGGAACTTGGCGACCTTGTCAGCGGCGGCCAGGGAGCAGTGACCAGCCACTATTCACTCAGCAACTGCAGGTCAGAGTCCAACACCACACCACCACAATATCCCTTAACGCTAGAACTCAAACATTACAATCCAAGAGAACAAATCCACAAGGGCCGTGACGAGGATTCAAACTTCTGTCCAAGAGCATCCCAGACGCTGCCTTAATCGACTGAGCTACGACATGGTAAAAAGAGTTGAAACCGGATCCAGTAAGTTCAGTAGAACTTCGGTTTCAACTCTTTTACCATGTCGTAGCTCAGTCGATTAAGGCAGCGTCTGGGATGCTCTCGGACGCAGGTTCGAATCTTCGTCACGGCCCTTGTGGATTTGTTCATTTGATGCATCACGTTATTGTAATTTATGTGTGTAATTACAATCCAGATTTTTAAGTGAACCTCCAAAACGTATTCCTCATACAATATAGAGACCACACACACACACATGCACGGAAAACACGGTATTCAGTGTTAATTGACTTTGATACCAATTCCTCCTGCGACATGACAACAATGTAATCAGCAGCCACATCAAAACATAGCATCAATAAAACACTGTAATCAACTTCACACACACACACACACACACACACACACACACACACACACACACACACACACACACACACCTCTGGCCTATTAGCCAGCAGGGGACACTCCATAGAGAATGGAACCATTCCTTTCCCCCCGTCCCATCCCAAATCCTTATCCTCACCCCTTCCCAGTGCTATATAGTCGGCTTGGCGCTTTCCCCTTCCCTCTTAGCACGCGCCCTATTCTCTGACCAGAACAGGATCATCACGAGCCTCGACCAGTGCCTTGTGGGGACGGCGGAGCAAGCCATCATCCAAGAAAGGTCATGGACCAAGGGGGGAGGAATTTACGAAATTACAAAGCCAGTTCCGTGCTGAATCCCAATTATTTAATATATAATTTACAACGTTGGGCGAGTACGACGGGGTAGATGGGAGGTAGACTCACCCCCGTACACCACCAACACCAGGGACGTGTACCAGAGGGGGTAGATGGGAGGTAGACTCACCCCCGTACAGCACAAACACCAGGGACGTGTACCAGAGGGGGTAGATGGGAGGTAGACTCACCCCCGTACACCACCAACACCAGGGACGTGTACCAGAGGGGTAGATGGGAGGTAGACTCACCCCCGTACACCACCAACACCAGGGACGTGTACCAGAGAGGTAGATGGGAGGTAGACTCACCCCCGTACACCACCAACACCGCGCTAACGAGTTCCCAGCGTGCAGGACTTCTCTCACCACAACACCACGAGTCCAGCAGGTGCGAGCGATCAATAATTTGCACCGCCCCCCACCCACCTCTCTTTTTAGATAATCACGCCCGTCAAACACCTGCCTCTGTCAAGACGCCACGTGTGTACACACAAGACCAGCACCTGTGAGAGGCTTATGGGACCCGCCTCCATCATCAAACAGTGTGTTTACAAATCCACAAGAGCCGTGACGAAGATTCGAACCTAAAGTCCTACTTTACCGGTTATTCCCATTGATTTCATTTTGAGTGCTATCACTCCATGGTCACATTTATCGAAAGCCTGTGCGAAGTCCGTGTATATCACATCAGCATTCTGTTTTTCTTCTAATGCCTCAGTGACTTTGTTGTAGTGATCAAGTAGCTGTGAGAGGCACGATCTTCCCGCTCGAAATCCATGTTATCTTGAGATGATTTTGGGGCTTTAGTGTCACCGCGGTACCTGCTTGAAGGGGTTGATACCTGCTTGATACCTGGTTGATGGTGTTCTGGAAGTTCTTCTACTCCCCAAGCCCGGCTCGAGGCCAGGCTAGGGTCGGCTGGGGGATAGGCAAGCATAGCACGAGAACGGATCGCAAAGAGCAATGCGTAGACAACGTCAGTGATACAGACGGGTCGATTCCGTAACTAATACGACGTGTTAAGTGAGAGGACAGGGGCCACCATCTACAAGCAGGCGATGAGTCACAATAACGTGGCTAAAGTATGTTGACCAGACCACACACTAGAAGGTGAAGGGACGACGACGTTTCGGTCCGTCCTGGACCATTCTCAAGTCGACAAACGACTTGAGAATGGTCCAGGACGGACCGAAACGTCGTCGTCCCTTCACCTTCTAGTGTGTGGTCTCGTCGCCAGCATCTATATTAACCGCACTACGGGGGAAAAGAGTGTTGCTAACTGCTTGTTGCGTCAACTAATTTGAGTTGCAAATCTGCGTATCATTGCGTGTGTTGGGTGGAAGCATGCAATTGTGATTTGCATGCTTGGAGTAGGAGTACAAGCTCTGAATTTGTGAATGGCTTTAAGCCAAGACGTCGTCCTCAAATGCACACACACACACACACACCACACACACACACACACACACACACACACACACACACACACACACACACACACACCACACACACACACCACACACACACACCACACACACCACACACACACACACACACCACACACACACACCACACACACCACACACACACACCACACCACACACACACACACACACCACACACACACCACACACACACACACCACACACACACACACACACACACACACACCACACCACACACACACACACACTGCTTTCTACCCGTATTGTTGGAACATCAATCGACTTCCGGTGAGGATCGACTCAAATCCTCAATAACAATCAACTGTACTATCAAGTACAGATAGATAAGTAAAGATATAATCTTTAATCTACCCGTATTAACCAACGCGACTGGAGCCTCCTCCTTCGCTCCCATCACAATCAACTTGATCCAAGACGGACCGAATCATCGTCGTCTCATCACCTTCTACAGTGTGTGGTGTTTGATCATCATATCTTCAGCCCCCGTTATTGTGACTCATCATCCGCGTATCAACCAACATTATTCTCATTCAAACTATAAAAAAAAAGATTCCTTAAAGTTTGAGAGGCGAAACATTTGAAGGTAATCGAGTGAAAAATTTAAATTTAACGATATATATAAATCATCGCATGGCTTAAGGCACAGACTTGTCACAATTGATAAAGCCAAGAGTGTAAAGAAATAGGTACATAATAGGTACAAATACAAAGTTGAATCCAAGATGATACACGAAGCAAGTGGGGTCAGCGTTGGCTTCCACACGGAAGACAACGCTTCCGTTGGCTTCATAGAAGCGTTGGCTTCTATGATTGGTCTCCAAGATTCCTATATGCCGCATTGATGTCAAGAATGGACTTTATATCACAAAAAAATTCAACATAAAACTAATGTCCTCGTTGAGTATTCTTAATTTTTTGTCAAAATTAAACAAATATTTCTTGCAATAGGTAAACTGCAGTTTTCTATTTCAATACCAAACGTATTTTATTCGCACAATTAGTTTTATTAATACAATTGTATTAATACAATTTTAATACGATTATTAATACGATTCTCATTTGTATTTTATTGATTTTATTCATATGTACAAGAGTTCTTACATTCGTGTACAGATTACATTTGTGCATGAACTGTTCGCGTGTGCGCACGCGCGTGGTCCTGCAATAAACTGATAAGCAGACATGCCACGTGCGCAGTTGTACGCCCACTCTCCCTCCCCCACAACACACACACACACACCTCTTGGTGTGTGTGTGTGTGTGTGTGTGTGTGTGTGTGTGTGTGTGTGTGTGTGTGTGTGTGTGTGTGTGTGTGTGTGTACTCACCTATTTGTACTCACCTATTTGCGATTGCGGGGGTTGAGCTTTGGCTCTTTGGTCCCGCCTCTCAACTGTCAATCAACTGGTGTACAGATTCCTGAGCCTACTGGGCTCTATCATATCTACATTTAAAACTGTGTATGAAGTCAGCCTCCACCACATCACTGCCTAATGCATTCCATCCGTTAACTACTCTGACACTGAAAAAGTTCCTTCTAACGTCTCTGTGGCTCATGTGGGTACTCAGTTTCCACCTGTGTCCCCTTGTTCGCGTCCCACCAGTGTTGAATAGTTTATCCTTGTTTACCCGGTCGATTCCTCTGAGGATTTTGTAGGTTGTGATCATGTCTCCCCTTACTCTTCTGTCTTCCAGTGTCGTAAGATGCATTTCCCGCAGCCTTTCCTCGTAACTCATGCCTCTTAGTTCTGGGACTAGTCTAGTGGCATACCTTGTGTGTGTGTGTGTGTGTGTGTGTGTGAGAGAGAGAGAGAGAGAGAGAGAGAGAGAGAGAGAGAGAGAGAGAGAGAGAGAGAGAGAGAGAGAGAGAGAGAGAGAGAGAGAGAGAGAGAGATATCCGACTGTGATGAATCTAAGAGTCAACGCTCGATCCTACAGGCACAAATAGGCGAGTACACACGCACACGAGAAACCAAAATGAATGAAAGTGATGTGTCTTCCTGTACGAACCCAAGGAAGGGGGGGGGGGAGCGGGGGAAGGTACAAACTAACCCCCCCTCCAATATGTCCATAAAGGCTATAACAAATATAACCCAAAAACAACAAATAATATACCATGTGCTGACCCCCCAAAGAACCAAAAGGACATTGCAATCATTTCAGTTCTAAATGAATGAAAAACAAAATACTTTTAAGATATTTGCCGCAGAGCGCTAAAATAGAGCGGGTCTGAGAGGCGGACCCTCGCAACACAGTATAAAAATATTGGTTTGAACAGATAATGATTATAACGTAGAGAACACTGTAAAAAAAACAGGCAGCGGGGACACGTACCTATGAATCAATCACCGTTGCCAGGTAAAACTGCGATATATATATATATGCAAATGTCCCCCCGCGACGCGAGGGGTTCAAGCAATCTGCATGTACTGAAGGAGGGGGATAGGTAGCCAGGCTCGGGATAGGTAGCCAGGCTCGGGATAGGTAGCCAGGCTCGGTAGTCGACCTCCACTCCACGCCTTGAGCACCACTCACTCGCCACTTCATCAATCAGAAACTAGCGTGGGTGGCCTCCAGTCTGGGCCCCCGCAGGAGCAGCACACACACACAAACACTTCACACGGGCCACCAAATCATCAATTTTTCACAATAGGGATGGTGGGTAGTGGCCGCCGTCTCCGGCACTGTTGTAACAGGAAAATATCCACCGTTGTGCTGCGTCAGATTAAAGAATGCGGGAGTGAAGCCTGCACTATCGCCACGATGTAAACAATGCGTGGGGGGGAAATCCCCTTCTCACAATCTTCGAAACCAATCGAGGTGATTGTGAGTGCTGCGTCACAACACCCAGAGTGTTTGTGTGAATGGTGCACGTGTGTGTTGTGGGGGGTGTAGAGGGTCTGGGGGGGTGTCAGCACTGGTGAGGGGGGCACGGCCAGGCTGACGATACAGCGTGAGTGTAAGAGGGTCAACAGCGTTCGTTGGCTGCAGCTGACGGCAGCGGCGGCGACAGCGGCGGCGGCAGCAGCAGCTAGGGGTGTGCGCGCGAGCCCCAGCCGCCTCTAGGCACCACTGACTGATCCCTCAGACCCCAACCTACGCTCCAACAGCTGGGCCTGCGTCACTCAACTCCCCTCTCCCCCCACACTCCCTGGCCGCCCTCCCCTCTCGCTCTCCCCTCTCACTCTCCCTCTTCCCTCCCTCTCTCCCTCTCTCTCCCCTCCCTCTCCCTCTTCCCTCCCTCTCTCTCTCACTCTCTCATATATATTCGTCACTCAACTGATTATGTACAAGATCAAATAAAAATAAATAAAATATTAAGTTACGAAAACACTGCAGGTCCGGCAATTTGCGTGCACGTGACAGGATGCCAGAGGGTGTGTGCACAGGAGTGAGGGGTCAAGAGGAGCAGAGTCAGGTTATCTTGGTTATCTCGAGTCACTGACGGATATCCTTCACACGTGATCCTCCCTACCTCTCCCCCTGGATCAATTCTGGGCTAATAACGTTATTTACCACTTCCGTTGATTTAACGTTACTCAATCATGCCCTGGACAAACTATACGGTTAAATGCATCTTTAAATCGACGTAGGTGATGCGTTACTAAAGCATCCCTTTACTCCCTAAAAAAAATGAATACCAGGAGCCAGATTCACGAAAGCACTTACGCAAGTACTTACGAACGTGCACATCTTTCCTCAATCTTTGGCGGCTTTGGTTACATTTATTAAACAGTTTACAAGCATGAAAACTTGCCAATCAACTGTTGTTATTGTTATAAACAGCCTCCTGGTGCTTAGGAACTCATTAACTGTTTAATAATAGTAAATAAAGCCGCCAAAGATTGAGAAAAGATGGACAGGTTCGTAAGTGCTTGCGTAAGTGCTTCGTGAATCTGGCCCCAGACCACACACTAGAAGGTGAAGGGACGACGGCGTTTCGGTCCGTCCTGGACCATTCTCAAGTCGACCTGACAATCGACTTGAGAATGGTCCAGGACGGACCGAAACGTCGTCGTCGTCCCTTCACCTTCTAGTATGTGGTCTGGTCAACATACTTCAGCCACGTTATTGTGACTCATCGTCTGCATAACTTAGGGGTTTTAAGTTCAGTGTATATGCGAAATTCCAGTTCTTTAATGCACTGTATAAAAGACGCTATTCAGCGTACGGTCAGAAACTGCTCAACCCACCGTAGTGTGACAAGAAAAGCCCAAACGTCTCCAACCCGACAAGAAATATTACGTTACAACTATTCTTATTAAGACTTGGCTTATTCTCGCCGACAAAATGTGCATTCCCAATGGCTTATTCTCACCAACATAAACAATGATATACTGAACTAAGACCCAGTTTTCAATACTTCTCAACCTGGCATCATCACAACAGTTCGAACAGCAAACACCACCACCACCCAACCCGTTCTCGCAAATTCGTAAAGTCAATATTGACTTATTAACTACGTGCATAGGTGATATACTAAACATAATAGATACCCTTAAAAAGATTCATAGAAAACACCGACCTTACCTAACCTTGTTAGTATCTTAAGATAAGCATCTTATTGCTTCGTAATTACAATTATTACTTAACCTATACCTATTATAGGTTAGGTAATAATTGTAATTACGAAGCTATAAGATGCTTATCTTAAGATACTAACAAGGTTAGGTAAGGTCGGTGTTTTCTATGAATCTTTTTAAGGGTATCTATTATGTTAAGTATGTCACCTATGCACATATTTAATAAGTCAATATTGACTTATTAAATTTGCGAGAACGGGTTGCACCACCACCACCACTTCATGCAGGTCTGCGTTCAATCCCCAGACCGTCCAAGTGGTTGGGCACCATTCCTTTCCCCTCCCGTCCCACCCCAAATCCTTATCCTCACCCCTATCCAAGCGCTATATAGTCGTAATGGCTTGGTGCTTTTCCCCCCTGATAATATCCTTCCCTTCCCCTGTGTAAAAAAGGTACTGTGAAGACCTGGAGCCAGATTCACGAAGCAGTTACGCAAGCACTTACGAACCTGTACATCTTTTCTTCATCTTTGGCGGCTTTGTTTACAATTATTAAACAGTTAATGAGCTCCGAAGCACCAGGAGGCTGTTTATAACAATAACAACAGTTGATTGGCAAGTTTCCATGCTTATAAACTATTTAAAAAATGTAAACAAAGCCGTCAAAGATCGAGGAAAGATGTACACGTTCGTAAGTACTTGCGTAACTGCTTTGTGAATCTGACTCCAGGAAGCGTCCGGAATATAAACAAAGCAAGATAAGGCGGTCCGTCTAATTACCAAAAACTACCACATACTACACACGCTTCAGAAAACTTCCTGGCAATACGTTAGTAATGAATAAATATGATATATTTACTCATTATAATGTTGGTGCTGAATGTACAACACGAAAAAACATAATTTTAATCTGAAAAAGTATCTTTTTATAAAGAAATTAGACGAAAATAAACAGCTGGTGACGCCAAATCAAGTCGACGATCCAAGCTTCGGTTAGGTTAGGTTAGGTTAGGATAGGATAGGTTAGGTTAGGTCAGCCTAACTTAATATATCATATTTATTCATTACTAACGTATTGCCAGGAAGTTTTCTGAAGCGTGTGTAGTATGTGGTAGTTTTTGGTAATTAGACGGACCCAGATAAGGGAAAGCGAGACAAGAAGAGAACAATGAACAAGGGAACACGAGATTAATCTCCTGTTGAATTACTTCAGTCAGCCAGTCGGTCATTTTGGCTCATACTGCTGTAGAATTGTGGTAATTGAGACCACAAACACCAAAACAATCGATTGATTACACACAAAAATCACAATAGCATGATGCATCAAATGAACAAATCCACAAGGGGCCGTGATGAGGATTCGAACCTGCGTCCGAGAGGATCCCAGACGCTACCTTAGCGTCTATAGATTCGAAGTAGGTTCGAACCCTCGTCACGGCTCTTGTGGATTTGTTCAATCGATTAATTGAGTGATAAAGAATAAGCCACCCAAGAGGTGGCATGGGCATGAATAGCCCGTAAGTGGGAAAAAAAATGTTCAGTAAATCTATTCAGTATAAAACCATCGAACAAGAGTGACGAATATGCAAGTGTTATGACCCAGTGTATACCAATATACAAGTATACCCAAGTATACCACTGGGGTATACGTATATAGTCCTTGTTGATATTATATGCAAGCCATGTAAATTTCGAGCATAAAAATACTGATGTTTATATTTATTTGTTTGGTGTGAGGATGAAACTACCCAAACTGCCTTGTTAATGAGTGGTGTGTATGTATGTGTGGAGCCGGCAGGTGGTAAGCCTGTGTCTGTGGACAGTTCACGTCAGGGTAACCAACCCTTAATCTTGGTAATTGTCTTTCAATAACTCCTTAACCGTCATTGTCATAGGTCACCAGATGAGAGCGTGTCTCTTTCTGGATATCTATTTCTACATCAATTTCTGTTTATTGTGTAATTAAGAGTAACGTGAGAGGGAGATATCATATCGATTTATGTTAAAGTTGGTACTTGTGTGTTCAGCCCGTCCTCCTAAGGTTCCCAAACGTCATGATACCGTCGTACTAAAGTGTCCGTTATCCTATAACCTACCAGAGTTATGTCAATTCCACGAGCCGCTATCGTTTTCTAGTACGACGATTTTCGGCCTTAGGAAGAGTATATATACGTCAAAATACGACGTTCTATTGAGAAGGACGAGTTAAAGTGTTAGCCTGTGCCCGCCTGCTGGGTCATTCGGCCTAGGAAGATTGTCTGAGGCGGTTGTGCGCGCGCGCTCAAACTAGTAGTGTCGTCGTTGTTATAGAGTCAGCTATTCGGAACAAGTTCCAAGTAGCACGGGATATGGTGAGCGCGTAACTTACCTGGCACAGGAGCGGGACAAGTAGCCCGGGATATGGTGAGCCCGTAACTTACCTGGCACAGGAGCGGGGCAAGTAGCACGGGCTATGGTGAGCCCTCAGTGGACTTACCTGGCACTGGAGCGGTGGGTAGCAGTGTCAAGAGTTAAGTATAAGATTATTATCTTATACTTATTACGTGACGGCAAGGTAAGAATTGTGATAACTTGGGATGATGGGGGGGGGGGGAGTGTATCATATTATTGTGTCAAGTGAGTAGTGACTTTTGACAACCTCAGTGACTCAAGTTGTCAAGTTGCCAGTAGTAATATTAAGTTTGGTATGTCCTAGTGACCTCTTTTTTTAAAGTTTTTGGTCAAATCCAGTGAGTCAAGTTTATGACCATACTGACTTTGAAGCGCCTCAGTACAAACCTTACAGCTTGTACCAGTCTTGCAAGTGTTCAATTGTAATCTAGTCCACCAATCAAGTCTATGTATAACAAGAATAAAGTGACAAAGAACAAAAGGGAATTGAATGAATTATCAGGGAAAAGCGCTAAGTGATTACGACTATATAGCACTGGGAAGGGGTCAGGATAAGGATTTGGGATGGGACGGGGGGGAAGGAATGGTGCTCAACTACTTGGACGTTCGGGGGATTGAACGCCGACCTGCGTGAAGCGAGACCGTCGCTCTACCGTCCAGCCCAAGTGGTTGGGTGGAACACAAGGGAAGGTGGAGTTCAACACACGAGGGACCCTGGAAACACAAACCGAAACTGTCTCTATTTTCCGCTTGTTACAACTTGTAATAAAGTTGTTACATCTTGGCTTAACGTGTTTATGACGTATTAGAACGTTGTTACAACTTGCTATATTGGTTGTTATAACTGGTTAGGAGGTGTTAAAACTTGTTCGAACGTTGTACCAACGTCGTAGTTTTGGTGTGTGTTTGGCGGGGAGACCTCTCGAATGCTGTCAAATATCACGGCAATGAATTTTACGAGAAATCTTCGAGAGTTATACGGTTTCCAATTCGACAGTTACAGCCCTCGCTCCTGTGACTGTCCACTACGGGCTCACCATAGCCCGTGCTACTTGGAACTTTTTGTTCCAAGCAGCGAATATTTAACAACAACAAAGGTTTCAATTTAAGAGAAAACGTGGCACGGAGAAGCAGCGAACCACTAACTACATAAGGGGGGAAGCTTAGTCACTGGTAACTAAACCTACGGGCTCGCCATAGCCCGTGCTACTTAAAACTGTTCCAAGTAGCGAATATTTAACAACAAAATGGTAACTAAACCAGTAGGAAGACAAACAAAAAAAAGGGGGGAAAGGGGGTAGGAAATGTAAGATGCAAATAAGATTAGCTAGAGAGGGGAGGAGGAGTATAAAAAGGTAAAGACAGTGAGGACCCGGCCAGGAGGTATATTTCCTTAGAATTTTCAGAAATTCATATATTCTATGTACATATGGATGACCCAAGACATGACGAGAATGTGAGATTGTGAAGGGTAGACCAAAGGGATGAGGAGATAGAAAACCTGCAAGCAGAGACAACACTCACTTGGAAGGGTAATTAAGGACAGGTGTTTGCCAAAATAACGATAGACGGCAAGTAGATAACAATAAGACGGATCCCCGAGAGCCGCTATTATTGTGCTTCGTCACATACGGTACGGAAACCGGTTTTAAGGAAGGCGAGAGAAGCCAATGAGACCCCATGGTGTAGACTCCAAGCCGCCAGGAAGAGTGTGAGTGTGTGAGTGTGTGAGTGTGTGAGTGTGTGAGTGTGTGAGTGTGTGTGTGTGTGTGTGAGTGTGTGTGTGTCACTCACCTGATAGAAAATGTGTATTATTCCAGAAATTTAAGAAACTTAAAACAAAATTTAAGACAGTTATGCCAAAAATGTGTGTGTGTTCACCTAGTTACTCGCCTAGTTGTGCTTGCGGGAGGTTGAGCTCTGGCTCTTTGGTCCCGCCAATCAACAGATGAGTGTGTGTGTGTGTGTCTGCCTACTGTAAGAGTGTGTGTGTCTGTCCAAAATTGGAAAGCCAGATGTTTTAGGCATGGCCTTACCCAAATGTGTTGAGAGGACATGATCTGGGGTTCATTTACTCGTGGGGTCGGTGGTTCAAGTCTCCTAGTGCCCACGTGACTGGTATACATCTATATACAACAACGATCACGGAACACTGATCATACATGAGTGGGAAACCAAAGTGAATTGGAAAATGTGCTGCTTTCCTAATTCACTGATTTTTCCGCACATGTATGTATACTTATGTGTGTGTGAATATACACGTGCATACAATGTGGATTTTGCTCTAATTATACTAAGACTTTTCCGGCATGGACCAAAAAAAGAATACAACTTAACGGAACTAGGTGAACCGCCTACCAACCGTCACTACGGGCTCACCATAGCCCGTGCTACTTGGAACTTTTTGTTCCAGGTAGCGAATCTTAAACAACAGCCTACCAACCAAATACTCTGGCAATTCAAACTAAGTTTTCAGGAACTAATTATAGATTTCAAAACTTTTACGGGGCCTCGACACGATTACTAGAAACCTCAGACGAGAAAATGCAAATATTCGGGAAAAAAAGTTTCTTTAATAAAACAAAATAAAACACCACAAATCCTGACTAGAATTAAACACACACAAGATGGACATAAGAACCAGGGGCCAGATTCACAAAAGCAGTTACGCAAGCACTTACGAACCTGTACATCTTTTCTCAATCTTTGGCGGCTTTGTTTACAATTACTAAACAGTTAATGAGCTCCGAAGCACCAGGAGGCTTTTTATAACAATAACAACAGTTGATTGGTTAGTTTTCATGCTTGTAAACTGTTTAATAAATGTAACCAAAGCCGTCAAAGATTGAGGAAAGATGTATACGTTCGTAAGTGCTTGCGTAACTGCTTTCGTGAATCTGGCTCCAGTACCACAGGAGACAGAGGCATGGCGGGGGAAAAAAAGAATGTTTCTCCTGCAACAGAAACATTCTGACAATGTCCCCTTGCCTGACCCGCCCTATGTAGAGGACACACAGCCTCGGGGAAGAAGATGGAGGGTACTACAAGGGCACGATAGAGCTTGTGCGCCGCCTAAGAACTCAAGGCAAAGGTAATAGGAGGACAAACCAAGATTCCATCTACTATATTGCGATCACGTTCGCCCTCAGCCAAGCCAGTACCAGCGGGCGACCCCCCCCCCCCCCCACACACACACACACACACACACACACTCTTGTTCTCCAAGTAATCTAGTCCTTAATACCTTCTTGGGGGCTACTTAATGCCTTGCATATTGCTGTAGCGTTATTTCACGAGCCCGTTCTTGCACTCCACTGGTTGTGTAGCTGTTATTTGCACACGATTTATATTATAATTGTTGTGGCTTTATATACTCGTTACATCCCGAGGCACTCTACTTGGGGTTTTAAACGGTTGTGGCACCCTACTTAATGTTAAGTTACACTTACACTTACCCTACACTTACACGCTGAATCGTTACTTTAAGTGTAGGTAGGTAAAGTAGGTATGTAGGTAGGTAAAGGTAGGTAGTATTTAGGCTTGAAGCCTAGTGTAGGGAAGCACCTCAAGGTAACCTCAAGGTAGGGGGCAGTGACCGTTGCCTCCTTACCTTGCGGTTACTTTGCGGTGGTTCCTGAGGTCCCCGCGGCCCAGTCTGCGACCAGGGGGCCAGATTCACGAAGCAGTTACGCAAGTACTTACGAACGTGCACATCTTTCCTCAATCTTTGACGGCTTTGGTTGCGTTTATTAAACAGTTTACAAGCATGAAAACTTGCCAATCAACTGTTGTTATTGTTATAAACAGCCTCCTGGTACTTCAAAGCTCATTAACTGTTTTAATAATTGTAAACACAGCCGGTAAAGATTGAGAAAAGATGTACAGGTTCGTAAGTGCTTGCGTGACTGCTTCGTGAATCTGGCCCCAGGCCTGAGTGGTAACTGCCGTAACATCATGACTTCCAGTAACGTACCAGTGTACAACCAGTCGCACAATCGACTTGAGAATGGTCCAGGACGGACCGATACGTCGTCATCTCTTCAACTTCTAGTGTGTGGTCTGGTCAACAACGTACCAGTCATATATATATATATATATATATATATATATATATATATATATATATATATATATATATATATATATATATTATATAGCGTGGCACTCTTTACCTTCCTTATAGTGTCATATAGCGTGGCACTCTTACCCTCCATATAGTGTACCTGTGACACGCTGTCACTACTGCTGTCGTAACAACCGTATCACTTAAACCCTAATGGTTTAAGGCACACATTTTCGGAGCGCTCCACATTACACACACAAATCACAATTGCGTGATCTCGGACGCAGGTTCGAATCCGTGTCACGGCCCTTGTGGATTTGTTCGCTCCACATTGTCTACGTCAAAACTTGCCTCGTATAGTTTTATCAGTTCTGAACCGTCCTGTTTAACCTTCACCGGGACGTGGCTCGCATCAGCACTGCTAGGTGAATAGAAGCATTAGGTGAAAGGAAACGTGCCCAAGCATTTCTGTCCCGCCCGGGAATCCCAATCCCGGATCCCTGATTGTGAGGGACATATACACAGGTCAAATCTATTATTAAACTGCTTCAATCTATTGGTAAAGTATGGCGCAGCTGCTCTGCTATCAACAAGCAGTCAACACCCATGACTTGGGCCTACCTTGTGTAGCTCCCGGGGATCAACAGCCCCCCCGGCCCGGTCTCCGACTAGTACTCGTACACCCAAGTCACTCCCTTACGAAAAAATCGAGGCCTAATCAGCTCGAGGCTATTATCATACAAGAGTGATTCATTCTTTATAAAAAATGGCTTTGTTTCTTGGTACCGATTAATGATATTAATCAGCCTCTTTATTGATCAAGACGCCGAGGTTTGGAGCTCATCTTCCTCCACCATCAACTTTGATCACTTCGGCTACTTCAACTTCACGTGGGTAACAAGTTTAAGTATGTTTATTGAGATAAGCAAGAAATACATCTCAAAGGGATAGAATAGCTTAGGCTATTTCTACCCCCTCTACTTCAAGACCTCTTCAACACCTAGGTAATTACACGTGGGGTAATTACACGTGGGGTCCCCATTAACCTAACTGACCCTCATTACTGTTTTCCAGCGATCCTACTAATACCAAATTCTTAATTTGCCTTGAAGCTTTTTACAGTGTTTGGCGCCCAATTGTGCTTCGACCTTTTCCGCCTGGTTTAACGTCCCCCTTCCCATTGTCTCCAAGGGTAACCGTCGGAAAATCAATCAAATTACGGTTAAATCAAAAGTAAATACATTGAAATTGAAAATTGAAATAAGTTTATTGAGGTAAAATACACACAAAGGGATGAGGTAGCTCAAGCTATTCTCACCCCGTTCAGTACATGGTGTTAATACATATATAAACACATCACAAACAATAAACATATTACTAAACATTGAGAAAGTAAATATATTGATGCCCCTTTCTCCACAAGCACCCTTTCTCTTTCAGCCCCCCACTTTCCCTTTCACCACCCTTCCCCTTTGTACCCGTACATTCCCTTCCCTTTTCCCTTTCCCGGGGACCACTTTCCCATTTCCCCACGCTCTTTACCCATGCCCTTTTACCTTAGTCCGCCGGCCGCTCCGTTTCCCGGCATTCACTCCCCTAGGAACATAACCCTAACCCCTTCAATTGCAAGAGGGAGTGGCCAAGTTTTTAAAAAAGTTGCCCAGAATTCTCATCTGCAAGGCAAATCTGGAGGCATATACTTCATACAAATTAGACTCCCCTTAAGTCTGGGCGGCCGTTTAAGGGTGATTGTGGGGAAGGCAGGAGAGAGGGAGGGAAGGTAGGGGAGGGAGGGAAGGGAGGGGAGGGAGGGAAGGGAGGGGAGGGAGGGAACGGAGGGAGGGAGGTAGGGAGGGAAGGGAGGGGAGGGAGGTAGGGAGGGAAGGGAGGGGAGGGAAGGGAAGGGAAGGGAGGGGAGGGAACGGAGGGAAGGGAGGGAAGGAAGTGAAGGAAGGCAGGAGAGAGGGAAGGGAAAAAGGTACATTTCATAAGGTCAATACATCTAATTAACAAGTAAAATAGAAGTAAAGTTTATCTTGAAGTAAAATAGATAAGCATGTATTTAAAAAAAAAATGGTTTTCAATAAACTATTTGATTTAATATTTCCTCCTCTTGTCAGTAAATTTATCTTTACAGTTGCCATCTAATTTAACAAAAATGACTGAACAAACCCAATTGCATATTTTTGTTTGATATTCCTTGGCATAACGGCATAACTGTAAAAATAAATGCAGGGTGGTGTAAATTAACCCAGAGACAAGGTATCTTGGAAAACCAAGATTGATCAAGGGAAATCCTTGAGAAAAACAAATGTTTTACCACATGGAAGGATATAACGACAAACGTATCCCCAGATCTCGCACCATGCTAGATAAAAGTAACAAAACTAATTTAAAAAGCTGAGAGAGCTATAGATTAAGCAGAGGAATACAAATTCAGGACATGGTTAAATGACAATGAAAGAAAAAGTTAAAGATGGTGAAGGAGGAGAATATTGTTCAAGGAGCCTGAACTAATTCTCTGGAATTCCGCAGATTACTGGTACAAACCCAGTGACAAGGTACTGTACCGTACCTGAAAAAAAAGCGAGTATGATGGGCAGAATTTAAGCCAAGATAGATACAGCAACCTAATTGAAAGGAAATTACAGCACCAATACAGTACACAATACTACAGATAATGTCTTGATAAACATCAGAGAGACACCTGTCCGAAACGCTTTGCGTAATAGTGGCTTTAGGCATTGTATGTACTAGCTCTATCTATAAATCAATCAATTTTTTTAAAATCTCTTGTATGTACCTTGCCTGAATAAACATTTATTTAATTATTTATCAATATATTATTTTGTTACTTGCCATGACAAGACAGTTACATGGAGTGATTAGTTCAGTTTTAGTTATTTTGTTTTTGTTTTATATTATAAATATATATTTTTAATAATTTTGGATTTCATATTCCTCATATTATATATTCTCAACTTACTTTTCATTCTTAATTTTCATGTTAAGTAATTATAAGTACTGTATGAACAAGTTACTGAACAAATTTCTGGTACACCCCCATCTGGACTACATTACCCAAGCACCCACCTCACCCTTTGAAGCACATACCTGTCTTGGAGAAAGTTCAATACTCTGACAAGAATTATATAAGAACTATGTCAATTCTCGTATCTGGATTGGTCGAGGGCTACAGGACTAATAGCAATTCCAACCAGATATGATAGGACTGATCTCATCCAGACCTTTAAAATACTGAACAAATTGGAGAAACATCCATACATGCTTAAAAGCTCAAATATAATGCATGCAAAAGGCAACAGCTTCAAGCTCAACAAGTCACAACATAAGAAGATAGGAGATGCTTTTCTGCCATAGGGTTATACACCTATGGAATCGCCTACCTGCCAAAGCTGTAAATGCCAAGACATTACATCAGTTTAAAATCCAGCTGTTAAATATCCTCATGAACAATGCAGAGGATCATTGGCTAGCCAGTAGTTCTCTGTTCCCGGTGGTGCCATTAAAGATGGCAGCCCTAAGGTAAATTCAGAGCATTATTATTTCAAGGTTAACAAGTGTTTCATCATCATTCATCATTACCAGTTTCCGACTTTCACAGGGCAGAGGAACCAGCCCAAAGAGAAATGGGGAAAAATAGCGTACCATATTCCAAAAACATTAACTCTTGAATCAATGTCAAGTAATAGTTGCTGTACTATTTCTTTCTCTATTACAAACCTGTAAGAATGAACTTTATAACGTTCATTTTTCCATGACTCGGCAAATGGGTCTAAGGAAAAATTCAAGGTTACTTTCCTCATCAAATCTAAGTTGTTTTTATTTAATTTAACTAGATCTAGTTCGCTTTTGGGCTTCAGGCAAATGTACTGTTAATAAATTATAGAATAAAAAAGGTAGCCACCTTGAGCTATATTTAGGATACAGTTATATAATGTGTCCTGATACCAGCACTAAAATCAGTTGATTTGAAGTGCAGTATTCGGCCACCAAACCCACATATAGTACTGTACAATATCCTCAAATCGACCAAAAATTTCAGACATACTGAATGCCAAACACCATCCAATCATGCTTATTAATATAAAACCTTAGTAGTCACGGGTGCCAAAGAAACAAGCCACCAAATACTGGTGAACTTTGTGCCAGTGTGTGATACCCATGTGACGAAGTGTTCGGATTCCCATGGTGCCATTCATCCAGTAACCAAATGCTTCATAAATAGACCACAAACTCTCATAACATCAAACAATAATACAGGTAATACTTCCAAAAGAAATAACAAGCCTGAGGGGTGCTTTAATAAATTAAATTTCAACAATACAATAATTGGGAAAATGTACGTACTGTATTACAATAATGTACATCACTGTCCTAGCAAACATTCAATTTATTTATCTATTTATTTATTTATTTATATACAAGAAGGTACATTGAGTTTGTGAGGATATATTGCATGGTATTTACATTCTTGTAAAGCCACTAGTACACCCAATGACAAACTCTTAAATACAAAGATTCTAATGTAAGCAATAAAACACATGACTTCCAAATAAAAAAGAAGGAAAAGAATAATTGAAAGGCTCAAGGCCGATACAAATATCCAAACCATTGTACATATTTAAAGAGAGAGGTGATGGAAAGAAAAAAAAACTCCACCAGTATTGGCCATTTTACAAGAGAAGGTTCAAATATATATATATATATATATATATATATATATATATATATATATATATATATATATATATATATATATATATATATATATATATATATATGAATGAAAACTCACACCCCAGAAGTGACTCGAACCCATACTCCCAGAAGCAACGCAACTGGTAACTACAGGGCGCCTTAATCCGCTTGACCATCACGGCCGTCAAAAGGAAGTGATAGCCGAGGCTATTTGAGCCACTTCCCCGACGGCAACTCGGATGGTAATCTTGGGCATAGCATTTCACCAAATCACCTCATTCTTTGGGGCACACGTGAGGAACACAAATGCGAACAAGCCTGAATGGTCCCCAGGACTATATGCGAATGAAAACTCACACCCCAGAAGTGACTCGAACCCATACTCCCAGAAGCAACGCAACTGGTAACTACAGGGCGCCTTAATCCGCTTGACCATCACGGCCGTCAAAAGGAAGTGATAGCCGAGGCTATTTGAGCCACTTCCCCGACGGCAACTCGGATGGTAATCTTGGGCATAGCATTTCACCAAATCACCTCATTCTTTGGGGCACACGTGAGGAACACAAATGCGAACAAGCCTGAATGGTCCCCAGGACTATATGCGAATGAAAACTCACACCCCAGAAGTGACTCGAACCCATACTCCCAGAAGCAACGCAACTGGTAACTACAGGGCGCCTTAATCCGCTTGACCATCACGGCCGTCAAAAGGAAGTGATAGCCGAGGCTATTTGAGCCACTTCCCCGACGGCAACTCGGATGGTAATCTTGGGCATAGCATTTCACCAAATCACCTCATTCTTTGGGGCACACGTGAGGAACACAAATGCGAACAAGCCTGAATGGTCCCCAGGACTATATGCGAATGAAAACTCACACCCCAGAAGTGACTCGAACCCATACTCCCAGAAGCAACGCAACTGGTAACTACAGGGCGCCTTAATCCGCTTGACCATCACGGCCGTCAAAAGGAAGTGATAGCCGAGGCTATTTGAGCCACTTCCCCGACGGCAACTCGGATGGTAATCTTGGGCATAGCATTTCACCAAATCACCTCATTCTTTGGGGCACACGTGAGGAACACAAATGCGAACAAGCCTGAGTATGGGTTCGAGTCACTTCTGGGGTGTGAGTTTTCATTCGCATATAGTCCTGGGGACCATTCAGGCTTGTTCGCATTTGTGTTCCTCACGTGTGCCCCAAAGAATGAGGTGATTTGGTGAAATGCTATGCCCAAGATTACCATCCGAGTTGCCGTCGGGGAAGTGGCTCAAATAGCCTCGGCTATCACTTCCTTTTGACGGCCGTGATGGTCAAGCGGATTAAGGCGCCCTGTAGTTACCAGTTGCGTTGCTTCTGGGAGTATGGGTTCGAGTCACTTCTGGGGTGTGAGTTTTCATTCGCATATAGTCCTGGGGACCATTCAGGCTTGTTCGCATTTGTGTTCCTCACGTGTGCCCCAAAGAAGGAGGTGATTTGGTGAAATGCTATGCCCAAGATTACCATCCGAGTTGCCGTCGGGGAAGTGGCTCAAATAGCCTCGGCTATCACTTCCTTTTGACGGCCGTGATGGTCAAGCGGATTAAGGCGCCCTGTAGTTACCAGTTGCGTTGCTTCTGGGAGTATGGGTTCGAGTCACTTCTGGGGTGTGAGTTTTCATTCGCATATAGTCCTGGGGACCATTCAGGCTTGTTCGCATATATATATATATATATATATATATATGATAAAGAAATTATTGAAACCCTGAAAGAACAGTACAGAGTTATGTCTGGCATCACAAACATGAAAGTTGAAGATCTGGAGAGATTCTTCATGAAGAGAAATGACTTTTAAAGAATCTGGGAATAATGATGTTGGATAACCTATCATTTAGTGAGCATAACATAGTATACAGAGTATCAGTCAGGGAAAATGACTGAGCGGATATGAAAACCTTCAAATCCAAGGATTCTACCACAAAGTTTTCCTTTTTTATATCACTTACACTTTCATGCCTTGAGTAATGCTTGGCATTCAGTTTCCCTTTCAAAGCAGGAGAGATGAAATAGAGGGAATTCAGAACATCTATATGGTATGCAGACACAGTTAAGCACTAAAATTGTTGAACCATCCCAAAGTGCTCAAAATATCATCACTGGAAAGATGTCAAGATTTTTATAACATCAATAGAAGATACTGGAAGGTTAGGTCCCAATTATAACAAAATAACAACTCCCTGGAATGAAAGATTTGATAGGAAATTTTAATAGACCCAGTGAAGAGTTGCAGTGACAGACACAATCAGGGAACACTGTATGACGTCCATCATTTTTCAACCTTTCCCTACCATATATATAAGAAATTTTGCTGTAGCACAAGTGAAAGTATTGAAGAGACAAGTGGATATATTCCAGCAGAAAGTGCTGAACCAAAAAGGGGTGTAATGGATATATTGTATAGGCCTGTGTGCCACTCCAGGCAACAACTTTTAAATCAAGTTATGACAAGACAAAGCTTGGCTCTGTGGGAGTACCTGGAACTCTCAGAATTGACTAGAGGTAACTACAGGTAAGAATATTGAATAATGTATTAAAAAAAGGATGGTACAATTGGCCAAAAAATATACAGGTACCTGGTTAAAATGGCAAAATTCCCTTGCAGATTTGCAATATGTCTCACCATCTGCATACTAGCACCTGTCAGTCCAGACGCTGGGCAAGTGCTGCACTTATATCTGTGGGAATTACATACTCAAGGTTTCCCATACTTAGGGGACAAAAGTGCCCCAAAGCCAACTACAGTATTATTTTTTTCCCAGGATGCATCCCACAACAGTTGCCCAACTCTTGGGTAACTATTTCCTGCTAAGTGAACAGTGGCATTAGGTGTGAAGAAAATTGCCACATGCTTCTATTCTGCTGCAGGAACCAAACCCGAGACCTTTTGGCTGTGACCTCAATTAACTTAGCACTGCCCAACAACATCCACTCGAGTTTCTTTTTTACAGAACAAAGTCGTTTGTTTTCCAATACCGTAAACAATTGCTTTTTTCTTAACAATTAATGACAACAATTATGCACAGCAACAACTTACCCCTTCGTAAGACCCAATATAGTGCGCGCCTCCTAAATTAACATGTACAGTTCTATATGAACAAATACATTTTCTCTTCACTGACCACATCCTATGTATTGCTTACATTTTATTTCGGTTTCCTCACCAATTCCTCATGTCTGCCCCATTTATTGGCTTTCTGGCTCCTCCTGACATCAATTATATTAAACACACACTGCACAATCTGGCTCCTTTTTCAATATCTCCATTCTATAATCATCCATTTAGTATTTTCAAATAAATTTTAAATTATTCAGTATTTATTGGACATTTTATTGATTTTACACTTCCATATTAGCACTTGTGTTAACACATTTTCTTTATTTGAGAAAACAGGTATTGCATGCTACAATACACAGTGTTCAACATAGTTGTACAAAACACAATTGTACAATACATATTGTTAAAATTGTCCCCCCTGATCTACCAGAAGGAATAGAGAATTATATGAAATATTTGCTGATGATGCCAAACTACTAAGAAAGATAAGACACTTAGAAAATTGTTATGCCCTTCAAGAAGACCTCGACAAAATACGTATGGAGCAACACTTGGCAAATGGAATTTAATGTGAAGCTCTCGTCTTGTAACTGCACTTAGTTAATAAATTACTTTTAGGCAATTACACGCAAAACTCAGAAGAGGCACTGTAAATGAGAAGGCACTAACTTGGTTATGACCGTAAATTTTCCTCAAAGTTGTATATGACATTGTATTTCATTCTCCAATATAGTAATTTCCATAAACATGTGCTAAGTTATTTCTCACATTGAATGCTATTTATGATTTTTTTTTTTATTATTGTTCCCAAAGCCATCCCAAAATGCATTTACTAAATGCATTTTACATTTTCTTTATACCAAAGTACTGTAAATGTATTGAACTGTACAACACTTTTTCCCCCAAAAAATATAAGATATACTTTTTAATATATTCATGTCAAGAGGCTTGCCATGTGATGTTGAAATTAAACAAATTTAATGTAAAACTTTTTTTTTAATGAAAATATTCTTTCTTAGCTTCGAAACAAGCACAAAATGAATGTTTTACCTTAAAAGCAAAGTTTGGAATTTTTTTTTTTTTTTGAACTTTTAAGCAAAAATTTTATACAGCATTTTCTTCACAAAGGCAACTCTGCTGTATATTATGCATGACTGAGCACTAAAATTTATCATAATTTAATTAAAATAATAATTCATTTGGTCAGGGCACATTCAACCAGTGCATATATAAATGTTAGGTTTATATCAATGTTTCCCCAAAGTCGAACTACTGCCCCTCCCCACGATGCAATTCCACAACAAACTAATTCATGCGTACCTATTTACTACTAGATGAACAGAGTCATTAGGTGATGGGAAATGCACCTAATCATTTATAATTATTATTAAAATACAGTATTCATAGGGAAAGAAACCCCAATCTAAAGAGAAACGTTTATAATAACTGTAATCATTGTTTTCAATGACACTAATTCTCACAAAAGTCATATTTACTGTATATTGTCAAATTTAAGGACTTGTATCTTAATAAAAAAAATATCATTATTTTCAAGCGGACATATGGTCCTTAAACTGTAAGATGCCACAGAACTAGATACAGTACCTAGAAAGATGAATTACGAGTAATATACAATTTGTCTGGATAATAGCAGCACAAGCATCCCCCATGAAGGTGTTTGGCCACCAAAATGAAGTACAGAACAACAATGGACAGTATAGTACTTTTAATTATTAGATAATGCCATTATTGCAAGACAAAAACCATGCTACTTTGCATATACTTTAGACAAAAGACTTTAACAATCTATAATTCCTAAGGAATGAGCACCCAAACTTGGTGGGAAATACAAAATTAATTTGTTTTTAATTTTTTTACATTACCTGAATTTATCTTGTCTAGGACAGAAAGCCAGCGGCATGTGAAAGTCCCTTTCCAATTTTCCTGGTGATTTTATCAAGCTGGATTTTTAAACTCAGCAGTGATTTGGCAATTACAACTTTGGCATGTAGGCAGTTCTGTAGGTTTATAACCCATATAGGTGAAAAAAAATCTCCTGTTTTCTCTTCTACATTGTGGTATGTTGAGCTTGAAACCATTGCTCCTGGCTTGTGTTACATCTGACCTTTTAAAGAAGTTGTCTGGATCAATGTCCTCCAAATTATTCAGTACAGTATTTTTAAAGCTCTGACGAGATCAGCCCTGTCATGTCTAGTTTGCAGTGTTGTTAGCCCCCTTGGCCCTAAAAACCATACCTGGCATAAAATTCTATATTTATTGCTTAAATCATTCAGGCACAGAGCACGCATTCATACATAGACGAGATAGAGAGCACTTAGTGCCAGCGACCTCACGTGGAACAGACCATTTGTCCAATTAGTGTGTGTATGTGTGTGTGTTTACGCAAAATAAAATTAAACCAGTGTAATTTGTTATGGTGTTCAAAAATTTAATTTATATTTATTTGTTATACTATACAGTATTTGAATCTTATAGTTCTTATGTATTCATTATCAATCGATTGAGATTAGGTTGGCCATGTCCGACGCGTAAACTGGCACAGTAGCATTTTAGTAGATAGGAGAAAAATTTTACATTTACACAACATTGTTATAAAACCCATTATACTTGTAAATACTGTTTAAATAAATACACAGACTTTTACTGGATCAGAATTATAAATTATGTGTAAATTTTGTTATTTTGGACAAACTAGTTTTGTTACACAGAGGTTACACTATAGTAATGCAGAGTACTGTACTCGGCAAAAGGATCCAGAAGAGAATAAGGTTTAATTACATTTACATATACACCCAAGATGCCTACAGAGAAAGCGGTACGTTCAATAACCTAAAGCTACAGTAATTAGTAATGTTCGAAGTTGTTGTTTTGCTAGGACATTTGTCAAGGTTAAGCTAGCATAAGAATTGTAGGAAAAGGTAAAGCAAGGTTAGAATGAGCATTAATTAAATAGAAGCAAAGAACTTACTATAATGCTCCAAGTGTGTAGTCAAAGTTGGCAATATCATTGGATTTAAGACTCTCTAAATATAGACAGCATGCGAAATGATTGTCCAAAAAGGCTTGATAATACTTAAGGCCACAAAAGCTGTGCCAGCTTCTGATTATACCTGGTGTGAGACTCCTCCCAGCCTGCTTATGATAAGCAGTTGGGAAGCTAACATCGCAAACCATGCAAAGAAAAAAAGAAAACGATACCCCCTTAGGATGAGTCATGTTCACCGATTCACCCCTTTCTGAATTTTAAGGCCAGAAGAGTTAAGTTTTAGTTGGGCTTGGTTAGGTAAAGGCTAAGAAGCCTATGTTTACTTTAGGCTGAGAGCAAGGTAGAAAAATAGGAAACGTATCCAGACACCAAGAGAGACCATCAAATCTGCCCGCCACATGCAGCACAACAACGTGAATGAACAGCTATCACCTCAGACCAAGGATACCTCAAGACTGACACATGGTAACACGTATACCAGTAAACGCTACCCCCCATTAACAACTCTCCCTTTCAAATTAGCCATGCTTTCGTAGTAAGGTTACTTTCGGCTAGGTTGTTTGGTTAGGTACAGACCATGTCAAATTACACTAGGATAGGTAGTATGCTATGATATGTTTAGATTAGGAGCAGGGGGGGGCATTAGATTAGGTTGATAGGAGGGCAGCTTGGCTTGATACTTATACTGTACTATATTTGGTCTAATTCATTCTTCAATCAAAATGTTGATTTTGAAAATCAAAATCAAAATATTTATTCAGGTAAAAGTACATATAGTACACAGAAGGTCTAATGTATTCAGCCCAATCTGTCAAACATAACATTACAAAAATACTCATGTAAACAACAATGAATTTTCGTAATCACTGAAAACACGTAAGCATTGTGTGTATTGTATATGTGTAATCATTGACATATATATTGAACACACACACACACATACAGTCCTGTTCTCCTGCACTCAACACCTGAGGTCCTGTTCTCCTGCAATGAACACCTGAGGTCCTGTTCTCCTGCAATGAACACCTGAGGTCCTGTTCTCCTGCAATGAACACCTGAGGTCCTGTTCTCCTGCAATGAACACCTGAGGTCCTGTTCTCCTGCAATGAACACCTGAGGTCCTGTTCTCCTGCAATGAACACCTGAGGTCCTGTTCTCCTGCAATGAACACCTGAGGTCCTGTTCTCCTGCAATGAACACCTGAGGTCCTGTTCTCCTGCAATGAACACCTGAGGTCCTGTTCTCCTGCAATGAACACCTGAGGTCCTGTTCTCCTGCAATGAACACCTGAGGTCCTGTTCTCCTGCAATGAACACCTGAGGTCCTGTTCTCCTGCAATGAACACCTGAGGTCCTGTTCTCCTGCAATGAACACCTGAGGTCCTGTTCTCCTGCAATGAACACCTGAGGTCCTGTTCTCCTGCAATGAACACCTGAGGTCCTGTTCTCCTGCACTCAACACCTGAGGCCCTGTTCTCCTGCACTCAACACCTGAGGCCCTGTTCTCCTGCACTCAACACCTGAGGCCCTGTGCTCCTGCACTCAACACCTGAGGCCCTGTGCTCCTGCACTCAACACCTGAGGCCCTGTGCTCCTGCACTCAACACCTGAGGCCCTGTGCTCCTGCACTCAACACCTGAGGCCCTGTGCTCCTGCACTCAACACCTGAGGCCCTGTGCTCCTGCACTCAACACCCGAGGCCCTGTGCTCCTGCACTCAACACCCGAGGTCCTGTGCTCCTGCACTCAACACCTGAGGCCCTGTGCTCCTGCACTCAACACCTGAGGCCCTGTGCTCCTACACTCAACACCTGAGGCCCTGTGCTCCTGCACTTAACACCTGAGGTCCTGTGCTCCTACACTGAACACCCGAGGTCCTGTGCTCCTACACTGAACACCCGAGGCCCTGTGCTCCTACACTGAACACCCGAGGCCCTGTGCTCCTACACTGAACACCCGAGTCCCTGTGCTCCTGCACTGAACACCTGAGGCCCTGTGCTCGTACACTCAACACCCTGTGCTCCTACACTGAACACCCGAGACGTTGTGCTCCTACACTGAACACCTGAGGTCCTGTGCTCCTACACTGAACACCTGAGGTCCTGTGCTCCTACACTGAACACCCGAGGCCCTGCGCTCAACACCTGAGGCCCTGTGCTCCTACTCTCAACACCTGAGGTGCTGTGACACGGCCCCTGAGAGAGCTGGGACAACCTACCTGTTACTAACACATGTCGTCCGCGTGAGCACTGAGCACACTGCACGCCTGCTGGCTGGTGCTCCTTCACTGCTGTCAGGCTCCCCCTCACTCCCGCACCGCCTCCCAGCACACACCTTCCCAGCGCACCGACTCCCAGCACATAGCCTCCCAGCGTACCGCTTATTGGCACACAGACTCCTAGCGCACAGCCTCCCAGCGCATAGCTTCCTAGCGCACCGCTTATCGGAACACAGACTCCTAGCACACAGCTTCCCAGCGCACCGACTCCCAGCACATAGCCTCCCAGTGTACCGCTTATCGGAACACAGACTCCTAGCACACAAGCACACAGCTTCCCAGCGCACCGACTCCTAGCGCACCGTCTCCCAGCACATAGCCTCCCAGCGCACCGCTTACCGGCACACAGACTCCTCCCAGCGCACAGACTCCTAGCGCATAGCCTCCCAGCGCACAGACTCCTAGCGCATAGCCTCCCAGCGCACAGACTCCCAGCGCACAGCTTCCTAACGCATAGCCTCCCAGCGCACCGCCACTAACTGCACAGCCTCCCAGCGCACCGCCACTAACTGCGCAGCCTCCCGGCGCACCGCTTACCGGCACAGAGATTCCTAGCGCATTGGCCCCCAGCGCACTGCTTCCCGGCACAAAGACTCCTATCGCACCGAATCCCAGCATACAGCCTCCCGGTGCACAGCCACTCAGCCCACAGTCACCCAGTACACAGTCACCCAGCACACAGCCACTCAGCCACCCAGCACACTGTCACCCAGCACACAGCCACCCAGCACACAGCCACCCAGCACACAGCCACCCAGCACACAGCCACCCAGCACACAGCCACCCAGCACACAGTCACCCAGCACACAGCCACTCAGCCACCCAGCACACTGTCACCCAGCACACAGCCACCCAGCACACAGCCACCCAGCACACAGCCACCCAGCACACTGTCACCCAGCACACAGCCACCCAGCACACAGCCACCCAGCACACAGCCACCCAGCACACAGCCACCCAGCACACAGCCACCCAGCACACAGCCACCCAGCACACAGCCACCCAGCACACTGTCACCCAGCACACAGCCACCCAGCACACAGCCACCCAGCACACAGCCACCCAGCACACAGCCACCCAGCACACAGCCACCCAGCACACTGTCACCCAGCACACAGCCACCCAGCACACTGTCACCCAGCACACAGCCACCCAGCACACAGCCACCCAGCACACAGCCACCCAGCACACAGCCACCCAGCACACAGCCACCCAGCACACAGCCACCCAGCACACTGTCACCCAGCAAGCCACTTTCCAGTACACGCAACAATAATAATAATAATTTTTATTTAAAAGAATATGTGTACAAAGAACATAAGAGTAACGTACAATTGTAGAGACAGGAGTTATACATACTAATAAAGCCACTATTACACAAAGCGTTTCGGGCAAAATTTAGAATAATATAAATAAAACAGTTATTTAGTGTGAAGAGGTAAACAATACTAATAGAGAATTATGTTTATAAATAAGAAAGTTCAAGAAAATTAACAAATGAATGCAATTAAAAAAGTAATAAGGATGACAGACATAAACTATTACACTATGGAGTTGGTAGTTCTAGCAACAGCACAGTAATTTATTACCACTAATAAAAGAATGGAAATACAGAGGTGCATTTAAGAAAAGCCACTGGAACATGATATAACATAAGAGTATAATTTAAGTTTTATGGGGCCAACATTTAAAAATAAACACAGATAATTAAGGACATGAGCAAACAATTTTATAAATGAGATGCTAGACTTTACTTTCTAGCAATCAGTGATAACTAAGCACTCTCCCACCTAGACCAACAACGCCAAACAAATGAGTGCAATTGATGATTGATTGATGAAGATTAAGCCATCCAAAAGGTGGCACGGGCATGAATAGCCCGGAAGTGGTGGCCCTTTTGAGCCATTACCAGTATCAAGAGCTGATACTGGAGATCTGTGGAGGTGCGACTGCACCCTGCGTGACGGGAGATGTCTCCCGTGTGTGAGTGCAATATATAAATCAAATTAAATATAGGCTACAGGAAGTAAGGGATAGGAAATAGAACACTGGATGAGAAATAAACACCACCACCATCTAAGACAGGACAGAATCCACATACACAGCACGAGAAGCAAATATAAATATTTGATATCCCAAGAGTACGACTCAACCAGAGCAGAAATGCCATGCAAATAAATTAAGGATCGTGAATTTGTGGAATAACCTCCTAAATACCATCATATATAAAGTCATTTCTGTGCCGTCAGAGAATTGAATCTGGAATCCCCGATTGGGAGTCGAGAACAAAGCCAATTGGACTACGGGTGTTGTACTTAATTATCATCCTCTGCATGGAGGGGTTATTAAGATCAACACAATAGTTTACTTATCAACCAACAAGTATACTTTCGTCCTCAACAGTCTATAACAAAAGTAAAACCTATATATATATATATATATATATATATATATATATATATATATATATATATATATATATATATATATATATATATATATATATATATATACAGCTTTTTCACCTGTGGGTGAAAAAGCTTCTGTTTTCCGTCCTATATATATATATATATAGGACGGAAAACAGAAGCTTTTTCACCCACAGGTTATATAAGCTCCTCACCATAAACCCATGGAACCACCTACCCGCCGAAGCCGTAACTGCTAAAACATTGTCTAATTTCAAAATTTTGCTCGACAAAATCATCAGGACAAATAGGGGGATCTTTAACAAGCCGCCGACTTCCTGTCATGACAGAATTTTGAAGGTGAAAGCCACATTTTTGCCCGAAACGCTATGCGTGCTAGTGGCTTTACAACAATGTAAATTCAACTTAATTTCTATATTCTCTGTTAACCCCCAATGTACCTTCTTGTATATATATAAATAAATAAATAAAACATTCAGAGGCAGTATTAATAAAAATAATTCGCTCGATGAGCGAATTATAGTACCAGAACAGTTCTTAGTGAACATAACTTCAGCCGATAGGATCTCTTCTTTTTCCTTGCTGTACGCGATGTAGAAAATTTGCCTAATTACAAGATTTCCTGTTCGAGGCATATCTTCAAACAGCCAGAGACAACGCGTGCACTGGATTGAAATATAAAGGTCAGTCACAAAAACTATGACCATTTTCTATGAAAGATACTGTATAAAAGAAAACGAATAAACTGCGTTCTTCCCCCACACTCTAATAACAACAACAATAATAATAATTTTGATTTGTTCATTTGATATCACGTTATTGTGACTTCTGTGTGTAACAATAATAATAATAATAATAATAATAATAATAATAATAATAATAATAATAATAATATAATAATAGTAAGAAGAAGAGAAGATGAAAAATAAGATGATTCTACAATCTACAATTATACAATCTTTACAGCATTCCCACAATCACCAAGCCTATCCGGATCACTCAATCATCAGCTACTACTTTGGACTACAAATGGACAAACATAACAGCTCCCCCTTGCATCTGGTATAATCACTGACAACACAACTGACCATTACCCTACCTTCCTCACAGCAAACATGGACATAACACCACCAGACACCAAGAAATTCAGCCTCAGGTTACACAGCGAAGCAGCAGTAGGCAAACTCACAAATGTATGGAGCGAGTAATCTCGCTCCATATACTTCACAATATAAACTGGGAATCTGAATTCAACAACACAGGATATAAATTCATTGGCCAACATCTTCCTTTCCAAAACTCTAAAGTCTCGACGACACACACTGTCCCCTCCTCACCAAGCTAGTAACTGCCACAACCTTAAACAATCCCTGGCTCACAAGTGGCATACTCAAAGCAATCAACAAGAAACATGAATATTAAAGAAAACATATGATTGGCCTAGTTACAAGGTGGTTAAGAGATACTCATCAATGCTTATTAGTATAATAAGAAAAGCGAAACTTACCTCTTATAAGAGTTGATTCAAAGAAGCAAAAGGAAACATGAAAAGCACATGGAAAACCATCTCTAACATCCTAGGATCTAACAGCCTAGGATCTAACATCCTAGGATCTAACATCCTAGGATCTAACATCCTAGGATCTAACATCCTAGGATCTAATATCCTAGGATCTAACATACTAGGATCTAACATACTAGGATCTAACATCCTAGGATCTAACATCCTAGGATCTAACATACTAGGATCTAACATCCTAGGATCTAACATCCTAGGATCTAACATCCTAGGATCTAACATCCTAGGATCTAATATCCTAGGATCTAATATCCTAGGATCTAATATCCTAGGATCTAACATCCTAGGATCTAATATCCTAGGATCTAACATACTAGGATCTAACATACTAGGATCTAATATCCTAGGATCTAACATACTAGGATCTAACATACTAGGATCTAAACAACAATCACATAACCAGATAAAACTCTCCAAGGATGATTATACACTTGCAACAGACTTAGAAACGACTACTGAATTTAATCGCTTCTTTTCATCAGTTGGTGCTAACCTTGATAGACAAATCCCACACCCCATGTTACTACATATCTTACTGGCAGCTGTCCTAACTCTCTTCTCCTCTTACCAGTCAGCCCAAAGATGGACAGGTTTCGCAAGTGGTTGCATAAATGCTTGCTGACTCCTGGCGTGACTACTGGAACTGGCATCTAAAAGCATTAACAACACGGCATCTAATGATGTTCTTCAGCCTTATCTTCTCTTATCTTGAGATGATTTCGGGGCTACAGTTGGTTGCCTTAGGAACTCTGGAGGGTGCTCTAGAATAGTTAGCTAACTGGGGACGGGATAACGGACTAGAGAGAGCTGTTTCCCCCGGCCTCGTTAGTTAACTGGGGGGTGGAATAATGGACAAGATAGAGCTATTTCCCCCCACCCCCCGTTACAATGGTGGCAGCGGTGTTGAACAATGTTTAAGGTATTGGTGTTCTTTTAACATTGTTCAGTCCCACGTGTCTTTTTGCCGCTCAGGCGCTATCAGGGAGATCTTGACAGGTGTTTTACTTTCGCGAGTTAGCGAGTTTTTCAGGTTAGGAGATAGTGATTTTCTGACGATGTATTTTAGTGAGTTTGTGAGTTTTGTGGTGTTCAGGGAATGTTCACCAGAACTTGCGTGTGTAGTGATTAATGTTAGTGATAAGATTTGGCGATTTGGGAACTTAGCGGTGTTGGTAGTGCAGGTCAGCTGAGTGTGACAGGTGACCTCGCATGTCCCACGGGGACACCCAGCCACCGCTGGTCTCCAGGTCAGTGGGGAGTGGCAGGTGTAGTTCTTAAGTAGTTTAAGTGTGGTTCTGCTCAGATTATTGCGATCGACTGTTTTACTCCTTTTGAACGCAATAACCCGAGGTGTACTGGTATTGTACAGCATACTAGGGGGAGCCTTAGTATGTCAGTAGACTTCACGTTGGGGACGCTCGACGTTAGATAGTCTGGTCACAGGGGTGGCAACAGTTTGGAGTTGTTGACCGGCGGAGATGCTAGGGAGACACTCTGGGTCACGTAGGTGGCTGTAGGTTAAGGGTGGGAGTAACGGTTAATTATGTACTTAAGATTAGGAAAGGTATAGTTAAGTTTAGGCTAGTGTTTTGTCTATTAGTTTTGATTTTTTTTTGGGACAAGTTAAAAGTAGTGATGACCTTATACTCTCTTCTCTAAACTTTCCTCTGTTACTGTTTTATGTTCCACCAAGTCAATATCATTCAGAGTTAATTGGATTATTAAAAAAAAAATTGAAGTGTAGTTGTTGCCAGGAGGAGAGCGTTATGATATAACTGTGTAACCCTATACAAACTACAGGGTCACACAACAGCATGGAACACGGGTATTGTCGCCTTTATGTTCAATTCACAGGTGGGAGCCAGAGGAGAGGCGCGACGCATATACAGAAGAGAGAGACGGCTGCTGTGTACCACACTCACGGGCGTTTATCACCACCACCACGACCAGCCCACTACCTGGAGGTCATGGCTCCACCACCATCACCACCCCAGGGGACCCCAAGATGCAGCCCTCTCGGTCAGTCAACATTGGTCTACCCAGTGGACCCCAGGTCGTTCTGCAGACGACCCCAGATGACCCAGTAAAGATGGAAGAGGAGCAACAACGACTCCAGTCTGTACCACCAACATCGGTCTACCCAGGATGGACCCCAGGACGGACGGACCCCAATGGACCCCAGGTCGCTTGTCAAAGACCCATGGGAGGAGGAAGAGAGAAGAAAGAAGAGAGAAGAAAGAAGAGAGAAGAAGGAAGAGAGAAGAAAGAAGAAAGAAGAAGAAGAAGAAGATAAGACAAGCTGAGTGAGACATGATACCTAGTGTCCCTTGCTGGTGTCAGCATCATTGCATGGAGCGTAATTGCAAGACAGGATCGTTTGCCTTAACTGGCCGCCCCTCCTACAAGCAGGTAGCTCTGTTGAGTGATTCTTCCTGTGTCATGCAGACTTGATGTGGCTGTCAGAAGTAGCTCTCTGAAGGAGGCGTGCTGGAGCAACAGGGAGGAAGAAGAGTAGGATGGGATTTCTACTGTTGGCAACTATATGAAGGTCTCGAAACTTGTAGTCCCTATAGCTGTGAAGAACCCCAATATACGTCTCTCATGGTGACTGACGTAGGGCCAATTACAGATCAGCTGGGACAACCGAATTCCACGGTCCTGTGCGCAGTTCAAGTAGTAACGGCTTTCGGGTTGACCAAGTGTTGTTGTGCGTTAACGACGGAGAAGCGACGGAGGCAGTTGTGTTGAAGAAATGTGGTACAGGATTATCTACAAGACCAAGCAGTGACGTCGCCCAGCCAGAGACAATGGACGTCTGTCTACATATTTCATTTTTTAGAGTAGGATGATGTATATTTGTTTAGCTAGGATGTATTCTTTTCGTTAATAAAGTTGTCGCACACAGCTAGCTTGCTTTAGCAGTGTTGCAAAAACTTTATTTTCGGGGAGAAGGGGAGATGTAACACTGTAAAAGTGTTTGGTTTAGGTTAATACATACATAGAGTACATGAGTCACAGACAAGGATCGGAGAGGCGCCAGTTGTCTGCCTGAGATCTCACACCTCTAACCGTTAACGACCCCAAGTGACCTGAGGTCAGATCATGAGAATTTCACCTTGCTTCCGCTAAGCTCTTAATTGGAGCCGGGTAGCCTTCAAACATGCCGACGTTTAAGGAGTGGCTTGGTAGTGCCGGAGGCTATCTACTTGTGGGCGGAGTTAGTTACTAGGTTCCCCAATATAAACTCGGAGAGCTATCCACCAGAGAGCATTAAGAGACAGAACAGCAGACGAGAGCAGAGACGACGTCCCTACCAGGGAGGCTGTCGGCCGGCAGGGGCGAGACAGTCTCTGTCAAGCTACAGACCCCCCCCCCTCTCTATTCAACTTAGACTCAGTCCTCGGTGAGTGAACATTAAGGTGACTTGGTCGTGTTTACATATGTTGTGTGATGATCAGGGGCAGTCAAGTTGTAGGGTTCTCGAATTCTTGGATGATGACTCTCTTTAACATTTTAATTGGATTGCTTATATTATGATACTTCATGTGAAATATAATTATGAATTTATTATTTAAATTGTGTTTAACTTTGTGCCCTAGAGCTTTGAGTTGAGGATTTGAGAAAGCCTCAGCGGTTACTGGGTTCATGATATAAATGAGTACATGTTTGGAGTTGATACATGGTACAGAGGGAACATACTAATAATGAACTCATAATAACATCTTTGGTGAATATTGTGATACAGACAAGTTCCATTCCTTGTCTTGTATGTAATGATCATGAATGGATGGTGGCAGCATTTCGTCTTCTACTATCTACTCTTCTACTTATACTATCTACTCTTCTACTTCTACCTATCTACACCTCTCCCTCCACCCTTCTCTAAACTCTCACTTTCAACTAATGACCCTCCTCGCTCCTCCCACCTCTCTCCCTCTCACCCCCAAGCCCTCACTAATTACTTCACTATTCATTTCTTTCCTTTCGTTTTCTCTTATACGTTTGTGGCAGTGATTATGTATTCTAGAGTTCTCTCTAGAGTTTCGGGTAGCCGATCCAGTTACGGCGCCTTGTAGTCTTAGCCCCTAGGTAGTCAAATACCTAGGTTACAAGGTGTTGAACGAGAGAGGTTGCCTTAGGAACTCTGGAGGGTGCTCTAGAATAGTTAGCTAACTGGGGACGGGATAACGGACTAGAGAGAGCTGTTTCCCCCGGCCTCGTTAGTTAACTGGGGGGTGGAATAATGGACAAGATAGAGCTATTTCCCCCACCCCCCCGTTACATTAGTGTCCCCGCGGCCCGGTCCTTGACCAGGCCTCCACACTCAGGAAGCAGCCCGTGACAGCTGACTAACACCCAGGTACCTATTTTACTGCTAGGTAACAGGGGCATAGGGTGAAAGAAACTCTGCCCATTGTTTCTCTCCGGCGCCTGGGATCGAACCCGGGACCACAGGATCACAAGTCCAGCGTGCTGTCCGCTCGGCCGACCGGCTCTCTCTTGTGCCCATGCCAGACACCATTTTGATTATGCAGTTCAGTTTTGGTGATAATCCTAAACAATGGACATAAATTCAAAAATCCTTACACTGAAGGATAACTAAATTCCCGGAATTAGGAATCTTCCTCATCTTCCTTCGAGAAGAGATAAAGAATTTACGATCTTTAGAAAGGCGACGAGTAAGGGGATCATGTGACTGAAGTTTACAAATGAATTGAAGAGCACAACGACAATATTTGAAGGATGTTAACTATATCGGGTTGGACAAGTATATGAGTGGGATTGGGTGGTTATAGACAGGAGCTGCCTCGTATGGGCCAATAGGCCTTCTGCAGTTACCTTTGTTCTTATGTTCTTATCTACACAATATAGAACACGAAGCTAAGTACACAATCGTGAGAAGATTCGATTCAGAAAAGACCTGGGTAATTCCGGTATGGAAATAGTGTTGTTGAATCATGAATTACTGAGTAGCGTAATTGACGTGGGATCGTTATGGGTCCCCTTAGTGTCCCAGATCACAGTGACTGTCTCTCAGATCACAGTAACTGTCTCTCAGATCACAGTTACCGTCTCTCAGATCACAGTGACTGTCTCTCAGATCACAGTAACTGTCTCTCAGATCACAGTTACCGTCTCTCAGATCACAGTGACTGTCTCTCAGATCACAGTGACTGTCTCTCAGATCACAGTAACTGTCTCTCAGATCACAGTTACCGTCTCTCAGATCACAGTGACTGTCTCTCAGATCACAGTGACTGTCTCTCAGATCACAGTGACTGCCTCTCAGATCACAGTGACTGTCTCTCAGATCACAGTAACTGTCTCTCAGATCACAGTAACTGTCTCTCAGATCACAGTTACCGTCTCTCAGATCACAGTGACTGTCTCTCAGATCACAGTGACTGTCTCTCAGATCACAGTGACCGTCTCTCAGATCACAGTCACCGTCTCTCAGATTCCAGTTACCGTCACCAGAAGCCCACCAGGTCGCCATCCTGGCCGTTCACCGGGGTCCCCGCCGCCCAGTACACACTCTGGGAGAGGGAATGTCCCCAGTTCCTCCTCCTGCGACATTCCCACCAGAGCGCCTCCGACCGACAACACCTTTCATTCCCAGCGACCAGCGCGCCCCAACAAGCTGACACGAATTATTCCCCTTATTGGCCGCCAGTGAGTGCGTGTCCTCCCCAAACAAGGGATTCCTGTCAAACCCTCCAATTGATTCTCCGCAACAAAAGACGTGACAGTTTGGGACGTAGCCCACAAGGGGTAGACGGGAGTGGCTATGACCTCTCTGTCCCCCGAGCGGACGGTCGAATATTGAAGGAGGCGACGATTGTTCTGGGGGTGATATTTGGAGGCTATTATAAGAGTCATCAGGGATTCATTTGATCCATATGGAAGGACTATTGCCAGAGGCTGTGTAATAGAGGGTTAGACTAGCCTCTCTAAGTGCTAATATTCACTGGTGATAGGAGGGGAGTGCCGTCCTAAAGTGGAGAAGGGCGGCACCCCCTCAAGGCGTGTACCAGGGTGGGATAAGATAGTGTTCCACCACAAAGGCAACACGGCTCACTAACTGCCCCTCTGGCTATGTGATCGTCGACCAAGCGATCTTCCGTTGTTTGACCTGGTTGTTTCTCCGGGCCAATGATAACAGTGAACTAGACGAGAATATTTTGATAACAGTAATCACAAGTGTAGGGTGAGGGAGGGTGGGTGAGGGTGAGGGAGGGTGGGTGAGGGTGAGGGTGAGGGAGGGAGGGTGAGGGAGTGTGGAGGGAGAACCCCCCCCCCAATATTACAAAGGAAAGCGGGCATATAGCGCACCACTGCCAGATTCTCACGCCTCAGTGACCCAAAGTTCCTAAGCTCACTCTCATGATCATTCACTGCCTCACACTTCAGTCTTACCGTCATCAGTCATGCTAACAGGAGCTTTATAATATAATGAATAAAATGTAAAATATATTCACCAACCAATATATCAATCAAATCAATATATTCACCAACCAATATATCAATCAAATCAATATATTCACCAACCGATATATCAATCAAATCAATATATTCACCAATCAATATATCAATCAGCAATCAAATATATTCATATCACGAAACACAACACGTTTTATACCAAATAATCACACTGCTGGAATTTGCAATTAATACGCAACTTAACAAATATAACCACATTCCATGACAGTTGTGTTGACATGAAAGATGTTCTGATAATAATAATTTTATCAGAGCAGCAAAAACAAAACCCGTATTTACCCGTATTTGTTACCGGTATTTATGGGGCGAGAGCTGGGTCACGATCCAACCCGTTCTCACACTTTCGTACAGTCAATATTGACTTATTAAATAAGTGCATATGTGACAAACTAAAATATTCACAATAAATTAGTATACCTTGAAAAGCTTCATAGAAAACACCAACCTTACCTAACCTTCTTAGTATGTTAAGATAAGCATCTTATTGCTTCTTAATTACAATTATTACTTAACCTATTATAGGTATAGGATCACTATGGAAGCTCCGTCCCTCTAGAACGTGATAACCTCCAGTTTACCTGGCTTTACCTGAGGCCCACTATCTCTCTAGTAGCCTTAACGGGGACCCAATTGTGATAAGTCTGGTAAGAAGGACCTCAGTAGCAACAGACCCATGTCAGAGGGACTCCAGGAGCAACAGACCCATGTCAGAGGGACTCCAGGAGCAACAGACCCATGTCAGAGGGAATCTTGGAGCAACATACCCATGTCAGGGGACTCCAGGAGCAACAGACCCATGTCAGGGGACTCCAGGAGCAACAGACCCATGTCAGAGGGACTCCAGGAGCAACAGACCCATGTCAGAAGGACTGTAGGAGCAACAGACCCATGTCAGGGGGACTCCAGGAGCAACAGACCCATGTCAGGGGACTCCAGGAGCAACAGACCCATGTCAGAGGGACTCCAGGAGCAACAGATCCATGTCAGAGGGACTCCAGGAGCAACAGACCCATGTCAGAGGGACTCCAGGAGCAACAGACCCATGTCAGAGGGACTCTAGGAGCAACAGAACCATGTCAGAGGGACTCCAGGAGCAACAGACCCATGTTAGAAGGACTCCAGGAGCAACAGATCCATGTCAGGGGACTCCAGGAGCAACAGACCCATGTCAGGGGACTCCAGGAGCAACAGACCCATGTCAGAGGGACTCCAGGAGCAACAAACCCATGTCAGAGGGACTCCAGGAGCAACAGACCCATGTCAGAGGGACTCCAGGAGCAACAGAACCATGTCAGAGGGACTCCAGGAGCAACAGACCCATGTCAGAGGGACTCCAGGAGCAACAGACCCATGTCAGAGGGACTCTAGGAGCAACAGAACCATGTCAGAGGGACTCTAGGAGCAACAGAACCATGTCAGAGGGACTCCAGGAGCAACAGACCCATGTCAGAGGGACTCCAGGAGCAACAGAACCATATCAAAGGGACTCCAGGAGCAACAGACACATGTCAGAGGGAGGGACTCCTCTGGGAGTCCCTCTGGGGGACTCCCAGAGGAGTAAATAACTGGGAGTTATTTTGGAATTTGACAATATGTGTATATCAGTAAAATTATTTAGGCTACAGCTATTCCTAAACAAATATCTTGTGAAACTAACTCCTAGTAAAGTTTAAAATAATCTATGCACAAAATTATATTTTATTAATAGCTGAATATATTGCAAGCTACACTGTATCAAGATGAGTGTATCATGTCTTCTAATTCCTTATTTAAACAATTGCAATTTAATAATTTTTTGTATATATGCAAAGTAAACGTTTATATTCTATAATCCGCGGTGCGGTGAGTCGGGAATGTGTAATTCTGTTAATTTGAATGGCTTTAAACTTAAAAATAATTTGTGTTGAAATATGAATTTATTTTATCATATTTAGGGTTTAAAAAAATCACACACAGTTATGGGAATAAGAAATAAAAATATATATTAACATGCATTCTATATAAATAAAGGATTTCTTTTATATATAAAAAAAATATAAAATAAAATTAAATCTAAAGATAAATAATCTGATCAACTGATCTCATGGTGACTTAAAAATAGCATAATTATCCCTGACGAAGATCACAGTGCCAGACCATTTGCTTTTTCTGCCAGCCTGGGCCTGGACTTGAGCCACACCCAACAGCTGCTATATATAACCTCTCAAAATTAATCTCATTAATGGAACTAACAGCTCAACTGTGTCCCCTAGTATACTAATTGCTGACATTATAGTTCAGTGTTTGGATGACCACAACACTGCTAATAATATCGAGTGATTAACAGAGAATCATTTCATCAACAATTTGCTTGACTTTACTAACAAAAGCAACCAATAATAACAATAAACGAACCCTTCATTGAACAATAAAGTCCTCAGACTTTAATCATAAATAATTAGCTTCGCTTCGTTGATCTCTTCTGCAACAAATTACTGAATTGTTTCCCAAAAACATTTATCACCAAGAAATATGCAATTAAATCTGCCATAAAGAAATTGCACAAACACGAGGTTAGCAAACAACCACACAATTGTAAATATACACAAAGGTAAGACCTAGTAATCCACTTAACTTAAAGTAAGACTTAATCCACAAGGAACAGTTACTTACCCACTTATCTAGTAATCCACTAGACCTAGTAATCCACTCACTTAAAGTAAGACTTAATCCACAAGCAACAGATTTAAATCCCCATAAAAATACTACAGCTTCGCTCAACTTATAAATACAACTGTACATGCTCTCTAAAACGTTACAGTATAATTATTTTGGCGAAAAGGTTATCAACAAATTACAATAAACTCATCACAATGAATAAATATAATGACAGGCTGGCAGTTTACCATATATGTCAACAATAAATTCAAATTAGTCTAGACGTCTCACAAAAATAAATTCATTTTTAAATCGGAGCTTTCAGACCATGATAACACTTCCTCCCTTATATAAAAAAAAATACAATATGTTCATTATAATAAATCAAGAAAAAATATCCTCACCTACATAATGGGTATAGCGATGTTCAACAGATAATGGGTATTCAACGAGACTCAGATATATACTGTTGCCTACTGAATATAGTGCCCCCACTATAAGACTAAACAATGGGGTGACTGCGTCGGAAGATTCAGGTCATAGTGAGGGGAAGCAAGTCCCATGTTCGAACGTCAGCGTTCCCTCAGCGTTCAAGCAGTCCTGGTGAGTCTTAGATAAGCTTCTAAAGCTTCAGGTGATAATGACACAATTGTTTTAATGATGTTAAGAGGTAAATATGCTGTCACAAAGATATATAACCTTAAATATGACACTATCAACACACTTCGGCACTACAACGACAACTGCAGATGCCAGACTGGGCAGCATCCGGATAACCTTCAGAAGCTTGGACCAAGGAGTCTTCCGGATACTGTGTACACCTCATGTGAGACCCAGATGGGAGTATACAGTCCAAGCACTGAACCTCCACCTAATAAAATACAAAACAAAATTAGAAAAGGACCTAAGAGGTGAGAAAAGGATCGGATTTAGAGGACTGAGGTAAGAGGACAGACTGAGGGAATACACTTCAGGAGAGAAGAAACAATGTAGACATTATAAAGACATAGAATTCTATGGACAATTGACTAAGTAGACAAATAAACAATGACCAACTGCTAGGAAATGAGAACGAGGTTTCATAAATAGAAACTAGAGACTCAGTTGAATCACAAATCTTAGAGAGAACTTCAGTGTTGGCAATTAGAGGAATGGGTAAGACTTAAGTGTTAGATGAAGTGGTTGTAGCTAATTCAACACACAGTTATAGATGTAAATATGATCAGGAAAAACTAGAAAGCAAATTTTTTGCATTAAGTAACAAAATGTTAGAAGTCTCACCCAGTCCCGCCTCTCCACTATTCTCTCTCAGTGCCCCCTCTACACCCGTCGGGCGCCCCTCTCTCTCTCTCTAGCCTCTTCTAGTACCTACGGGCTCACCATAGCCCGTGCTGCTTGGAACTGTTTGTTCCAAGTAGCGAATCTTTAACAACAACAACATAGCCTCTTCTTCCTCAACTCTCGACGTGAAGTTTGACAACTTTCTATGGATGTTATGGCGGGGAGGGGTGGGGTGGGTGGATAGATGCGTGAGGAGTATATGGGTGGGAGGTAGAGGAATGGGGAGTAGAGAGTTGGGGGGATGGCTTTTGGGGTAAAGAGGTAGTGGTAGAAGAGAGGGACGTAGAAGGATGTATTGTAGAGGGATGGGGGGTAGAAGGAAGGATGGGGGGGGGGGGTTTAGAGTGATGGGATAGAAAGGGGAGGGTTAGAGGGGTGTGGGAGAAGTGCCAGAATCAAGGCTGGTAACCAAGCAGCCCGTCATCTAAACAAAGACCCAAAGTCCATTCCAACCACCCGCCAAACCCGCTGTTTATAAATGAAAAACGGTTGACACACGACTCACAACTGTTGACGTTCGAACACTTCCGGAACAAGTGCTTCACTGACGACTTTTGTTCGAATCACAACGCTGTAAATGCTTCACCCACGTATTACAAATACAAATAATCGCCAACAGAACCTAAACACCTAACCTAACCTATGCCTATATATACACAATATGCTAATGTATTATAATATTAATTTATATTTGAGAAAATTCCCGTTTTGAATGAACAGCATGTAAACATTTATAAATGCGTCTGTGTGGTCGACCGCTGGATGGAATGGACTTCAATCAAGGACGGGTTGGGATTTTCTCATTGATATATCACGATAATGTGATTTATCTGAGTATAATCTACATTATTGTTGAAATTGATGCTTATCTTAAATACATCGACGGTAATAATGATTCGGAAGACACTACTTTTGAGCAAGATATAGAAACAAAATATAAATGAACATTTAGTGCAAAAATACCATTACTAAATTAACCTTATAAGAGTTAGGCATGTGTACCGTATTTATTGATTTATATAACTCTGGAAGTCGTACCCAACCAACGCCGAGCGCGCCCTCCTCACCCGCCAAGTTAACATTTACTCAACCTTAGCAACAAATTTCCTCAATTTCGTGGGCGCAAATGATTTTGGGGGATGTTGTGGTGATAGAGTGAGCAGGTGTGTGTCCCGCCCTACTATTGGTCCAGCCGCGCGCCTGGGGCGGGGCCTCCAGTTCCTCCTGTCCGCTCATTGGTCCCTCCCACCTACCCTCCAGCCAGAGGATGAGCCCGGCCACCCCATTGGACAAAAGTACCGTAGCAGATGTTACAATTGGCTGGCGACCTTTACCTTGCGTTTGATAATGAATTGGGTGATGATAGTAAGAATTTGAGGTGTCAGGAGGAATGTGGCCGGTTAAGGCTGGACGAGTGCGGTATGGTGCCGAGCTGACCATGATATATATAGTGGTGGCGCACACCCGGGCTCACCATAGCCCGTGCTACATGGACACTTCGTTCTGAGTAGCTAAATCTGAAACTACAAAACCTGGCTTCTATCCCCTCGTTCTCTCCGGGAACTCGGCCTATCACATAGTCTTAATTGATCTCTATAACTACACTCCATTTACACCTCAAACCTTAACACAACTTGACTATTTTCTTGAGGTTATCTTGAGATGATTTCGGGGCTTTTAGTGTCCCCGCGGCCCGGTCCTCGACCAGACCTCCACCCCCAGGAAGCAGCCCGTGACAGCTGACTAACTCCCAGGTACCTATTTTACTGCTAGGTAACAGGGGCATTCAGGGTGAAAGAAATTTTGCCCATTTGTTTCGGCCTCGTGCGGGAATCGAACCCGCGCCACAGAATTACGAGTCCTGCGCGCTATCCACCAGGCTACGAGGCCAAAATGGTTGATTATGAGAATGACTACGAATTAAAGCGCATCAAATGCGCTTTCAAATTCATCAAATGTAACGTAAGCATTGGACATATACCATTGAGCACTGATGGTGTTCCAGCAGACACCTGGATGGTGTTCCAGCAGACACCTGGATGATGTTCCAGCAGACACCTGGATGGTGTTCCAGCAGACACCTGGCTGGTGTTCCAGCAGACACCTGTACAGTGTTCCAGCAGACACCTGGATGGTGTTCCAGCAGACACCTGGATGGTGTTCCAGCCGACACCTGTACAGTGTTCCAGCAGACACCTGGCTGGTGTTCCAGCAGACACCTGTACAGTGTTCCAGCAGACACCTGGATGGTGTTCCAGCAGACACCTGGATGGTGTTCCAGCAGACACCTGTACAGTGTTCCAGCAGACACCTGGCTGGTGTTCCAGCAGACACCTGGCTGGTGTTCCAGCAGACACCTGTACAGTGTTCCAGCAGACACCTGGATGGTGTTCCAGCAGACACCTGGATGGTGTTCCAGCAGACACCTGGATGGTGTTCCTGCAGACACCTGGATGGTGTTCCAGCAGACACCTGGATGGTGTTCCAGTAGACACCTGGATGGTGTTCCAGCAGACACCTGGATGGTGTTCCAGCAGACACCTGTACAGTGTTCCAACAGACACCTGGATGGTGTTCCAGCAGACACCTGGCTGGTGTTCCAGCAGACACCTGTACAGTGTTCCAGCAGACACCTGGATGGTGTTCCAGCAGACACCTGGATGATGTTCCAGCAGACACCTGGATGGTGTTCCAGCAGACACCTGGCTGGTGTTCCAGCAGACACCTGTACAGTGTTCCAGCAGACACCTGGATGGTGTTCCAGCAGACACCTGGATGGTGTTCCAGCCGACACCTGTACAGTGTTCCAGCAGACACCTGGCTGGTGTTCCAGCAGACACCTGTACAGTGTTCCAGCAGACACCTGGATGGTGTTCCAGCAGACACCTGGATGGTGTTCCAGCAGACACCTGTACAGTGTTCCAGCAGACACCTGGCTGGTGTTCCAGCAGACACCTGTACAGTGTTCCAGCAGACACCTGGATGGTGTTCCAGCAGACACCTGGATGGTGTTCCAGCAGACACCTGGATGGTGTTCCTGCAGACACCTGGATGGTGTTCCAGCAGACACCTGGATGGTGTTCCAGTAGACACCTGGATGGTGTTCCAGCAGACACCTGGATGGTGTTCCAGCAGACACCTGTACAGTGTTCCAACAGACACCTGGATGGTGTTCCAGCAGACACCTGGCTGGTGTTCCAGCAGACACCTGTACAGTGTTCCAGCAGACACCTGGATGGTGTTCCAGCAGACACCTGGATGATGTTCCAGCAGACACCTGGATGATGTTCCAGCAGACACCTGGATGATGTTCCAGCAGACACCTGGATAGTGTTCCTACAGACATCTGGATGGTGTTCCAGCAGACACCTGGATGATGTTCCAGCAGACACCTGGATGATGTTCCAGCAGACACCTGGATGATGTTCCAGCAGACACCTGGATGATGTTCCAGCAGACACCTGGATAGTGTTCCTACAGACATCTGGATGGTGTTCCAGCAGACACCTGGATGATGTTCCAGCAGACACCTGGATGATGTTCCAGCAGACACCTGGATGATGTTCCAGCAGACACCTGGATGATGTTCCAGCAGACACCTGGATAGTGTTCCTACAGACATCTGGATGGTGTTCCAGCAGACACCTGGATGATGTTCCAGCAGACACCTGGATGGTGTTCCAACAGATACCTGGATGGTGTTCCAGCAGAAACCTGGATGACGTTCCAGCAGACACCTGGATACTGTTCCTACAGACATCTGGATGGTGTTCCAGCAGACACCTGGATGGTGTTCCTGCAGACATCGGGATGGTGTTCCAGCAGACACCTGGATGGTGTTCCATTGCTCCTCATTCCCCTGGAGTGGACGGTAGAGCAACGGTCTCCCTTCATGCAGGTCGGCGTTCAATCCCCGACCATCCAAGTAGTCAGGCACCATTCCTTTCCCTCCGTCCCATCCCAAATCCTTATCCCTGACCCCTTCCAAGTGCTATATAGTCGTAATGGCTTGGCGCTTTCCCCTGATAATTCCCTCCCTTCCCTCCTGATCCCCCCCCTCTCCATCTACCTTCCCTCCTTTCCCTTCCCACTCTCTCCCCCTCCCATTGGTTGATCTTCTTCCACCTATTATCCCTTTTCCTTCTCAAAACGTGTGGTCAGGGACGAGAGGATTAAAGAGTGACTGGATGTTATCATTCCATAGTATGGGTGATCCGAGTGACCCCCTCTAATCACCCCATTACCATAAAATCACTATTAAAGGCGGGTACGTCTCCTTATCGGGCGGACTACATCGCTTGGGAACGGCAGGTGCAAATAGGTAGATTCTTCCTTATCTTATCATTTCAATTAGAGATGGGGTCTTCCTCTTAGTGGTATGTCCGTGTCAGCCGACAGTTTGATCACTTGTGGAGAGGACGAGGGCTGATGGTGGTAGTGGAAGACTGGTGATTGTGGTTGTGATTGTGGTTGTGATTGTGGTTGTTGTGGTGGTGGAGCTACTGCTCACCTAACAGTGACTACAGGTCACTGCTAAGGTCTTTGGGTCTTTCCGCCACAGCCCACTTGCCTTGTACCTGTGGCGTTACAAGTACATTTTGTTGACGTTCGAATCTGGTACTGAACTTGTGGATGAGAGGTGGCTTCCATGGCTTCTTCTCTCTCGGTATATTCCACTGGTTTACCTCCGTATAGGGTTCGAGGATTTCCTTTTAATACTTCCACTCTTTTCTTTCTTCAGTTTCCAGCTTCCAGTTGTGTCTTTAGGGCCTTGTTTCTCTCAGTTCAGAGTCTCGACTGTTTTTCTTGGTTCTTCTGTTGTTTCTGGTTCTGTTTCCTCCTGTTGTCTCTCGTTCTGTTTCCTCTTGTTGTCTCTCGTTCTGCTTCCTACTGTTGTTTCTGGTTCTGTTTCCTCCTGTTGTCTCTCGTTCTGTTTCCTCTTGTTGTCTCTCTATTTCTGTCGTTTGAACTATTATTTGTCATCGTAAAGTCATGTAATTTTCATGTTCTCATTTTCCAAATAATGCCATTTTAAGTTCTATTTAGTCTGGCTTCTTTAGCAATCTTAGTTTTGGAACTTTCTTCGTGTCAAAACTTTCCAACTTTTCAAGTTTTCTCTTACACTTTTCAAGGTGTGGTTTCCATGCAGGAGCTGCATGCTTTAGAGCTGGTCTCACGGACGTTATTCATAACCATATTATTTAAGGGGACTAAAAGTCATCGTTACCACGTTGGCATATTCTCGAAATATTGTTAATGCTCACTATTAGTGTTGGACTCTGATTGCTCTCCGCCCCTGGGTACTTTATGTTTAGAAAGCCTAATGGTTTTTCTGTCTGTTTAGATTTTCTAGGCTTTCTCCACTCTTATGCTTTCTTATTACCTTACACAGAATCTGATTTAATTTAAACGACGCTTTGTCTGCTAATTTCGACAATTTGTTGAGATCGTCTAATATTTTGCAATCGTTGGAAACCGCTGCCTTTCTTATGAGCCCTTCTGAATTGTTTGTCAAATATTAGGGGGACTCCCGGTTTGCCTCCTGCCTTCTCATTCGGGGGGCAGTGGCGGGCGTCGTTCCCCAGAGCAGGCCAAAGCGCATCGTTGAGCCTGCCAATTAGTTGGGTCATTAGCGCATATTAAGAACAATAAGATACGAAGAAATTAATTTTAAGGGACCGATTTTTATTGTAACATCTCACAGGATGAGTCTCTGTTTTCAGCGAGTCATCTCACTCTCACTCTGACTCACTCTCTGAGTGAGTGACACTCTCTGAGTCACTCTGACTCTCTCTGTGTATTTTTGTGTCATATTGAAACCATCTCAGTCATACTAGTATGAGCTTGCACCTGATATACACGTCTATGAACGGGTATGGTAGTGAAGCCCTTCTGACGGTCGGAGCCGGTCGGCCGAGCGGACAGCACGCTGGACTTGTGATCCTGTGGTCCCGGGTTCGATCCCGGGCGCCGGCGAGAAACAATGGGCAAAGTTTCTTTCACCCTATGCCCCTGTTACCTAGCAGTAAAATAGGTACCTGGGTGTTATTCAGTTGTCACGGGCTGCTTCCTGGGGGTGGAGGCCTGGTTGAGGACCGGGCCGCGGGGACACTAAAGCCCCGAAATCATCTCAAGATAACCTCAAGATAACCTGACAATCCCGGGGTAAAGGTTCAATGCCTGTATGACTATACATCATTCAACCCGTCCTCGACTCAAGTCCATTACATTCAGCGGTCGACCCTACAGACGCATTCATAAATTTTAACATGCTGTTCATTCAAAACGGGAATTTTCTCAAGTATAAATTAATATTATAATATATTAGCATATTGTGTATATATAGTCATAGGTTAGGTTAGGTTAGGTGTTTAGGTTCTGTTGGCGATTATTTGTGTTTGTAGTACGTGGGTGAAGCATTTATAGCGTTGTGGTTCGAACAAAATTCGTCAGTGAAGCACTTGTTCCGGATATGTTCGAACGTCAGCAGTTGTGAGTCGTGTGTAAACCGCTTTTCATTCATAAACAGGGGGTTTGGCGGGTGCATGGAATCACTTTTGGATCTTTGTTTGGAGGACGGGCTGCATCATTGATGACGGATTCGAGGACAGGATACGAACCGGGATGTGATGAATGGGAACGAACCATCCAAGAAGATACGACAGTTCTTACTCACCTGAGTTTGAAGACCACGGTCGAGTATCAGCTCCTGGGCCAGCCTTTTTCAACCACCAGTTATCAATTGCAATGACTTCAGATATCTTATTGTTTCTTTCTGTGTCCCTTTTTTTTTATAAAGACTAGATGAATGTAACTTGGACTATCAACACATGACTTTTTTTTTGAGTCAAACATCGTTACTCCTTTCTCGCTACGATATCTTCAGTACTCTTTAGTATTTCGTATGTCAGGATTATGATCCCTCTATTGCTCAATTCCTCAACTGCCATTAGATTTAGCAACCTCAATCTACCCCCCCATCATGTGCCTATCATGCCCAATGGTATGCAGACGTGGGCCACACCGGGTCGCCCTAGGATAGGGTAACCTATCCTGGGCACTAGTCCATCCCCTCCTTCCCCCCCTCCAGCAATCACCCCCTCCCCTCATTAACGGGGGCAAGTCCCCCCCCCCTCCCCCTTCCCACTCTCTATCTCCCCAATACATGAAACAAAATTAACAAATCAATCAAAAGTAAATGAGAGATTGTGTGTGTGTTGGAGAGCGGGGGGGGGGGGGGGGGAGCGGTGGAGAGGGGGGTGAGGAAGGGGGGGGTGGTGAAGGAGGGGGGCAGCGAGAGGGAAGAGGGCACGGCGGGGGGCACAATCACTCCCGTCGTTTCAGTAATTCATTCAGAGGACCAGCCTATGAGGGTGACTGTTGGGGTGGGTGGAGGGGGGGAGGAGGAAGAATGGAGGGGGGAGGAGGAAGAGGTAAGGGAAGAAGGAAGAAGAGGAAAAATACCGGAAAGTGGGAGAAGGGAAGAGGAGAAAGATGCAGACAAACAAGTGGAGACAGAGGAAAGGGAAGAAGGAGGAGAAGAAGGAAGGTGAGAAATCAGAAAGAGAAAAGGAATAGGTGAAGGAGATAAGGTAGATAGACGAGAGAGAGAGAGAGAGAAAAAGATTAAAGCAGAAGCAAAGGAGATTAATTGGTTAATTTGTATTCTCAAATATATAGTCATTTATACATATACCTGTCACATGTGACCCGGAACACACCGTTACTACTCTGTGAGACACAGTAATGACAAATATATAAATACATCGCAACATTTCAAAAGACCTGTACATAACCTATATCTGAAAGATATTCAAATGAGCTCTGCGTTGTGAGACGCTTGAGAGGTGAGTCTGGATCACACCCCACACAGGTCGTGGAACAGGAGGGGATACCATTTTGGGAGGATTTAAATTGCTTCTCGAAAAGCCATCTCCTTGTGACAGTAATTCTTTAATACCAGATGTCCAGCTGAGGCTGTCTCTGCTCTCCCTACTGTTGTTGTTGTTTGGTTCCATCCTATACACACCTGACACACACCTGTCACATCGGTACATACATCACTCATTCCTAAGTCTGATTAATCAGCGATTTCCTTGAGAAAAAGGAGTTCATTAATTTGTGAAATTTGACTTTAAGTGTGGCCATCAACAGACCAGCCAGCAAGACAGTGTGAGAATGAACTCCTAAGATACATTTCAACAGGACCTTCATTAGCAATTTACTTTACCAACTGGCCAACAGAAAACAAAGGCTCCCACAACTGGTCAAGTGACGGTGAGAGCTCACACACCTGATCAGCAGATAGAGAAGCCAGTTCTACAACTGACGAGGAAACAGTGTTGGTTCCAAAACTGACCAGCAGCGTCTCTCATAACTGGTCAGTGAGGCCTCTCATAACTGACCAGTGGAAGCTGCAGGGTGTGATCAGAAGACTGGAGGCCCTGAGTGCTAGACAGGATCATAACTGACCAGTGGAAGCTGCAGGGTGCGATCAGAAGACTGGAGGCCCTGAGTGCTAGACAGGATCATAACTGACCAGTGGAAGCTGCAGGGTGCGATCAGAAGACTGGAGGCCCTGAGTGCTAGACAGGATCATAACTGACCAGTGGAAGCTGCAGGGTGTGATCAGAAGACTGGAGGCCCTGAGTGCTAGACAGGAGACCGAGACAGTCTTCCAGCATGAGAGTGACAGGTGCTGCCATGCGTCCGACTGTCACAATAGCATATCTCTCATCTCCACCACGCAGCATCGATAGGCATTACAAAATCTTTCCCACCTGCCTAAAAAATAAATATATGCCACGTTGACCAAACCACACACTAGAAAGTGAAGGGACGACGACGTTTCGGTCCGTCCTGGACCAGGACGTGTGTGGTTTGGTCAACATATTTCAGCCACGTTATTGTGACTCCTCGTCTACATATATATGCCATGCTCCATGCTGCAACATCACAGCAGGAGAAATCTCGTCTTAGAGCGGTGGATGCTTCCCATGCAGGGGACTTTCTTTTAACAACACCTTTGTCTGCAACGGACACACGTCTAGATCCATAGATCCTCCATATTGCAGTGACCCTCCGCCTTAGTACCCCAATTCACATTAGATGCAAGGGATGCAAGTGTATTTGCAACAGGGTGGTAGCTGACCCAAATAGACTGCATAGGCTGCACTTTGACTTTGAAAGCTTCAAGGAATGTCATGCAAAACACACACAAATTAATGACATCATCAAGAGGAGCCTTGCCTCAGCTGAGTGCCCAGCAGAGAGAGAACCCCGCACTGTAATGGCCTAAAACCCGGGCGATCCTGGGCTTTACCACCACACGGAAGCTGTAAAATATAAAAAGCACAGGCAACTGGAAGGTCACTACACCTTTGGTCCAATAGCATCTGAGACACTTGGCCCCGGGGTAGGAGTGTCTTGAGCTTTCTCACAAAGAGTTGGATTCTAGTCTCAGTGTCACTACTAGACCTCCAGACTCTCTGGCGATCCAGAGAGGACACACCTGCTGCTGTGTCTTCGGTTCCTGTCCGGAAAGTGAGGAGCTCCGAGAGGTCCACAATATTCCACCTTTCATGGTATGCACCATGATATAACTTGTAACCTTTAAGATATCAAATAAAGCAAAAGGCTTTTATCCTTCTTTCAGCCAAAGGTGGTACCCCCCCCCCCCCCCACATTATATTATATATATATATATATATATATATATATATATATATATATATATATATATATATATATATATATATATATAATGTATAATGTATAATATATTATCTACCAGCATTTCAAAGAGTTTTGCGTTTTATTATGCCAGAAAATGTGGAATAACAAAAAGCATGTTACGTACGGACCAACACTATAGACGAGTTGATTGTCTTACCACAAAACAAGTCCGTTCGTGTAACTCAGCCATAAAACGCGATAATCCTGATTGAGCGCCAGACACTAACACGCTCAAACACCACCATAAGCTCTTAATCCGCCAAGATGAACCTCCGTGACCCTTCGCTCTAGACTCTATGTTATTTTCTCTCCCCCGTACCATCATTTCCCGCAGAATGCGGTCAGCGCTGAACCTTTCCACCCGACAGTTGTACACGACAGACAAATGTGACTTAAGTATTTGCTGTCTTTGTTCAGAAAATTGGATAATGTGCGTCTGGAAATTGGAAATGTCAGTGTGGGTACAGGGCGCGATAAATATTTTGTTTGTTCGTGAGAGAGGCAGACAGCGGGTCGGTAGAGTGAAGGGTAGAGGGTTGTGGAAGGTAGGAGGAGGGGAGGGAAGGGTTGTAGGGGTGGGGGAGAAGGGGGGTTGTAAGGGTGTGGGTGTGTGTGGGTGGGGGAGGATTAAAGACTGGGCGGGGGGAGCGGCGCAGGTGGAGGATAGGGCCGTGGGTCCTGAGAGAGAGAGAGAGAGACAGACAGAGAGAGAGAGACAGAGAGAGAGAGAGACAGAGAGAGACAGAGAGAGAGAGAGAGAGACAGAGAGAGAGAGAGAGAGAGAGAGAGAGAGAGAGAGAGAGAGAGAGAGAGAGAGAGAGAGAGAGAGAGAGAGAGAGAGAGAGAGAGAGAGAGAGAGACAGAGACAGAGAGAGAGAGAGAGAGAGAGAGACAGAGAGAGAGAGAGAGAGACAGAGAGAGAGAGAGAGACAGAGAGACAGAGAGACAGAGAGACAGAGAGAGAGAGACAGAGACAGAGAGAGACAGAGAGAGACAGAGAGAGACAGAGAGAGACAGAGAGAGACAGAGAGAGACAGAGAGAGACAGAGAGAGACAGAGAGAGACAGAGAGAGAGAGAGAGAGAGAGAGAGAGAGAGAGAGAGAGAGAGAGAGAGAGAGAGAGAGAGAGAGAGAGAGAGAAGAGAGATAGAGAGATATATATGTGAGCATGAGAAGGCGTGTTTGGTGACCAAAGGGAGTGTGAACAATGTCTTGCCCCGCCCCTTACGAAATGGAGATTTTAACGTGCACTCAAGTGCCAATCTTAAGGACAGGCGCCTCCACCGCGTACCCCCCACACCCCCAACACCACACCCCCAAAACCACACCCCCAACACCACAACCACCCCCTCCCCCACCGCCATCACCCCCCCCCCCCCACATACTCGCATTCTAAATTCATGTTTCACTCTCGTTACAAAGTTGATCCCCTCAGGTCTTCAGTTAGTCTCATTCTGACTCTTTTTCTCTAGCACTGTGCACACAATATCTGTGACACTGATCTGTAATTTATCTCTTGTCTGTTACCTTCTTTGAATATTGGGACCACGTTTGGCTTCCACCAACATTCTGGGAGATCTCCTGTATTTAGCATTTTATTTATAATCTTAGCGGTGACAAAGTACGTCTGCAGTCTTTTTCAACACCCAGGGGCTGGTCCCTAACCTGGACGCAGAAATAACATCACATGAGACCAGAAGGCATAATAGGATGTGCAGAATACCCCCGTTGAAAATCAGAGGTGCAACAGGTACTCTGAGAGAGATAACTCTATCAACCTCAGAGGCCCGAGACTGTTCAACACGTTTCCACTACACATAAGGGACATAACTGGCCGACCCCTCACAGTGTTCAAGAGAGAACTTGACAAACGCCTCCAAAGGATACCTGATCAACCAGGCTGTGATGCACACGTCAGGCTGCAAGCAGCCGGGTCCAACATCCTGATTGACCAGTCCACCAACCAGGAGGCCTGGTCAGAGACCGTGCCGCGGGGAGGGGGGGGGGGAAGACCTTGACCCCCAAAATAACCGCAAGGTAACCACAAGGTATATAATATATACCAGGTAACCCACAAGGTATATAATATATACCAGGTAACCCACAAGGTATATAATATATACCAGGTAACCCACAAGGTATATAATATATACCAGGTAACCCACAAGGTATATAATATATACCAGGTAACCCACAAGGTATATAATATATACCAGGTAACCCACAAGGTATATAATATATACCAGGTAACCCACAAGGTATATAATATATACCAGACTGATATATAATCTGGCCCCTATTACTATTGTCACATTTCGTTTCTCCAGGTGTTTTCATACCTCATCTTCCGGGACTATTATATAGTGTTTCTTTGTCCACATATGCCCATATTTACCTGCCCGAAACGCTTTGCGTAATAGTGGCTTTAGGCATTGTATGTACTACATCTATCTATTAATCTATCAATTTTTGTAAAATCTCTTGTATGTATGTACTTTACCTGAATAAACATTTATTTATTTATTTATTTATTTATTTATTTATTTATTTATTTATTTATTTTATTTATTTATATCGTCTCGCACCATTAGTCTCCACAATGGATCATCTTTGAAGGCCTCTCTAAATCACTTGTTGGGTTCCTCACACATCTCCTTGTCGTTTTCTCCGATAATACCCGTTTAATCTACTCGGTCTGATCACGGTCATTTTATCCTTACATGAGCAGCCCTGGACACTGATGCCGGAGTGTCACGAATGACAAACTTGATCGAGTTCTATTAACTAAGAGATTTAAGCACCGGATACAGGTAGAGTGATCTACATCTCACAACCGGAAAGGAGAGAAGGAAATAAGAGAACATGATCACTACATACAAGATATGATGGGAAATAGACGAGGTCAAGAGAGACAACCTTTTGACGTTGGCAGAAATTACGACAAAAATTTGATTAAATTGAAGCTAGAAACGCAAAAGTGCCGAAGAAATATATGGAAACACTGGTGTGCCAAGAAGGTTAATATACTCACCGTCACTGAACTCAAGCAAAACACAATTACACAAAAGTTAAGGAGAGCAGAGTTGGTGGGCACAACCCACAAGGACACGCTGAAAACGACACGCAAGCTCAAAGTACGAAATGCATTTCAAGGATCTAAGGGGTTATCTTGAGATGATTTCGGGGCTTTTTAGTGTCCCCGCGGCCCGGTCCTCGACCAGGCCTCCACCCCCAGGAAGCAGCCCGTGACAACTGACTAACACCCAGGTACCTATTTTACTGCTAGGTAACAGGGGCATAGGGTGAAAGAAACTCTGCCCAATGTTACTCGCCGGTGCCTGGGATCGAACCCAGGACCACAGGATCCAGCGTGCTGTCCGCTCGGCCGACCGGCTGGGGTTCTAAAAGGAATGAGAAAGTTAGGTGTTCAGTGGGTACTATTGTATATATCAACAATATTATTATTTTCCTCTTACAGCTCAAACACGAGGCTAATAGAGGTGCTCTGGAAGCTTACCTGTATCCAGGGAATACAGTAGGCTCACGCATACCCAGGGAATACAGTAGGCTTTTGTTCGAGCATGGTGTAGTGGACGCTGCATCTTCAACAGAGGACTGGTGTAGGTTGGTCATAGATTCTATGTATTCATGAAATATGTACTCGTAAAAACGACTCTTACAACATGTTTTCGTATAATACGACTATTAAAATGCATTGCGTTAAAACCTGGGTGCCCCCTGGAGTGTGGCGGTTAGCATACTCTCCCCGCAAGCCATAGGATCCCGGTTCGAATCCTGAGCAGGACGGGACGACTGGCCACCATTCCCTCGCTCAGGTCGCCTCCTTTCAAGAAATAGGGACCTGGTTGTAAAAACGATGGCGAGCAGAGTTGTAGGGGAAAATATGTGACGCAGAATAATCAGCCCCGCTCTGTGTGTCTGTTAAAAGCCATCAGCCTTCGACAGGGTCCTGTACAAGCACGAGGTTGATGGATGGAGGATGTTGAGGGTACGAGAAGAGAAATGTTTAGAGGTTAGACAGGACCGAGGCCTGAACACCTGCCATCCTGAGACGACCAAACTGTCACGGACGGACGGACGAAGGAAGGACGGACGGAGGACGGACGGACGGACGGACGGACGCTGCCTTAACTTGATGCCTCCGAATTTTTTAAAGCTTGCATATTATTAGAGACTAGAGACTTGAGGAAAAAAGGCCATACACTGGGATCGAACTGGCGTCCCTGGACCAAAAATATAACTTTGGTGTATACACACAAACGTAGGGAAGGGGGATTATCAGGGGGAAAGCGCCAAGCCATTACGACTATACATCTCGAGATGGTTACCTTGAGATGATTTCGGGGCTTAGCATCCAAGCGACCCGGTCGTCGACCAGGCCTCGTAGCCCTTGGAAGGGGAGGTCAGGATAAGGATTTGGGATGGGACGGGAGAGGGCGTAAGAAATGGTGCCCAAACACTTGGACGTTCGGGGGATTGAACGCCGACCTGCATGAAGCGAGACCGTCGCTCTACCGTCCAGCCCAAGTGGTTGGGTTAAGTTAGGAACCAGGAGGAGCGGGAGCAGCCACACATCTCGTCCTCAACACCCGCCCTCCAGAGTCAGCACCGCCCCTGTGCCAGGTAAGTTACGGGCTCACCATAGCCCGTGCTACTTGCCCCGCTCCTGTGCCAGGTAAGTTACGGGCTCACCATAGCCCGTGCTACTTGCCCCGCTCCTGTGCCAGGTAAGTTACGGACTCACCATAGCCCGTGCTACTTGCCCCGCTCCTGTGCCAGGTAAGTCCACTATGGACTCACCATAGCCCGTGCTACTTGCCCCGCTCCTGTGCCAGGTAAGTCCACTATGGACTCACCATAGCCCGTGCTACTTGCCCCGCTCCTGTACCAGGTAAGTTATGGACTCACCATAGCCCGTGCTACTTGCCCCGCTCCTGTACCAGGTAAGTTACGGACTCACCATAGCCCGTGCTACTTGCCCCGCTCCTGTACCAGGTAAGTTACGGACTCACCATAGCCCGTGCTACTTGCCCCGCTCCTGTGCCAGGTAAGTTACGGGCTCACCATAGCCCGTGCTACTTGGAACTTGTTCCAAGTAGCTGAATCTATAACAACAACAACCCGCCCTCCTTACACCTGGACGCGGAAGTGTATCAGGGGCCCCGAGCAGTCCCGCGCACAAACACGGATTACAAAGCCGATTATTGGCTGGAGTATTGACCAGATTACCGGGAAGATTATAGAGCCGATTATCAGGGAAGACCGCGGTGAGGCGATTAGCGTCGTCGGGAGACACCGGCCAGCAGGCCACACACGTGAATGTAAACATTTTAAGCGTGTCGTGGTGTGTTTACTTGTGGCCGATCTTGTCAAGGTGGGGAGTGGTAGTGGGGGTGTATGGGTGGGGGGCGTGGGGGTATGGGTGTGGGGTGGGGGTAGGGTAAGGGTGTGGGCATAGGTGGGATCACACACAGAGATCACACTAACGTGATGCATCAAATGAACAAATCCACATGGGCCGTGACGAGGATTCGAACCTGCGTCCGGGAGCATCCCAGACACTGCCTTAATCGACTGAGCTACGACAGGGTTAAAGGGTAGAAATAGCCTAAGCTACTCTATCCCTTTGAGATGTATTTATTGCTTATCTCAATAAACATACTTGAACTTGAACTTGAACTTGGGTTAAAGGGTTGAAACCGAAGTTCTACTGAACTTACTGCATCCTGGACGCAGGTTCGAATCCTCGTCACGGCCCTTGTGGATTTGCTCATAGGTGGGATGTGTGAATGTGTGTGTGTGTGTGTGTGTGTGTGTGTGTGTGTGTGTGAGTGTGTGTGTGAGTGTGTGTGTGAGTGTGTGTGTGTGTGTGTGTGTGTGTGTGTGTGTGTGTGTGTGTGTGTGTGTGTGTGTGTGTGTGTGTGTGTGTGTGTGTGAGTGTGTGTGTGAGTGTGTGTGTGAGTGTGTGTGAGTGTGTGTGTGAGTGTGTGTGTGAGTGTGTGTGTGTGTGTGTGAGTGCGTGGTGCGTGACGCTTTATATTAACTCTCCTCCTACCTGCTTATCTCACGGAACAGTTACAGCACCGCTCCTGTGCCAGGTAAGTCCACTACGGGCTCACCATAGCCCGTGCTACTTGCAACTTTGTTCCCAGTGGCTGAATCTTCAACAACAACAACTGCTTATCTACGACGCACAAATGTACTGGATGTTTTGAGACGCGACACAAAGCCGTGGGAAACTTTAAACGGCTTTCAATCTTCGAACTTTCTCTAGCTCAGGACCTCAAGGTGATGTCTGCTCGTCTGAGGACCTCAAGGTGATGTCTGCTCGTCTGAGGACCTCAAGGTGATGTCTGCTCGTCTGAGGACCTCAAGGTGATGTCTGCTCGTCTGAGGACCTCAAGGTGATGTCTGCTCGTCTGAGGACCTCAAGGTGATGTCTGCTCGTCTGAGGACCTCAAGGTGATGTCTGCTCGTCTGAGGTCTCTTGAAGGCACTCTTAGAAGTACTCCTCGAGTGAACTTTCAAAAGGACTCTCCCGAGTGAGATTTTAGGACTTACTGAAAGAATTATATGATCACAAAAATAAGGAAACTTTACAATTATTACTTAACCTATCAACGGTATAGGTTCAGTAATAATTGAAATTAAGAAGCAATAAGATGCTTATCTTAACATACTAAGAAGGTTAGGTGAGGTCAGTGTTTTCTATGAAGCTTTTCAAGGTAAACTAAAATATTCACAATCAATTAGTATGTCACATATACACTTATTGAATAAGCCAATATTGACTGTAAGCAAGTGCGAGAACGGGTTGCAACAACTTTTGTGACTGTATACCTGCTCAATGCAGCCATATCTGAGGACTCGTTCACCCTAGCCACACCTGTTCACTCCAGCCACAACTGTACATCTGTATGTCTGTAATGATTTTCACAAAACACTAAAGTTTGTAAATCTAAATCTAAATTATACAGTACATAATTATAATAATTAAGTGTTATTCAATTATTACGACTTTCTCTTAAGTAATGTACTAGAATTTTTGTACAAACTCAAATATAAATACTAACAATCTTTTCTGAATAATTTTGTTTTTATTAATTTGAATCATATTACCTGAAAATTTGTCCCATAAATCAACAACTCTATTTCCAACCCCAAATTTATCCCGATCTTTCAGGAGACTCAACTTTCATCATTTAAATCCATTGTCCTGAGTTGTGGTGACATATTGGAACGCCTTTCCTTTGTTTGTGTCCACTTCAGCTATGCCCTTTCATCCATTTGTATACTTCAGTCATCTCAAGTTCAAGTTCAAGTATGTTTATTGAGACAAGAAAGAAATACATCTCAAAGGGATAGAATAGGTTAGGCTATTTCTACTCCCCTTTCAGTCATATCACGCCTTAGGCCAGACTTCTTGCAGCTATGGAATCAACACAAGACCTCTAGCAGGTTTAGAACCAACCCCGATCACCGCCAGGTGTGGAACGAACCCAAGCCTGTAACATGTATGGAACCAGCCCAAACCTGCAACAAAAATATGAGCAAATTGGATTTTCTCGAAATAAAGTTATGATTTATCTCAATTAAAATCAGGAGCTGATGGTAATTGTTAATTACAGAGGAAGTCAATCATGTCGATCTTAATGTTTTCCCTCCCTCTGGTTAAGGTATCAAGTTTTCTTGACCTGACCTGTGGTCTGTGTGGCGAGGGTCAAACTCTTCCCTACCTGACTTTAGGGAAGGAGGGTAGAAATAGCCTAAGCTACTCTATCCCTTTGAGATGTATTTATTGCTTATCTCAATAAACATACTTGAACTTGAAGGGAAGGGAGGGAGGGGGAGATGGGAAGCAGAGAGGGAGAGAAGGAAGGAAGAAAGAAGGAGGTGAGAGAGAGGGAAGGAATGAGAGAAGGAGGAGGACAAGAGCGTGTCACAGTCTGCAAGTTGTACTGGAAACTGTCCAGGATTTTGTGTAGTATATAGTTCTGCTGACTCTTAAGAGCCACTCTCTCGTTGGCTCCTCGGGGTGTTTTGTAGTGTATTAACTTTCTCTTTCCTCCTTCCCTTTTCCCATGGCTGTGTGCGAGCACATCGCCACCAGGGACTGTGGCTGTACCAGTTTAGTCCTAGTTAGTAAAGTGTGTAGCCTAGTTATTTCCAGTGTATTAATGGTATACATAGTCTCAGTGTATTACTGAAAGTGTTGTGGAGTTTGGTAATCCATAGCGTAGTCATTGTGTAAGTAGATGAACCTACTGCTGTTTTTACTTTTAACTTGAAGGATGGGAGAGGAGAATGGAAGAGGAGGATGGGAGAGGAGGATAGGAGAAAGGGAAGAGGAGAGAGAACTGTGTGTTGCCGGGTGTGGGAGGGGTGGAGTCTCTGAAAGTAATTAATTCTCGTCGATCACAGACTCCCTATATTTGGTAAACCAAGTGAGGAAGAGGAGCAGGGAGAGGAGAAGAATGAGGAGGAAGAGAAGAAGGTTGAGTAGAAGGGAAGGATGCTTATCTACCAGTGACGAATATTTCCTAAAATCTTTCGACTTATTTGCATTTCAGATTCCAATTCAATCATCTTGTCTTATTTCCTCTCGGTTATAAAAACCGACCTTGTCTTCTAAGTATCATGTATTTTGTGATCATATCCCCTTCAGCATTAATTTTCTCCTCTATAGCAGTCCTAGTACAGTCCTGTTAGTCTATAGACACTAATATTGTTGCACATTTTTCCAATTTTTCAAGTTTATGTGTTTCACAAGGAGCGGATTCGAGGCCGGCTCTGAATATTTTAAAACTGGCCTAACATAGGCTGTATAGCTTGTCTTGAAAGAATTTTTACTGAAGTTTTAAATGTCAATCTAAAGTTTTCCAGCGTCCCATATGCCGCTGATGTTATCCTGTTGATGTGTGTCTCTGGCGTTACCGCTGGAATTGTAGGAGGAGATAAATAAGGAGACTATTTAGGAGGAAAAATGGAAAGGGGAACGCAAAAGAAAAATAGGAAAGGAGGAGGAGGAGGCTGACGTAAGAGTAACAGAATCACAGGAAGCAAAACAGAAAGACGAAAATAAAAGGAAGAGAAAAGGCGCACTCAACAGGACGCTGCCTACAGGAGGGACGAAAGTAGAGAAAAGGGAAAGAAGAAGAGAAATAAAACAAAAAGGAATAAACCAACAAAACATACTGACAACAACGTCCCGATGTTCAGAATCCACTCCGGAACATCTTACTGTGAAGACGACAAACATCAACTGATGATATCTTCCAAACAGTCGTTCATCAGTGATAAGCCAAAGATAACAACGACCAAAAAACAGACGACTTGGTCACGGTGAGAGCCCCGAGACGCGCCGGAGATCACTTTACGATCACGCCAAGGTGTCCTTCCGACGGGATGTCAGGGCGGGTCGTAAATCTTTCTGAAGGATATGTTGTTCCCCCTCGGAGTGCGAGCTTTGTTTACACCTGGTATGAATGAATTACTGGAACCGCGGGGCGCCAGGTGAAGCGTTAAAGATGTTGGGAGAGAGAGAGAGAGAGAGAGAGAGAGAGAGAGAGAGAGAGAGAGAGAGAGAGAGAGAGAGAGAGAGAGAGAGAGAGAGAGAGAGAGAGAGAGAGACAGAGAGAGAGAGAGACAGAGAGAGAGAGAGACAGAGAACGAACTCTCATAATAATTTTCCTTGTTTAATTCACTTAATTTGCCTTTAATGGTTTGTCACAATCATTTTATTACATTATTTGCATTACCAACACAAATATTTAATTATTTTTCTCTGTAATTCCAATAGTAGTATCGTTTATTTTGATCAGAAATATTATCATGGTGAGTATTGTTCCTTGTGTGGCCCCGGCTAGGGTCTTAGGGTCAGAACTGATACTTGACGGAACGCACTATAGTGACTGCTGGGGTCAATACTAACCTTTGTGGGACAACATTAGTGACCCAATTCCCATGCGAACTTTTATCTCGTGCGATCATGTCTCCTGTGTATTCCTTTTTTGTTCCAGTGTTGTGAGTGTGGACTCCACACCTGACCCTCGTGGGCCCACACCTGACCCTCGTGGACCCACACCTGACCCTCGTGGGCCCACACCTGACCCTCGTGGACCCACACCTGACCCTCGTGGGCCCACATCTGACTCTCGTGGACCCACACCTGACCCTCGTGGACCCACACCTGACCTCGTGGGCCCACATCTGACCCTCTCGGGCCCTCACCCCGGCGCCAGCCTGCTGGACAATCCTCATCTTATACTAATTTCGCTGTTTCTCTAGAGCGGCTCAGCATGCAGGATGGGGGGGGGGGTTGCACGTTGCAGCCTCGTAGAAGTTGCAAACCTTCAAAAGTGCATCGCAACGCTCTATTTTTGAAGGCTTGGATATAAAAAACCGAAAGAATATCTATATATATATATATATATATATATATATATATATATATATATATATATATATATATATATATATATATATATATATATATATATATATATTTATTGACGTACTTGGTTACATCTACGGAGGGTGGAGGGTGGTGAAGGGCGCCGGGTGAAGGGCGCCGGGTGGGTGTGGGTGGGTGGTGAGGGGGCAGGGGGTGGGTGGTGAGGGGGCAGGGGGTGGGTGGACATGTGGGTGGTGACGAGGCTGGGTGGAGAGACAGCAACCACTGACGGGTGGACATAGTGGGTCTCAGCCCTGATGGTATCACTGCCACAATGACGACTAGGAATATTAGGACGCCCCGGGGAGGTGGGGGGCTGGTCCGGGGGGGGGGGCGTCCTGGACCGGGGGGGGGGGCGTCCTGGACCGGGGGGGGGGCGTCCTGGACCGGGGACGTCCTGTGGTCCACTAACACAACAGACCCCGGTGGGTGCCCCGGGTTCAGCCTCCACTCATGTCAACATCTTCCACCAAATTTTTGTTTACAATCAGGTTTTATGTTTCCTAATTACGACAATTTTAAATGTCCAATTTCGTGCGAGACACGAGAGAACAGAGGGTATATTTCTTTGGGGGAGGGGGGGGAGGGGGGGGGTGGGGTAAAAAAGATGAGGCGGTACAAGCGAAGGACTTCGTTTAAAAATGAGGGATATAGTACGAGTTATGAGACCAGGCGGATTGTCTGCCTTGGTGGTGATTGTTAAGAGATATCAGTTAAGTTCACACCCTCTCTCCACCCCGTATAGCTCCCCTACCATCCAAACTCATCATCATATCCACCCATCCCCCCTACACCCTCATCCCCCCTACACCCTCATCCCCCCTACACCCTCATCCACCCTACACCCTCCCCCTTCCACCCGTCATCCATGTCCCATTGGATCTGTCCGTAGTCAAACTCACTCCCGTCTTATCGCTTATCTTTCAATTAACTCCTTGGAGAGGCACGAGATGCCGGGGTCTTTGCTGACCTGGGAGAGGTGGGGTGAGTGGTGTTCCAGAGGGGGGAGATTGGGGGAAGGGGAGAGGGGTAGCTGGATTCCTGGACCCACATTGGAAACATCACGCCTCCCCCTTCCCACTCCTCTTCCCCCTCTCCTCTTGTCCAGTCCCTTGATCATTAGTCGATGATATATCTGTTTCTCAGTCAATGTTTATCCAGTTATCAGCGAGTAATCTTCTGCATATTCAGGAGATACTCAAACATTTTATAAAGCCACGTTGGTTTGTGAGTATGTATTAACACGATGTACTGAACCTGGTGAGAATAGCTTGAGTAACCTCATCCCTTTGTGTGTATTTTACCTCAATAAACTTATTTCAATTTCAATTTTTCAACGTTGGTTTGTTGTGCTGAGAGGAAACGCAGCCTTCAGGGAGGGTGAGGCTCACCGTCAAATCCAATCAACTGCACTGAACTGTTAGCTAAACACCACTGATGATATGGTGGAAGTGCTGGCACTCAAAAAAGAAAAATCCTAAATGTAATTATTGCTCTATGTATATGGCCGAGCGGACAGCACGCTGGACTTGTGATCCTGTGGTCCTGGGTTCGATCCCAGGCGCCGGCGAGAAACAATGGGCAGAGTTTCTTTCACCCTATGCCCCTGTTACCTAGCAGTAAAATAGGTACCTGGGTGTTAGTCAGCTGTCACGGGCTGCTTCCTGGGGGTGGAGGCCTGGTCGAGGACCGGGCCGCGGGGACACTAAAAAAAAAAAAGCCCCGAAATCATCTCAAGATATGTTACCAGAGGCAAGTCCTCAGCAGTTTAAAAACCAACTAATGAAAATTAGCCAACAACAGGTAGACGACAGGCAGGCCTACGATGGGCTAGAATATGCAAAACATTCCTGACAAAATTTGCATAAAAAAAGTTGAATGAACTTGGAACAGAGGACTCTTAGAGTCACTAAAAAGAGGTGGAATTAATACACCCGAGTCGGGACGGAAGCTGTGAGGCAATTTGCTGTAGCATATTCATATGAGAACAACATCAACAGTAAGAGACCATGTGATAAGGTTAAGGAGACAAAGAAAAGTTCTCCCAGAAAACAACAAGGAGGTGTGTGAGAACTTCAACAAGATATTTCAAGTTTTTTACACAAGAACGTAAGTAGAGACCAAAGTTGCGAGATGACAGGTGACCAGTAGGTGACATGGCAGTCACTATAAGTGAAGCGAGAAGAAACCTGAAAGAACAAGATGTGACAAAAGTAATAGGACCAGACATAATATTATCATGGCTGCTGAAAGAGTGTGTAGAAGCACCTTGTCATCCAGACCGTGTCGTCGTACACGGCACGACGCCAGACCGTGTCGTCGTACACGGCACGACGCCAGACCGTGTCGTCGTACACGGCACGACGCCAGACCATGTCGTCGTACACAACACAGTGCTCACTCTCCCCGTAAACAAGACAAAGAGACGGCCATTCTTAAAGAACAGACGTAAACAAGGTCAGAACAAAGGCCTGGGAGACGGATCCCGAGCAAGGGCGCGCCACTCGTAATCCCACACACACACACACACACACACACACACACACACACACACACACACACACACACACACACACCATCAACTTGGAATTACACACAAACTAAGCTGAATTATCGTGCGGCTTACCTGGGCTTGATTGTGTAGGTGGCCGTCTGCCTCGTTAAGGGAGAAAAGTCCTGGTGCTGAGACCTCCATTCTCGCAGCGTTGGTGAGGACGTCCGGATGTTTTCATACGTTAAGCGGCGGTACACAGCCGTTTCACACGTTGCTCCCTTTTATAATTGGTCAACACTGTAGGGATCCTCTAGTACAGTGGTCTACGTCCTCCACTCACGGTCGAGGATCACAAGTTCGATCTCCGGGCAGAAATAGCTGGGTACGATTCCGTTTTCTCTCATGCCTCTTTTCACCTAGGAGGTAATAGGTACCCGGGAATTAGGCAGCTGTTGTGGTAGGGGGGTTGCATCCTAGGGAAAGTCAGTAGTTGACCTTGGGAGACTACCAGTGGTTCTTGTTGTTAATATACTTAAAGGCACTGTGGATGCTTTTCATATAAGGGAAAAGTATATTAAGTTCAAATGTTGACCAGACCACACACTAGAAAGCGAAGAGACGACGACGTTTCGGACCGTCCTGAACCGTTATCAAGTCGATGGTGATAATGACTTGATAATGGTCCAGGACGGACCGAAACGTCGTCGTCCCTTCACTTTCTAGTGGGTGGTCTGGTCAACATTTTTCAGCCACGTTATTGTGACTTCACACACATTAAGTTCAAATGGTCAAATGGATTCCACATAAGAAAACTAGGATAAGAATATAACCAATGACCCGAGGCCCCAATGATGCGGAATACGAGCAGAGTCTCTGAGACACCACAACCATCTCCGGCAGGCTTCAACAGTGATCTTATAGTAGTTTAAGATTGATGAGTGAGGATGGTGAGTCTTGGTATTGATGCGTGAGGATGGTGGTGGGCCCGTACGCGGGCGGCGGTGGTGGGACCGCAGGCTGTGGTGGTACCGCAGGCTGTGGTGGTACCGCAGGCGGTGGTGGTACCGCAGGCTGTGGTGGTACCGCAGGCGGTGGTGGTACCGCAGGCTGTGGTGGTACCGCAGGCGGTGGTGGTACCGCAGGCGGTGGTGGTACCGCAGGCGGTGGTGGGACCGCAGGCGGTGGGGCCGTGGGGGGCGGGTCACATGTCACTGTACCCGTATTTACCGCAGCAAGTCCATACATCTCCCGAGTCACCTGGTCCCGAGCGTGTAAACAGGTGAATGTTTAGGTGACCTCCGGTGTATCAGTCGCCTTATCCGCATTCTCCATCTCTGTTATCGCCCTCACATCGACACGGGGAGAGCGCTCACAAACCCCAGGAATGTCGGTCCCCTCTTCCTTCCCTCCCTACACCCCCATCATCATTATATGAAGAATTACCCAGGGGGAAGAGAGAGAGAGAGAGAGAGAGAGAGAGAGAGAGAGAGAGAGAGAGAGAGAGAGAGAGAGAGAGAGAGAGAGAGAGAGAGAGAGAGAGAGAGAGAGAGAGAGAGAGAGAGAGAAAAAAAAAAAAATGTTAATAACTAGATTTCTAATTATTAACATAAGGACAAAGTTATTTAGCAGCTCTACCTTAGGCTATATGAAGAGTTTTCCATAATGTGTGTCTGGAGCTAGCTACGGATACAGTAATACAGGTGATCACTAATACAACACTGACACACCTTGGATGGGATATGATAATAGCCTCTTCAAGAACACGAGAAGGCTGTCTTCCTTTTTCCAAAGTAAGACTGAACTACTACCTCCTTCTGAAGGCTTCCTAAGAAAGCCTTCAATAAAGTGTATAAGGAAACCTCCAAGAACCTGGATAAGGAAGCCTTCAAGAAACTGAGTAGGAAACCTTCGAAAACCTGAGCCACAAATCCTTGAAAAAAAAGTTTTCAGGAGCCAGGATAACGAAGCCTTCAGGAACCTGGATAAGGAAGCCATCAGAAACCAGGGTTAGGAAGTCTTCATGATCTTGGGTAAGGAAACCTTCATGAATAAGTGGGTACACACACAGGATTCCATAAATAACTTTTTAATGTCAGTTTAGCACGTAAATGGACTAAACTGGGAAAGCGCAGAACCTTATTACATATAGACCTTCAAGAGTATCAGTGATAACCCTAGAACTACGTCAGCTGACCACAAGTTATAAGTAGAAGGAGGACTCGAGAGCTGAAGCTCGTCCCCCCTTCCCCTATTCTACAGCCAAGTTTCCTACTTTTTATTCATAATCTCGTAATTAATCCCTTAGTCTCCATGTTCATCGACATTCCTTTCTCTACGCAACCAGACCTCCCAGGCAAGGTTGCGGAAATGTAGCTCCTGACCCGAGGAAGCCGAGATGGTACAAGTATCTTATGCTCCAGTATGACGACAGGAGTATCGTTACAATACTTGACGCCGAAAACAACCTTCCGAACTACGATAGACGCTGGACTCTATGTCCTGCCCTGGACACATAAATCCCCCTTCCCGCCCCTCCTCAGATGCCATAATGCCCCCCAGACTCCCCTTCACTATCACTATTAGAGCGAGCGCTGCGCACATTACGGTCCAGGCTCAAAATTATCGCTGGAAATACCATCACTTATTACGTGTCATGGAGGCTACGGTAGGGCTGCGGCCGCGTCCTGGAAGACGCATCCCACGCGTTCTTTGTCTGCTCCTGGAACTCTACATTCCTAGACGCGCTCCCCGCTGGATAAATTCATATTTCTTATAATGAAATCACGTCACCATTCGTTACAGTCCGAACCGATGTACGCGCCGTGGTCAATACAGCATTTCTTAACGTCACGGGCTCGAAGCCTGAAAAATAATGTGGAGATATAAAAATTTATGGATATTTGAAATTACTTCTCTTTTCCAGGCAAAAAGGGAACGGTCCCTATGGGAACTAAGTGGGCGAATGGACATGCTTTGTCTTTGACATAAATCTCAAAATTGCAGTGGTGGTGGGAGCAAGAAGGGTGCGGGTCTTGGGGCAAGAATAAGGGACTAGAGGCGGGTTGGTCCCTAGTTCGCCCTCATCTGGAGGGCAGTAGGGGCGGATCCAGGAGGGGCCAATGCCAGGGTCTCACACCAGGGGGGGATTTGCCCCCCGCGGCGCCCACTAAACACCTCCGGAGCCGCAGCCCAGACAGGACAATGACAATAATTTTCATCTAGGGAGTGTAAATTCATCAAGCCGTCGGTCGGTCCACCCGGGGGCCGGGACAACACAGGTAATATTATGTACAGCTTGCTTATTATAGCCGGCTGTGTTTAGCGGGGGCGGCCCACCACGGCCCCGCGCCACCCCCCACACGCCCCCACCCCCACACACGCCCACCACGCACCCACACACGCCCACCACCCCACCTGCATGCAGCCATCCCACCGGCCTGCTAGCGTAATAACCGGTGTCGACCAATAATGGAATCAGCGCGGGTCAGGGATAAAAACACAAGACAGGGCCGGTAGGGGTGTAGTACACTTGTATAAACCGTGTACCCGTGTAGACTCTTGTGTTACACTCCCACGCCTGCGGCCGCCTGGTACAGGCCGCGGGGGGCGCGGGATGAGCCGCCAAGCTTCAAGACGCAAGGAAGATGATGAGAGAGAGACGGAGAGCGAGATAGTGGAATGGAGCAATGATAAACGTGGAGTTGATAGACTGGTGGTAGATACTAGAGATGATATTGAGGAGGCTCCTTGCCGGAAGCTCAGTCCTTGGGAGGGAGGCAATAGTTAAAGAGAGAGATGGAAGGTCCAGGAGAGAACGATTTGGGAGGGAGGTAGGAGAAGAGGGAAGGGAGGGAAGAATGGAGAGAAGGAGGGAGGGAGGGAGGGAAGGCGGTGAGTAATGGAGGGGGAGGTGAGGGCGACAGGGATATACTCTCCCCGCTAATGGTGAATAAATAGCAGAATCAATACTGTCTATGAGAAGGGTCACAACCCTGACGTGCACCACCCCAGCAGGAGCAGGTGTGGTGGTGGTGGTGGTGGTGGTGGTGGTGGTGGTGGTAGTGGTTGTGGTGGTTGTGTTGGTGGTTGTAGTTATTGTAGTGGTTAAATTAATGGTGGTTGGTGTAGTTTCAGTTATACTGATGGTTGTAGCAGTGCTTGTGGTTGTACTAGTAATAGTGGTTGTAACAGTGGTTGTATTATTCATCTCAGAACAGCTTAAATAAATCAAATTTCTCTTCAGTCTGTGCTATAATACAAGGTGGGCCAACAGCCAGGAAACGCAACAAATTGGCTACCTATTAATAAAATGATTTTGATCAATATTATTTTTGCTAAGAAATAGAGTAATAATATCAGTAAAATTCTCAATAAAAATGACAGCAAAGAAAAAGGTGTGTGTAGAGTCCTTCCATACGTGTCTAAACGACCATACCTGATCACAGAGAACGGTGGCAGCCATGGGGGACTCAATAGAATGGTGAGGTATAAAGGTTCCAGAGGACAGCAGCAGTGAGGACACGTACACACGAAGACAAGAGAACACAGCAACAGGAGAACAGGGAGACAGGAGAACAAAGCAACAGAAGAACGTTAGGAACGTTTCCTAACTAACGTTAGGAAACGGGTCTATGGGAACAAGCAATCAAGACAAGTCAGACCTTAATCTGCATATCGGCTGCATCTTTATTGATCTGATAAAGGCATCTCGGTCTTTATCTACCGAGATGAAGGCCCCTGACCCAGAAGGATAACCTCCACACCTTGTGTCAGAGTTGGCTGCAGTGATTATCAAACAGGATGAAGTCCCGCGTCCCTTTGAAACACTCGAAGGAGATAAGACAATGGGGCCGGATAAGATCAGCTCAAGACTGTTGCGGAATTGAGTAGACATACTGGCTTCGCTTCTCCCCACTCTGCCTGTTTCGTGGAGTCTCGTTGTGGAAAAAGGCTGATATAGCTTCAGTCCTCACAAGGAGGGTCCGTTCAGAGGTCGGCAAGTATAGCCCCGTGTCTCTACTTTCAATTGTTGGCAAAAGTCGTGAGAAATTAACATCAAAACATTTGTTTTTAACTGTGTGGTCGCCATTATAGTGGCAAGGAAAGTTTGTTCTGCTGCTAACTTTACAGTAAACGTCTTTACTAAGTAGCACCAGTCACTAGATGACTTCTTACTGAAGCGATCATACGAGTCTTAAATACTCATACTCCGCCCAAGTAAAACAGAAACAAGCAACATTTAGTGGGCCAGCCAGAGGCTTAGGGCCCACGCAGGAATATCCCTGCAAAAAAAAAAGAAAAAAATAGACGACTCCACGATCTGCTATATTTTTGCACTGGACATTGCAGTGCCTTTGATATGGCACCCAGCTCTCCTTGCACAGCTTTTAGCAAAATGATCTTGGGCTCCATCTTACAGCTAATTAGGAGCTATCAAAAGACAGACCGAGAGGCACTAAGTAAAAGTCATTCAGGCGTTGCTAGTGATCTTCAAGAAAACATGCTGGACCCCCTTCTTCTGGAATATCGGCTTCAACAATCAACTGTTCTTCATTTCTGAAGCTTTAGTCTATGATGATTGCACTCTACCTTTTTACGTGCACAAAAGAAGAAATCCTGACTGCTACGAAGCAAGTTAATCATTATCAATGAAGAGCCATGTATGGAACCTAACAAGAAAGGCAGCCAAGAAATATTCAGCTATAAGATACACATCCTGCAGCTTCTCAACAGGGATAGGAGGGGTGGGGGAAAGGGTTGAAAAGCTTCATGTGAAGCACATGTTCCGCTCCTGTCCTGAACATGCCCCTCCCCCCTCCCCCCGGTCCACCACCTATCCACGAGGTAGAGACCTGTGTGAGACGTCTCATCTCAATTCTTGTTCCGTTCTGGTTGAATTGGTGAGTACATCAGAGCCTTCTACACTGGTAACATGCTATGAGTTGAGAGAGAGAGAGAGAGAGAGAGAGAGAGAGAGAGAGAGAGAGAGAGAGAGAGAGAGAGAGAGAGAGAGAGAGAGAGAGAGAGAGAGAGAGAGAGAGAGAGAGAGAGAGAGAGAGAGAGAGAGAGAGAGAGGGAGAGAGAGAGAGAGAGAGAGCGAACCAATGTGATGACAAAGATTAAACAGCCACTCAATACGTCTCTGAGATTACTTAAAAGACCACATATGGACACCCTACATTGACCACTGTGATTGGTGACGCTATGGTTATTGAGTGGTTGATAGACACAACTAATGACGTGGTCGAGTGGTTGGTGGATTTTAGCTAACTGGTTGATGTTTGGCGTCAGTATCGCCAGTGGTGGATGAGACTAGTCGAGTCATAGTTAGAGATACCTCGTGATGGTGTAAAGAAAATGGTTGAGATGGTAGTTGAGAAAGAGTAAGCGGGGGATGGTGGTTGAGATGGTGGTTGAAAAGGGCTAATGGCTAGCGGTAGCGAGTATTAGAGATCTTGGAGGATAAGGCCAGAGTGATGGTTAGGTAAAGTTAATGATGGTTGTTGAGATGGTGGGGCTGATAGGGAGAGTGATGGTCTGCGGTTGTTAGCGATGGCAGAGGTGATTACGTCTCGCAGGCTAGTTCCCAGCCACTCGTATCACCAAATATTTGTTCTCGAGATTGAAGGAAACCTGAGACCTCTCCTCACACCCTCCACCGCATTCCTGGAACATTATGTGGAGCTGAAACTCCCCCAAAAATGACCGAGTTCCCACCTTTTAAGTTGAGAGTTGCTCAACTATGTAAATATTATCCAAGTATTGAAACGCCTGATGGTTCTGGATAGCCCCAGACTCCTGTGGCAGGTAAGTCCACTACGGGCTCACCATAGCCCGTGCTACTTGCAACTTTTTGTTCCAAGTAGCTGAATCTATAACAACAACAACATAGCGGATGAGGCAGAAACGTCCGATGGTAGTAAGGAGACAGGTCCGTGTGGTTGTAGACTGGTTGTAGAGGCAGGTCCGTGTGGTTGTAGACTGGTTGTAGAGGCAGGTCCGTGCGACGGAGGTAGGGAGGAGGGGGGGGGGGAAGGACACGGGCGGCCAAGACGGATGATAGAGGTATGATAATGAGGTAACCGTCTTCAGACACGGACCTTGACTGTCCAGCAACACGTTACGAGTCCCTGTCTCCTTACGTGTCTCCTGGGATTTTAGCTGACTCTCTCCCTGGCCACCGCTCGGCATCCCAAATGACTCGATCCCTGGGATCGTTTATTCTCCCCTGGGCGCCCTCTGGGATGCTGTCTCTCCTCCTAGGCACTCTGTGGGATACTGTCTCTCCTCCTAGCGCCCTCTGGGATACTGTCTCTCCTCCTAGCGCCCTCTGGGATACTGTCTCTCCTCCTAGCGCCCTCTGGGATACTGTCTCTCCTCCTAGGTACACTCTGGGATACTGTCTCTCCTCCTAGCGCCCTCTGGGATACTGTCTCTCCTCCTAGCGCCCTCTGGGATACTGTCTCTCCTCCTAGGCACACTCTGGGATACTGTCTCTCCTCCTAGGCACTCTTTGGGATACTGTCTCTCCTCCTAGCGCCTTCTGGGATACTGTCTATCCTCCTAGCGCCCTCTGGGATACTGTCTCTCCTCCTAGGCATCCCTTGGGATCCTGTCTCTCCTCCTAGGCACACTCTGGGATCCTAGCTCCAGCTCTCGCTTCAATACCAACTCTGTGTGTGTACGCTTACATCACTTGCATGACTTGATGCAATCTTTTATGGTATGACAGCAGACCACCTCAGCAGATCTTAACATGCCAGTCCATCTCAGCACGTCTGACCACACCAGACTACCTCAGCAGGTCTGGTATCAACAGACTATATACCTCAGTACCACATAAATCACTTGCCCACCATGATAACCTCCTAACCAAAGCCTAATTTACATTCTCGAGAAAGGTGAAGCGTCGAGGTTGACATGAATGAAGTGCATAAAGGGAGATATAAGGTATTAACTATATCAACCCAAAACAATGGATATAAATTGGATGTTTAGATTCAGGAAAGACCTGGGTAAATACTGGGTTTGGAAACAGGGCTGTTGATTCGTGGAACATATTACCAGGTAACGTAACTTATGTACTCACCTACTTGCGTTTGCAGGGGTTGAGCTCTGGCTCTTTGGTCCAAAGGTCCAATGATGTGGTATCATTTGATTGTTTCAAGCGTAGGCTAGACATACACGTGAATGAGTTGGTGTGGATATGAATAGGAGCTGTCACGTATGGGTCAATAACAGGCCTTCTGTAGTTTCATTAATTATTATGTTTTTAATGTTAATGACCATTCTTGCAAAAATTTATCGTTAAGAACACGACCAATGACCCCATACCAGCTTCTCGTTAGAGAGAGAGAGAGAGAGAGAGAGAGAGAGAGAGAGAGAGAGAGAGAGAGAGAGAGAGAGAGAATACACCAAGCAAGAAAACACCTAACAGACCGCCGGAGGAGACACTCACAAACCCCTTTATGGTCGACATTATTCTAAGACATTCGCCGGTGTTATCAGTCGTGTACGGAACACCACGTCGGGAATTCCTGGAAGTGTTCCATCTTGTAGGAGAACACCGGAGCGGTCGCCCCTGAGGTCAAGATACCATCACCAGGCACGGGCGGGCAATACCCGCCCACCCGCCTCGCTTCCCGCCGCAACCACGTGAAAACGCGTGTTAAATTTTCACGTAGAGACGATAACACGTCTTCTGAGACGGCGTCTTGCTGCTAAATTTGTGATTTCAAAAGAGGAAAGACAGAAAGATCCGCCACGAGAGAGGACTGACGAGGTACGGAGGTCTGAAGTGGACACTCCCGTCAGGTTCATTACAGCTTCGCAGTACCCTTGACCGGCGGGTCGGAGGCTCCGTGGGGACCCGGGTATCTCAGGAGACATGGCGAGCAAACCTGGTAAAGAACGAGATGGGGGATAAGATCTGTGGGTAAGACAGTGGTAGACGGCTCGTCCCACCGTCTCTTCCACGCACTGAGCTTCCACCTATAGGACTCTGTCAACTCCTTCTCACACTCTTACTCTGTCTCTCTGCTATTTTATATCGCCATTTTTCTCATTTCATTCTCCTTTGTTTTCATAATTGTGTATATATGTCAATATAGGTCTGTCCTTGTTATTAATGACTGGCCTCCCTATCCGTTATCTTGAGGTTATCTTGAGATGATTTCGGGGATTTTTAGTGTCCCCGCGGCCCGGTCCTCGACTAGGCCTCCACCCCCAGGAAGCAGCCCGTGACAGCTGACTAACACCCAGGTACCTATTTTACTGCTAGGTAACAGGGGGCATAGGGTGAAAAGAAACTCTGCCCATTGTTTCTCGCCGGCGCCCGGGATCGAACCCGGGACCACAGGATCACAAGTACAGTGTGCTGTCCGCTCGGCTCCCTAAGGAGCTAAGGAGCTCTTAGAAGTATCCGAACAAAAAAATATATATTAACACGTAAAGTTCTTTTGGGGGGAAATAATGATACAGGTTATTCACATTTATGGAGATAGAGTCACGCTGAGTCCTTGGTGGAGATGAGTCACGCTGAGTCGTTGGTGGAGATGAGTCACGCTGAGTCCTTGGTGGAGATGAGTCACGCTGAGTCCTTGGTGGAGATGAGTCACGCTGAGTCCTTGGTGGAGATGAGTCACGCTGAGTCCTTGGTGGAGATGAGTCACGCTGAGTCCTTGGTGGAGATGAGTCACGCTGAGTCCTTGGTGGAGATGAGTCACGCTGAGTCCTTGGTGGAGATGAGTCACGCTGAGTCGTTGGTGGAGATGAGTCACGCTGAGTCGTTGGTGGAGATGAGTCACGCTGAGTCCTTGGTGGAGATGAGTCACGCTGAGTCGTTGGTGGAGATGAGTCACGCTGAGTCGTTGGTGGAGATGAGTCACGCTGAGTCGTTGGTGGAGATGAGTCACGCTGAGTCCTTGGTGGAGATGAGTCACGCTGAGTCCTTGGTGGAGATGAGTCACGCTGAGTCCTTGGTGGAGATGAGTCACGCTGAGTCCTTGGTGGAGATGAGTCACGCTGAGTCCTTGGTGGAGATGAGTCACGCTGAGTCCTTGGTGGAGATGAGTCACGCTGAGTCCTTGGTGGAGATGAGTCACGCTGAGTCGTTGGTGGAGATGAGTCACGCTGAGTCGTTGGTGGAGATGAGTCACGCTGAGTCCTTGGTGGAGATGAGTCACGCTGAGTCGTTGGTGGAGATGAGTCACGCTGAGTCGTTGGTGGAGATGAGTCACGCTGAGTCGTTGGTGGAGATGAGTCACGCTAGAGTGATGTACCAGCTCATCTTAACGGCTTTTATGAGCCGTAATTCACCTATCAGAGAAAGCTGGTATTGTTTGGTTTCCATGGAAACATATATATGTAAACAAATATTTTGTTTGGTTCATTACGATGACGACACCCGCCTGAGGCCCTCACGGGGAGCTGGAGTGTGAGTGTATGAGGCGTGAGTGTATGAGGCGTGAGTGTGTGAGGCGTGAGTGTATGAGGCGTGAGTGTATGAGGTGTGAGTGTATGAGGCGTGAGTGTATGAGGCGTGAGTGTATGAGGCGTGAGTGTATGAGGCGTGAGTGTATGAGGTGTGAGTGTATGAGGCGTGAGTGTATGAGGCGTGAGTGTATGAGGCATGAGTGTATGAGGCGTGAGTGTATGAGGCGTGAGTGTATGAGGTGTGAGCGTATGAGGTGTGAGCGTATGAGGTGTGAGCGTATGAGGTGTGAGTGTATGAGGCGTGAGTGTATGAGGTGTGAGTGTATGAGGCGTGAGTGTATGAGGCGTGAGTGTATGAGGCGTGAGTGTATGAGGCGTGAGTGTATGAGGCGTGAGTGTATGAGGCGTGAGTGTGTGAGGTGTGAGTGTGTGAGGTGTGAGTGTATGAGGTGTGAGTGTATGAGGCGTGAGTGTATGAGGCGTGAGTGTATGAGGTGTGAGTGTATGAGGCGTGAGTGTATGAGGCGTGAGTGTATGAGGCGTGAGTGTGTGAGGTGTGAGTGTATGAGGTGTGAGTGTATGAGACGTGAGTGTATGAGACGTGAGTGTATGAGGCGTGAGTGTATGAGGCGTGAGTGTATGAGGCGTGAGTGTATGAGGCGTGAGTGTGTGAGGTGTGAGTGTGTGAGGTGTGAGTGTATGAGACGTGAGTGTATGAGACGTGAGTGTATGAGACGTGAGTGTATGAGGCGTGAGTGTATGAGGCGTGAGTGTATGAGGCGTGAGTGTCCAGGGCTCTGAAGCCACCACCTGACGCTTTTGTCTCACTTGAGTCTTAATTAATTATTACAGTTTTATCTTTTCTTATCCTCGTATTGCGGCCTGACCCCCCCCCCCCCCTTACCCCTCTCCTCATCCCCCTCCCCCTATCGAGAGGCCTACGATACACTCATTCCCCCCCCCCCCCGCACCCAACAATACTGCCTAATCCATTCCTCCCTCCCCC